>NC_041227.1:128296520-128338086 GCF_002837175.3 Physeter macrocephalus
GATCCCACATGCCGCGGAGCGGCTGGGCCCGTGAGCCATGGCCGCTGAGCCTGCGCGTCCGGAGCCTGTGCTCCGCAACGGGAGAGGCCACAACAGAGGGAGGCCCGCATACCACAAAAAAAAAAAAAAAAAAAAAGAGATTTGCTATTTTTAAAAAAAATTTTATTGTATATTGGAGCATAGTTGATTAACGATGTTGTGTTAGTTAATTCGGCTGTACATATACATGTATCTATTCAACGTGATTCACATAAACGTGTATCTATTCTTTTTCAAATTCTTTTCCCACTTAGGTTATTACAGAATATTGGGCAGAGTTCCCTGTGCTATACAGTAGGTAAGATTTGCTATTTTTTGTTCTTTTTTCTCTCTGGCTCTAGTCCTGCCTTAACTTCAGCTTGCTCCAAGATCATGTGTAAATCACTCAAGCCTTTTCTCCGGCTCTCAGTTTTCTCATCAATAAAATGGGAGAGGGGAGGGTGGAGTGGGAGGCCTTGAGGATCCTCCAAGGTCCCTGCCATGTGTCAAGTTCTAAGTCTTGCCTGACGCAGCTGATGTCTGACAAGCGGCTCTCTCTGCCTTTGCCTTCGGCTGCACAGGCCCCAGACGGGGCTGTCCTGGGAAGTCCATGACCAAAGACTACTTCAAAGCTGCTTGCCCTCGTTGTCAGCTATACGGAGCAAGAGTTTGTCGAGGGAGAAGGCAAATAGACACACAGACAGATGACAGGAGAGCGGAAGGGGAACTGCTGTTTACCTGGGGTGACTGGGAGGGGAAAAAACCCACCTGCCGTTTTGACCAATAAATAAAAACTGGGAGCTCTGCGTGGCTAAAACTGTAGGGGCCTTATTAGTCTGCTTAGTGAAAGGCAAATATTAAGTCTTCAGTTGACCTGTGCTGGGACCTCCCTTTCGGCTTTTGTACGCCGTCCAGCCCTGATCACGTGTGCTCCAGGTTATCAGGTCCTGTGGAAGAGGGTTCTTTTTAAAAAAATGGTTTTCCGTCTCTTTCTCCTTTCCTTCCTCCTTTGCCTGCCCCCCACTCCCACCTTCTAGGGTAGGGGTAGCTCAGGCCTGGGTTTCGGAGAGGTGGGGAGAGCAGGGTGTAGAAGGCTTGTCGTCCTGGGCGTGACGCTGTCTGCGTCCAGGACCCCGGCCGCCCTGCGGGTTACCCATGACCGTGGTGCGGTGGCTCAGGGCTGCAAGCCCACCAGGTGGTCCTTGGGCATCTCCTCCATCCTTGAGCTCTTCAAAAGTTAGGTCCCAGGCTGTTGGGTGAAGCTCTTGCCCCTCATTAAACTTGAAATGAGCATATGAGCACAGCCGTTGGAACAAAGGCACAGATCTCCCGTTTCTAAGTGGTTTCACGGGGACGGATGATTTCAGCCTGATGTGCTGAAAGGTGAACTGATCAGGCTCGTCACTGCCCATGTGAGACAGGCTGGGACCTGGGACCCTTTGCTGCGGCGCTGGCACCTGGACAAGCGACTCCTGAGCAACAAGATACAAAGAGACTATAAGGGACTAAAAATAACTGCGTGCATGTGCAGTCCGGGCAAGTTCTGGACAACACGATAACGAAGAGACCAAAAACCCAACTGCCGGTTTCTGAAGAGAGAAAACAGGGAAAACAGGGTGTCAGGGGCAAAAGCAGGGCACTGCGCGTGCCCCCTGCACACAGCACCACGAAAGGGGTGGGCAGACCTCCTAAGCCACCCGCCACTCGGGCCCGACCCCCGACACGCCCCTACCCTCACCCCATATAAGGAACAAGTTCGCCCCCCCTCAGGGAGCGAGCAAGGGGACCTGTTACTTGTTTTGGCTCCCCACTGCTGCAGCAGGGGCCCCGATAAAGCCTGGCCTGAATTTCTTGTCTGGCCTCTGATCAATCTCTATCGATTGAGGAAGGCCAAGAAGCCTGGTCAGGATCACATGGAGTGAGATATCCAGACCTCCAGGGGCTAGACAGCCACCCGGTCTATCCAGTTTCCACGTATGAGCTGCAGTGAAACTGATCGAGATGGCACATTCTTTACCCTTTGCCGTAAACATCTTCTTTCTGTTCTAAAGCGCTGCAGTTCCAGGGTACTCGGGTCTCCTGGGTGGTGTTCGCTAATACCCACCCGCCGTGGGGTACAGCACACCAAGGTACGTTGCTCCATGTCGGACCCCTATGCCCTTTTCCAGGCCACCCTGGTCACTGTCCGTGGAGAAGGCATCTTACCAGCCCGCCCGGATGTGACGGGCAGTTCCCCACCACTGCTCATGTAGTCAACAGTTGGGAATGTTCTGGAATTGCTTAATTAAGAAAGTTCCTTTCACACTCCAGTGGTGATTTTTGATTGAACTCAGCATGAGTTTTAATCCCCTGGCAATTCTTCCTGGATGAGTCTAGGCTTTAAAAGATCTATGTTGGGCCACCAGGCTACTGAAATCCTGTTAATCCTTCAAGGCTCATTTCAAATGCTCCCTGCTCTAGGACAAGGGCCTTCTTGGGTTTCTTCTTGCCTCTCAACCAGTTGTGACCTCTCCCTCTGTCACATATTCTCCTAAGGCATCTGGCACTGGCTAGGTACCCCAAAACGCTGATTCCCTCCTTCCTCACCAGAACACCTTTCGTATGTCATTTACTATGCTTATACTGAACTTGTTTTAAACGTGTTTCTCCCAACATTCCTCTGTCTGTCTGTCTGTCTGTCTCTCTCTCATAAAAGCAGGAACAGGGTCACTCCGTACACTTTGAAATTTATCCCTAAAATGGCCAAGAATGTTCAGGATCACATGGCAGGCACTGTGATCGACATTTCATCCTCAGAAATTAGAGATGTACAGGGAGCCATGGCTTTGCTCAAGTCTCATATATGAGAGCTGGGACTCATGCCAAGGTCATTGGACACCTGAAGTTCAGAGCTCTTAAGTTGTATCCTGGTGGCTTTTACCTGGAAGATATACAAGGAAGATGTTGAGTTGACTTTCCCTGTTAGTGATCTGTTACTGTGTATGCCACTAAGGTTGCCTGTTTTTTGTCTGCCTATTAATCAATAAAGTGTTTTCTGAACAGCAGAGAAAATGTGCTTGTTCCTTGATAGGCTGCTTTCCCTGCAGAATCTCTTGAAATAGACTATGTCTGGTTTTTGCCAGTTATCTGAGAGTTAGGGTGATTTTTAAGGTAGGAAAGAGAAATTTAAAATCAACAGTTTAGGCCAGAATTTCTAAAGAATTTCACACTGTCTAATAGGGAGAAATACAGAAGAAAAACACAACACATATGAGATGTCTTTTGCCTTCGGGATCTTACAGTCTGGTCAGACGAGAACGGCACACATAAAATCACCAGTCGCATTTGCCGAATAAACCCATGGTTCGTATTACTGGAGAATCTGGGTGGATAGTGCTGCCTGCTCTTCACCCTGTCATGAACGTTTCCGGCAAGTCGCAAACAGAGAAGTTGGATTATGATGAGCAGGTCCCCTGCTGACGGGGATGGACCTCCTGGGTCCCAGGGCTTACCACTGGGGGACAGAAGGCAAAGGTGGAAGGGGCACCATTTGAGAGCACGCAGACCCAGGGAGAGAAGAGTCTGTTCCCATTTGCTATCTGATTAACCAACCCTTCTGTGGGGAGGAGAACAGAAAGGTAGGTAGAGGTTTCACCTTTTGGGGGAAGAGAAGAACTCAAAGACCACCCCCTCTTCTTTGTACAAATGAGTAAAATTAGAATTTGGACAAAGTGGGTGTCATCTGTGGGCTCTGGTCACCAAGACCAATTTCAGACATTCAAGAGATGGGAAGACACTTGGCCAAGAAAAATCAGGCAGTTCAGGAAAGAATACAGCCCAACGTCTTAACAGTGCTTTACGGTTTAAAAGCTGCCAAAGCTTCTGATCGGAATCACAGCAACTTTGTGAGATGGTGTTAAGACCTCTTTGTTATAGGTGAGGAAAGTCAGGTGAGGGAGGTTCAGTGACTTGCCCTAGAGCACACCCCGTAAGGCCCCTGCCCTAAGGGCAGTGTTACAGTTTCTCTGTGCAAACTGTATTAGTCACTGTAGGCTGCTGTAACAAAATAGCCCCAAATCTCTGTTGTTTTACCTAATGCCTCTTTCTCATTCATTTTCCAGGGGGATGTGAGTTGGCTGTGGTGGAAACAGGCTGCCCTTTTTCATTCAGATATTCAGAGACTCAGGTTCCTGTCTTAGGACGTCACCAGACCTCTAGCAGTGACACCTCCAGGGAGTAACTTAACCTCATCTTTAAACTGCTTCGTAAGGTGGTTGCAAGGTTTAGATGAGTTACTGCAGGTGTGGCACTTAGAACGGTGCCAGCGACGCGGCGCTCGATAAATGTGGGCTCTTAGCTCTACGCTCTGACCATGAAACTGTATGGACTCATCTGCCATGACTCTGGGCTCACGTGATTTCTGCGCCTGGGTAGTAGGAGACTTCCAATGCGAACTCCGCCACTACATCTGCGTTTCCCCGACGTGAACAAGGCACCACTGAATCTCTCCAGCTGTGGGGAGCCCTTTTGGTTGTTTGGTTTGGTTTGGGGGCTAGAGCTGGGTTGCCAGCCAAGAGTATAGATGATGACGCCTGGATACTAGCCCTCGGAACAGTGATTCTCCTTCTTGGAGACCCTCAGCACCACGTCAGCTTCATCTGACTCTAATACCAGTCAGGTTTCTTCTCCCCAAGTCCAGGTTCTCTCCAGAACTTGTCAGTTGCCTCGACTGACTAAGGAAGCCCTACAGAATACTCAATCAGACATACACATAGGGTTCTTGAAGCCCTTTCTGTTGCCTCCTCTACCCGGGCAGAGAAAGGAGCTGATCTCACAAGCCAGGCAGCCTTCTCGCCATTTCCACACCTAGATTTCAAACCACACCCTTCTTCTCCACTGCAGACCAACAAGCTCCTCTCTCAGCCACCCCCCGGCTGGGTGTGGGTTCTTGTAGCTGTGAGACCTCAGTCGCTCAGGGTTCTGGCACCAGCTCGTCTGTTCTGTCTTCAGCTCTCCTGGCACCGCCGGAGAATGGAAAAGCTGCTCTGTTTACAGGACATGGGGCCAGAACAGCATTAAAAACGAAGGAACAAATAAAATGTGGTAAACAAATTTCCTTTCCAGTAAGGAGTGCTCCTAGCCCGGTCCTTCAACAGGAACCATTTTCCTCGTGTGTTTGGATAAACGTTCATTCTGGGCAATTACCATTCCCAGGGAGGGGCTGCCTATTTCCGCTGGCGATTTATTTTGATTTTGACCGTTTCTCCCCCTCTGAGCTTTACACACCTAACAGTAAAGAAACGATGCCCCCTCTCGGGGTAGTGTGGGAGCGAGCCCCCAAGCCTGCCTCCTCTCGTCTCTTGCATCACCCCTTCACTTCCAGACGAGGCAAGGACATGGCGGGCACCTTGCCCTGGATGGAAGCTCTTCTCCGGGGAGAAGGAAGGAGGGAAGGAGGTGAAGCAGAGGAGAGAAATGGTTTCAAATAAAAGCTGGAACAGATACAAAGGTTTATGTGTGGGTGACCGTCTCTTCAGCATGAATCCCCCTTGTGAGTTTTCGTGGGAGCAGAGAGCCATTGATCTCAGGTTTCCTGACCCCAGCAGGTAGCTTATTGTAAAGCAGTTCATCCAGAGGGGAAAAAATACCTTGTTTCAGCATTTTAATTTTTTTTTCCAGGGCTCTGAACCAGACTTGTAAGAAAGGAGATAGAGAGGATTAACTTATTCTTTCCTAGCTCTGAAATAGATGTAACTGGCGGAGGCGGGGGGGGGGGGGGAAGAACCAAACAACTTGGAACAATGATTATTCTTGTTTACTTGTTTAGAAATGCATTGTTATGAAGGGCCCCTATTTGCATATTTTAAACTCCCCCTCCCCCTCCTCATTCCCCTCTGCCCTGTTTGCCTTCTGTGCTGGGATGGAGGGAGGGAAGGCACACCCCAAGCGGACGGTGGTCAGTGTGGGTAATACTTACTTTCTGCGTAAGTTCACTTCGCTTTCGAAATTCCTTGCCTTTGCCTGGTTGGATGAATGGGTGTTCTTGGCGGTGCTGAATTCAGGGAGGCCCTGAGAAGCGGAGCGGCGCTGACTCACGGACAAGACACGGGCTGGCTCTGGCTTTGGAGTCCTTAAGGCTGGACTCAGGGCGGCACCAGGAAGGGGGGGCGGGTGGAGGGTGTGCTCCGCCACCGCCCCCACAGCTTCCCCGTGAGCCCCAGCCTGCAAATGGCCTTCCCAGCTGCCACTCCCAAACCTTCTCCCCGAGACATCCCAGAGCTGTCACAGGGTCACTTGTCCTGGGCTTTACCTGGGTCACGAGTTGGTGACGTGGTGAAGGGCGAAGCGAGACCCTTCACCCCTTGGAGGATGTTGGAGACACTTTCCTCTTTGGAGGATGTGGGCTTTCTCACGGCCCTGCCTTCGGAGGGCTGAAGGGTTCTTATTCCAGGGGGTGTGAGACCCTCATTAATAAAACCTGGTTGGCATGGGAATAATCCTGTTCGTGTGTGTTAATGAGTGAAATGCACAGAACCATGTGCTGAGCCTCGATCCCAAAACGTGCTGCTGGCTCTGTGCGTGGTGGGGATGAGCCGTGGGTAGACTTTTCCAGAACACAGGAGGAGATACGTCTAAAGGTCCACCCCCAGCCTGGTGCCCAGGCCCCTTTGAGAGCAATGGGAGTTTCTAACTTCATAAAAGTTAGTATTCAACCATCTGATGCGATGAGAGCCTGCGGTCCTTGTTCGCGGACCTCGGTTTGGGCAATGCTGAGGTTCAGGTGGGTCAATTAAGCCACCCAACCTCACTCGGCAAGTTGATGGTGAGCATTGATGCATCGGGCCTCTGGTCCCCACCTGGAATAGGGCTCCCTGGATGCCTAGAGGGTAGTATCTGCAGGGAGAGGAGGCCAGAGGAGGTATCTGGAAAGCCTAGGAGGGAGGAAGGATCCAGTCCAGGCAAAGTGCTGTAGAAGCAAAATCCACACATGGTAGCTTCGTGCCTGCCGTCAGGGTTGGGCGCTCCAGGGTCAAGAACGCTTTGAGCAAGAGGCACTGGGGGTGGGCCAGCCCTCCGCCGGGGCCGCTGGGCTCTCCAGGGTGGGGAAGACTTCATCCGGGCTGCAACCCATTCTCAGTTCCGCTCTATTTACAACACTTTTTTTTTTTTGGTGGAAAGCAGATTGCTGAGGAGGAGAGCACCCGGCCAGGCGGGGAGATAGCTTCCAGAATTGGGGGTGGAGGGAGGGAGAGGCAAAGGCGAAGACTCAGAGCAGGATGCACCAGCCAATAACCTTCTCACCTCTCTTCGTCTCGTCCCCGTCCATCACTTTTCCCCTCCAGCCCAGCAGCCCGTCTCTGGGCAGAGCTTACGGAGGGAGGCAAGGTAGCAGCACCCGGAACTGTTTTCCCTCTTGCAAAATGACGTAGGCAACCGACACTTTAAAATTCCCGAGTCCGTCCAACAGAAAAGCCCTTTTGCAGCAAATACCCGCGCCGCCCATGGACTCATGACACAGCGGGCCAGGCTGCGTGGGTGCAGAATGACCTCGGATGCGATTCTCTTCTGGAAACAGGGGCAGCCTGGACTAAAGGTGGTCCCTGTGGAGGTGCTTGCTGGCAACGATGGCACAGGAGGTGTTTGACACTTTGCTTACAGGACTTGGATAATCCTCCCCTCCCCTACCAAAGGGACAGCTGTGCTAAATCCAGGAAACTTGGTGGGCAGAGAGGAAGTTGTGCGTGGCCAAGGGATTTCTGTGTCTTTAAAAACCCTCTCCCATCCCTTTTGCCCTCGCATCAGTCTTTGTCTTGCAAGAGAAGCTTGGTGTCTGAGAAGTGACTCCCATGGGCCCCCCTGCAGCTCCCTTTGGAGCTGAGTGACACAGCTGGCTCCGCCCATTGGACTCCAGTTGGCATCCCTGATGTCCTTTCTCTGCAGAATTCTTCTGTGAAATGGGCCAGAGTCACTCACCTTCCCGGCCAAGGCAACTTAGAGACCAATGGCAACAGTTTTTCGAGAACTTTGGAAGCAGTAGAGTTGTGTACCCCCTTGCTGACAGGCTAAATCTTAGGACCTCCCCCTTGACCCACGGGATTCTGGGCGTGTGGGTCTGGAGGCCAGTGGGTGGCTTCCTGTTGGTGCACAGCATTAATGACCAGCGAATGTTCAAATGCATGAGACGCTACATCCCTTTCCTGCTGGCCAGCTGCCTGGTCCTTCTGAGGCCTTCCAGGAGCCCGTAGGTGGCTTTCAAACTCAGCTATGTTCCTGATTTGAAACCACTGGTTCTCAACCAAGGGTGGTTTTGTCCCCCTACCCAGCACCCCAGGGGCCACTTGCAGTGTCTGGAGATGTTTTCGGTTGTCACAGCTAGAGGGGAGGATACTATGAGCATCTAGTGGTAGAGACCCGGGATGCTGCTTAACATCCTACAATGCACAGGACGGGCCCCCACTACAAAGGATTATCTAGCCCCAAATGTCTATAGTGTCAGGATTGAGAAACTGTGCTTTTTTTCAACCTCTGCTGCCAGGTTGAAACAAGCATGAACCCTCATCACCACCCCCCTGCCCTCTCCCCATTGCTTTATTTATCAAAGGGGGAAAAAAAAAATCTGTTACTTTTTCCAAGTGCATTTCCCCCTGTATCTTATCAAGAGCCACCAAGTTCAGCACACCCTTGATTAGTCACTTCCATTAACAGTGTTTATTTTGGGGTTTGTGTTTATTTTTGAAACGTGGTCACCCTCATCCCCCCTCTCTTCCTTACGCACTCGTGTGGAAGCTGGAAGCTGGTGTGCGGCCAGCTTTCTAGCACAGCCTCGTCCACGTTCTCCTCCATCCATAAACCCACTGGGCCAGCTTCTGAGGAGGGAGGGTCAGCCTCTCCTCCCTCCGCTGGGGGTTGGGGGAAGGCTGCCACTCCTGGAGTTTCTCTTAAAGTGGCAATGGGGCAAGTGTCGTCTTCCCTCTGATTTCTCAGATACACGCTTGAAAATCCTTTTCATTAGTGACTCTGTGGACCAACCGACCCGTGACAGGGCTGAGCCTTTATTGCCAGCCGTCCACGTTCCGTGAAACCAAGGACGCCCGGTGGTTTTCTCCGTTGAGTCAGAGGCAAGGAGATTTTTGACTTGTGGGTCTCTCTTGCTTCTCTCCACCCATCCCCTCCTCACTGCAGGCGAGTCTCTGGCTTATATTTAAGTGTTTCTGAGTCATCCAGAGCCGATTCCTTCTCCTCTCGGCCACCCACCCTTCCACCCTCCCAAATGCCCGTAGGAATTCAGGGTTTATGGCTGAGTTACCCCGGAGGTCAGAGGGAATCCCTGCACAGCTTTGGGGGGGGTCTTCCTCTTGGAGCACCCGCTCCCCACCATCCCTGCCACCCTTCCCCGAGTTCCAGCAGCCACCACCTCCCCAGGAGGCATGTACAGAGCCCCTCAGCCCATGAAATCCCTCCCCAATTTGGGGGGTGGGTCTCACTGCTAACCCTGGACATAAGCACCGACGGGCCCAATGGTTGCAGCGAAACCCCTGCCCAAGGATGCTCTGAGGCCGGCAAGCTGCACAGAAGGCCCAGGGTACCCTCCCCCTCCCCCCTTACTCCTTCCTGGGACATTTATTTGAATCCCACCGGGGAACTGGTTACTGTGGGATATTTATTTGTTTAAACATGGGTGGTTCCTACCGAGGAGGGTGTCAGGTTTCAAGGGTGGAGGAACAGTTGCAAACAGAGAGTGGGTGGTCTGGACGTGAAGCAGGCCGGGGTGGGGGTCAGAGAACCCAGGCCTTTTTAGGTTTGTAGGTGAAAATGCTGAGGGACTATTGCCTCATTCTTGGCCCTTTTATCTTGTTCTGTAAGACAGAGCGACTTGGTGTGCTTGGGCCGGTGTTCAGACTCTGGGACAGCCTTTTGGTAGCTTTGCTGAAAAGAGTATTTGGAAATCACTGGGCTATGACTCTGGTGAATTTATCCTGAGGGCTTTGCTGACTGTCTGGGTGCCTCGGGGAGGATCCGAAGGGCGCCCGCTGGACTGGTTCTAACTGCAGCCCCACCTCGAAGATTCTGAAGGATTCTTAAGGGCTAGTGCACTATTGGAATGGCAGAGCCTCTTTCCTAAAACCGCTTGAGTTGTTGACTAGAATGAACGGTCCTGCCCTGTGTCCTGGGGCCAGCCTCCTTTCCGGGTTAAACTAGCAGAAACATATCTCTGATAAGTTTTGGGGTTCACATCAGCCCCGAACAACAGAGTTTGGAGTTTTGTATTCGGCAGGTAACGGTCCAAGTAAACCCAAGATGGAGGGAAAACCAGAGGTATAGTTGAGATCACTGCTCTCTGGTCCATGGTTTTCCAAAACCTGGAAGTAGCAGCAATAGAGCGTGTTGTCCTTAAGCCTCTTCCACAGCTTCTCAGCTACGGAATTGGAACGTGCAGAGGAAGGCTGTTAGTTTCCACAGATGCACTGCTGAAGAGATCCAGTGTTTTGCCAGGAGACGCTTTTTGGAGGGAAAGCACCAGGGGTGGGGTTGGAGCATCCAGTGACTAACAGAGTTAAATACAAGAGATCCAGTAGAGATAATAGCGAGTGACTGTCTTCTAACGTCCTAACAAGGGAGAAAGGAGATGGGATTCATGGAGCAATGTGGAAGTAGGTCAAACACCAGAAATCATCTCGTAATACTGAAAGTGATGGCACCGAGAGAGGCTGAAGTATCCCTTTTTTAAAATTAGGAGGGAGAGGAATGCTTTTTACCAAGTCTAAAGTACTGTCCTTTCTGGACAGAGAAAAAGACTGTCCCTAGATGAATAGTCTCACGAAGGAAACCTTGTTAAAAATTAGCGATGTCATGTACATGCTGAGATATTTAGGCCTGAAGGGTCCTGCTGTCTGCATTTTACCTCGACATGTTTAAAAAGTAAGATGGGTCGATGGATGCATGAATGCATAGATATGTGATGAAACATAGCGGCATCTTGACGTCGCAGAGTCTAGGTGGGTATGCAGGTGTAACATTTCTATGCGTTTGAACGTTTTCAAATAAAATATTGGGGGAAAGTACCAAGCCCTGGGCCACCCATGGTCATTCAGATTCAGTGAGTTGGTGATGAGGTCTAGGAATGTTCTGAGCTTTGCAAGGGATTCTGATAATGAGCCAAGTCTGTTGGGGCCCATGTGGAATAGATTGGTTTTCCTCAAACTTGGATCTGCACAGGAAACCCCTGGAGATTCTGTCAAATGCAGGGTCTGATCCAGCAGGTCTGGAGTGGGGCCTGAGTCTGCATTTCTCACAGGCTCCCAGGTGACGCGTGATGCTACCCGTGCCTGGACCATATGCCTTGAGCAAGAAGGAAGAGAGTAGTACTCTTCCGTGTACTCTGCATCCGAGTAGTCCAGTGGGTCTCAGCTTGGGTTTCACGCTGCAATCGTCTGGGTAGCTTTAAAATAAAATGGATGGCTGGGAGTGGGGGGGGGGTCTCACCCCCAGAGATTCTGGTTAATTGGCCCGGGCTGCAGCATGGGCAATGAGATTGAAAACCCCTCAGATGATTTTAACGTGCAAGCACTGATTTCATGTCACGAAGGGAATCGATGGAATATTAAATTGCAGGAAATGAACTTTTGCACAGAAAGATGCCGCAGACCCTCATCACCCATGTGTGCAGAGGCCTTTCCAACCACGAAAGACTCAGAGCCGCCCACCTCCTCTCCCTCATGACGAGAATGACTGACAGCCAGCATTGATTGAGTGTCAGGCGATTTTTGTTAGTCTGTTTGATCATCACAGTACCCCGTGAGGCAGGCATGAGTATCCTATCTTAAAGGTGGGGAAATTGAGCTTGATTGAGTTCAGTGACTGGCCCAAGGTAACACAGCTAATAAATAAGGCTTGGGCGGAGGTATGAACTAGGTCCGCCGGACTTCAAAGGCCATACTCTTTAACTATCATATTACTCTGTTGTCCGCACGATCTTTGCCAAGAAATTAGAAGACTATAGCCCATGGGCAGGTCAAGTCTGGCCAGCTGCCTGTTTTTATAAATAAAGTTTTATTGGAACACAGCCCCGCCTCTTCATCTATGGATTGTCTGCATCTGCTTTCGTGCTATAATGGCAGAGTTGAGCATTTGCAACAGCGACCCTGGGGCCTGCAAAGCCGAAAATATTTATCTCTGGCCCCTGACAGAGAAGAGTTGGGTGACCCTCGATGGATTGGTGAGACAGCTAGCACAGAGCCGGGGAGCAACCCTTGGCTGTGCTCCGAGCGGAAGGAATAACCCATGGAGAATGAACTTGAACTCACGGCCCCTGTAGCTCTGGTTTCTGCCGACTTTTTACTTCGATCTCGCGGCCTGCGTTTTACTCCAAAAGGGTTACAACTTGCTTCCTTGGAACAGATTTTATTTTCATGCCAAAAGTTTTGATCTGTTTTAAGAGCAAGAGGTCTTGCTCCCAAAGCCAGGGCTGTCACAGGGCACCCTGCAGAGTGGGGCAAGGGAGACCAGCTGCCTGCCACCTTCTGCGGCAGCACCGTGGGAGGCTTGCGTGGAAAAACCTGGAGCCCTGTGGCTCCTCGGAGGCAGCAAGAGGCTTCCGTCCCTTCCCACCAGCCATCCACCGAGAAACCCCTATCAAGAGATCAGGAGGGGAGAGGGAGGAAATGCCAATCAATCCATCAAAGCCCCACCCTCCTGCAGCTTCCAGCCGGTTAGCTGGGCCTGAGCATCCTTGACCCCGGGGGCCCGGGGCAAGGCATGAAGGGGAAGTGCGTTTGGTAATGATTCTAGATTTCCTGTTTGGTTCCTGGGGTGCGGTGGGGGGAGTAGGGCTATGCTAGCTCCCAGTCTATGTGGGCTCTTGCACATTGCATTCTTTCTTTTCTCCCAGTTGTTGTTTGTTTGTTTTCTCTCTTTACTACTCTTCTTCCTCTGAGGCTTGTTTGCATTTTTCCCTTGTTAATTGGTGTGAGGAGGGCCTCCTTCGGGAAAATTGGTGGAAAAGGTGAGGTGAGGGGCAAGGAGAGGCCAGGATACCCTGCCTGGATTCCTGGGGTGTTGGCCTGGGCACCATAGAAATGTTGTCCCCCCTGGACAGACATAGTAGGAAAGCTGTAAAGAATCTGTTTAGGTAGACGAACATTATGTAGTGCTTACTGTGTGCATGGGATACAAAGGCGCACAAAAAAGGCCCGTCTTCTCCTGTAAGAGGTCAAAGACGAGAGAGAGAGAGAGAGAGAGAGAGAGAGAGAGAGAGAGAGAGAGAGAGAGAGAGAGAGAGAGTTCAAAGTAGCTTGATCAACTCAATGGAAGAGGTAGGTAGGATGGAGACGGGGTGTATGGGGAGGGGCTCAGGAATCCTTTAGCTCAGTTTTCTCTTCCAAACAAGACTGAGCCTTAGTCTCGGAGTTGCGGGGGGCACCTCTCACCAAATGACAGTCGGGGCTAATAAGACCAGACATCACTGCAAAGTCCCTGGCACAACTGCCCCATGTTACAGGGCAGGTGGACCATTTGCTGCTCCCTTGGATACCAGCCTGAGGCCGGGAGCTCTGGGGCTGGAATCCTGGGGCTGCTTTGGCCTCGGGGAGGCTGAGGCTCCGGGGAGCACAGAGGTGATCTGCCTTCTTTTCATTAAATAAGGACTTTGATCCCTCCAACGAGCAGAAAAGAGAGTTCTCCCTTTTCAGCACCTTCTAATATCCACCCCCCTGGCAGTGCTGGCCCCGCTGTCACCTCACCTTGAAGGAGAAAGGATGTGTTTCCAGCTGGGCCCTTTCTCTTTCCGGTTTGAACTGGGAGTGAGCGAAGCTCAGGAAACAGATTGTAGTAGCCACAGGGCTCTGGCTGCACCTGAGAGCATCAGGTGGAGGGGAGGGGAGGTGGAGAGACACGGGGTCCTCGCTGCCACCCGCTTTGCCCAGCTGGCTTTTGCTGCAGGAGCTCCAGGCTGGGGGTTCGTCGTGGTGGAGCCGGGGATGATGGCCCCGCAGCTAGGACTGCAATTCAGCCTGCCCTGCGGCACTCCATCCCTTCTGAAAGCCCCTTACAGGGCCAAGCTGCCTGCACCAGTCAGCTGTGCCTCTGGGTTTTCAAGATGGACGTGGGCCGGGAGGGGGTGGGGACCCCTTCGTCATTCCCGCCCTTTCTCTCCTATCCCCTCTTACGCATTGTTCCGAGAGCTAAGTGGTAAAAAAAAAAAAAAGTCTTGGGCAAGATGACATGATATTGGTGCTTTCGATTTGTGTGTGAACTCTCCACCTGGAGTTTCTTTCAGAGTTGCTAAAACCTGGCAGTCTTCTGAACTCTCTGAACTGAGGTGAGGGCAGAAAAATAAACAGGGTGCTCGTGTGATGAAAAGCTAACGCCAGCTCAGAACTCCCATCCGGGCTGAGCACACCCGGGAGCCTTTTGAAAACCGCCGCTCCTGACGGCACTTCCCCAGACAAACGGCTAGCAGTGGCGGCTGTGTGCTCGGCTTGCCCCCCAGAAAGAGGGCAGCAATGCTGGGTGCAAAAGAATCTTCTAGAAATGCTGCGGGGTTCACCCAGAAAGGAAAGGATCTCAGTCAGGAAATGGACTGCTCGTCGCTTTCTAATCCATCAGCTTAGTTTCTCTGAATTTTCCATCTACAGAGTCCCATTCCTGGTCCCAACCTTGCAGAGAGAAGAATGCTACATTTTATCATTTTGCCAGGTAGATATTCTTTTTGACATGTGAATAATTACCTCCCAGTTTATCTCTTTGGGAAATGCACATGCATATATGTACACATGTATGTATGTGTGTGTGTATATATATATATATATATGCATACTTTTGTGTACATACATACAATGTATAAAGAATTTTACAAGGGAGCAAAGGCCCTACATACAATAGCAGCTGGACCTCCAAGACGTACACCCTGTGCCTGGAAGGGTGACCGACATGTCCCAGTTTGCCGGGGACGGTCCTGATTTTAAAACCCAAAGTTCTGCATCCCCAGAGCCCCCGGCACTGGGGCAAATTGGGAAGGCTGGTTGCGACAGAGCCACGTGAAGTCCACCGTCGCAGATCCTCATGATGACGCTGCGAATGAGATGGTGTTTTTGCAGGGAAGGAGAGTGAGCTGGAGATGTTGACGGAGCCGCCCAAGTTCACGCCCTGAGTCTGGGGCTGCGGCAAGTCTTGCCCTCGGGTCTGCCATCTACGCCATGCATTTTATGTGGGAGCACCTTGGACGGTGCAGATACAAACAGGGAGAGCTCTGTGGAAGGTCAGGGTGAGGGACAGTGGTTTCTGGGGTTGGAACTAATCAGCCTTCAAAAGGGAGGGAGGGGCCCGGAGAGGAGAGCGTTCCGAGATGGGGTCTCGTGCCCGCGGCTTTGGCAGCTCAAAGGTCTCCAGCCTGGATGCCTGAGGAAGACCAAGGACTTGCCTGGGGTCAGGTCAACCTTCAGGACGGAAGCCAACCTCCCTACGCGTGAAACCCCTCTACCTGGGCCAGTGCTTTTAGCCCTTTCCCTGTGGCCTGAGTCCACTGAGGTGGCATCAGAGGAAATGAGGCCGGAGAAGCAGAGGATTTGCTGGCCACGCGGCCTGTAGAAGCAGACTGGGCCCCTCTCTCTCTCACCCCATCACCACATCACCGCCTCTCTGCTCCCCCAGAGGTGTCCAAACAGCTTCTCCGTCCTGCTCAGGGCTGCTGGGCCTCCGCAGGAGACCAGCAGCGAGACGGAGAGCTAATTACTGTTTTCTCTTCTGCGGGCCCTGTAGCTGTACCAAACTAGGCTTCCCCTTCTGCAAGGACCCCAATCCCCTGCTGGTACCTGCAGGTGGCCCCCGGCACGGATGTCCGTCTCCCGCATTAGCATGGGACCCCTTCCAAGGCATCCTCACCCCTCGTTTCCCCGACCTCTCCCACCACACACCTGTGCTTCCCGTTTCAGGTGAGAGAAATGGGTGCCTGGGTTTCCGCGGGTCTCCTAATCGCCGGAGTTGAGCTGATAGGAAACCAGGCCAGGTCATTCCACCCACGAGGTCGTGAGAGCAGGGGGCCTCTTGGGAGTTTCCTGGTTTCAAAAGAAACCAGACTGAGGCCTGGGGTGTAGACCTCCTGGGGCACCGTGGTCCACGGGATAAGCAGTCGTTCCAGAGAACGGGAACGCCGTCAGGAATCAGCCTCGGGAGAATTTCCCGGGCTGCTGTGTCCCAGTCGGAAGGGGAAAGCATAGATCGGAGCCGCGCAGCTGGGTACGGTTCCCCAGCACCCCCCCGTCCCAGCCCCATCTGCCCGCATCTCGTTCCCACTGAAATAATCACAGGGTAGGCCCGGCCTGGCTGCGTCGCCATGGCAACTGCCCTAATTTCTTTTAATCCCAGTGTTCCTTCCTAACGGGACCTCCCCCCCGGGCCCCCTCTCCCCCCCTGCAACGTGTTTTAATTGTAATAACTCCCGGGTTTTCGGGAGGTAATGACCACGTGTGGGGAGCCCGCGCTGGCCTGGCCCCATCCCCAGAGCTGCCCTCCCAGCGTGAGCTCTGGAGGGACCCAGGGCGGGCTTGGGCAGGGGCTGCCATGGGGGTCTGGGGCCTCGGAGCTAAGAAACACAAGCCGGGGAGCCTCAGTCAGCCCCGCGGGGTTGTGTCCTGAGGACATTTTATGGCATGCCTCCCCTTACCCCGCATCTGCACGCTCTGGTCACACCCTGAAGGGAATCCACGGACCATTCCTCCGTTCCAGGCCCAGTCAGCCACACTGCGTCAGGGACGGGACCCTGAACGTGTGTTCAGGTCACCTGGGGTCTCGTTAGGAGGCAGTTTCCAAGTCTTGGTGAAGCCCAAGATCTTGCGTCTCCAGCCACCTCCCCGGGGACGCCCACACCGCCGACACTTTCAATAGCAGGAGTCCAGAGCACCCCTGTGCAACAGAACCTTCTTCGGACATGGGACTGTCCCATATGTACACTGTGCCATATAGTAACGAGCCGTTATCCACAGGAGGCTACGGAGCAGTTGAAATGCGGCTAGTGCAACTGAGGAATGGAATTTTAGATTTTCTTAAACGTTCCTTCATTTAAATTTAAACCACCACGTGGAGGCTAGTGGCTGCCATATTGGAAACCACAGGAAGTTCCGCTGGTCATTGCAGGTCCAGACCCGGCTCCAGCTCTCTCTGCAAAGGGGCGGCCTCCCGGTCGTCCCGCAGCCTGAATCTGCTCCCATCCACCCTGCACTGCGGGGGCCCATCTCCTTCGTTTTGCGCATGCTGTGTTCCTCACTGGTTCCTGTCCTGCTTCAAATGGACTGCCGAGAAGCGGGCAGAAGACCTGATGGCCTGGCTTGGAAATAAGAACCTCAGGTCTGCCCAAAGCCTAAGACATCTGCCCACGCACAGCTTTTCTGGGAAGCCTTCCGAGCAAAACTGAGGTGTCCAGGGTCACCGTGGGCTATCACACGCTGTCCTGTGACTGGCCTCTCAATCCGAATAACAGTAAGAGACAGTTTAGGAGGTGATGCAATAATGCTGCAGAAGCCCTTAGTCTACTTTCCTTCCACCAAAGCCCTCCCGGGCCAAGGTTTCCCATCCGCACGCTGAAATATTAGATGTTCAGCTGGGAGTCCAACAGAAAAATATTTCTGAAATTGTGCATGTGTGTGTTTCTTTTTTTTTTTTTCCTTCTTCTAATTTAATGTGCCAGACAAGCCTCCCTGTAATTAAAACCAGAAACAAGGACCAGACTTAGACAGAGATTTGAAGGCTGTAAAATTCTAGGACAGGTTTATGTAAAGCAATTAAAAAGGGAGTTAAAAATTGTTAAAAAATTAAACACTTAATTACTTTTTTTTCTCCTCTCATTTCTGCTGAGCTGTTTTGGCCGTGAAGCTCGAAGAAAGATGTAAAAAGGAGAAAGTTTTGCCTCGTTGCTGTAAATCATGTTCAGCAAATGCTTCTCTGCGTTTTGCAGCCGAACCCATCTGCTGTCAATTAGCCTAAATCATGCCTTTTCAATTAAACTGGCTTAGGGAAGTCTGGTAGCAAAACTGTGTGTGTGTGTGTGTGTGTGTGTGTGTGTGTGTGTGTGTGTCTGTGTGTGTGTGTGTCTGTGTGTGTGTGTGTGTGTCTGTGTGTGTGTGTGTGTGTGTGTGTGTGTGTGTGTGTGTGTCTGTGTGTGTGTGTGTGTGTCTGTGTGTGTCTGTGTGCGTGTGTGTAGAGGACCAGCATGGTGGTTGTGGAGGACGGGAGAAAGGTGAAGTCTGATTTCAGGCTGCGAGGTGGAAATATCTTTTAAAAGGTGTGATCCTATTTTAGTGTGGCTGCAACCCAGGGCCCTTGGGGTACCCAGACGGAGGCTTCCTTGGCGCGACAGTGGGTTAAATATACTAGACCAGGTAAGCTGCAGAAACACATTACGGCAGAGGCCCATGAGGAAGGAGGAAGGGGGAGAGGCTTTCGTCTTTCAAAAGAAAATGGACTTTCACCACCCCGAGAGGGTCTGGGCGTGGTCCTGGTGGCGGGTGAAGGAGGGTCCGGTCTCCAGGGACCTCACGTGGGAATCTGCGTCTGACTCTGTGTCCCTTTCAGAGTCCCCCAAGCCCTGTGGCTCTGTGTCTTGTGTCCTGGGGGGAAGGTTGAGTCGGGTCGTGGCTCCCGCAGAGGCCAGGGCCCTTGCGTTAAGGAGGGTTCGTGCATCTTCGCGCGTGGGACCCCTCTGTGGGCTCATGTGCCCACCCCTGGCCTCCTAATCGCTGCTGATCCCAAAATTTCCCAGCTCCCGGCTCCTCCCCACGTTTGTATCAGGCGGGACTGCCTAAGTGACTAGGTGACGTCCAGGGTGGTAGCGTGGGGATGCCTGCCTTTGGTTTCATGTGGCCTCCTCTCCCTTGAAGAAGAAAAACATGTTTGCCTTGACCGACGGAATCTGCCGGCTTCCCTCGGGCTCTGTTCCCGGTGGGAGGGGCAAGAGGGGAAGTGTGTGGTCTGCCAATGAGTGTTTATTTTCAATCACCCAGCCCTCGCCTCCTGCTTGACGCAGCTCTCTCTGCGGGACGGCCCTGATCGGCAACCTGCCGAAAAGCCTGCTCCTTGGCTGGGGTTTGGACAAGGGGATTTGGTGAAGGAAGGTCTGGTGACAGGAGCTGGGTCTTTGACATTTGAGTTGACATTGATGGGAACAGTAATAACAATAATAGCTACAATTTATTGAACACTTACAACGTTCAAGCACCGGCCTAAACATTTTACCCAGAATCCCTCCTTTCCTCCTCACTGTGAAGCTCCGAGGGTGGACCATCCATAGTTCTATTTTGCATGTGAAGAAACTAAGCCACAGAGAAGTTAAGACATTTGCCTGAAGTCACACAGCTTGTAAGTGCAGAACCGGGGTTTGAACTCGGGCTACATGCTCTTGACTCTACACTACACTGTCTCTTAGAGGGAGGTAGCCTCTGAGAATTTCCATGCTGTGTGCTTCTGTGCTCCTGGGTTGGGGCTTAGGCGAAGGTGTCTGGAGGCCACCATCAGATCACTTTATTGATGGCCTTGGGTATGAAGAACAGAGTTCAACTTTGGAGTTGGGCACACCTGGATTTGCATCCTAGCTGTGCCACCTGCCGCTTAGGTAACCACCAGCCAATCACGTATCGTCTTGGCCCACCTGCGAAAGGAGTACAGCCCGACCTCGCTGGAAGGGCGAGGTTTCACGTGCCCTGCATGTGCCCGGCGTGGAGAAGATACTCCCTAAGCCTCGCGCTCTTTGCCTTCCTTCCTGGTGGCCTGAATCCATGCAGCTTGACCTGGTTTCTTCCTGGCTCTTTCATTTCCTGCAGGACACGGTTTCAGGTCTCTTCCAAGTGATTCACTCTAAACGAGACCCGGGTGGGACGCTGTCCGCAGAGCAGGCCAGGGTGCCCATCCAGGGGCTCTGGCCACGCTGAGCCTTCCTCCCCTCCGGTCCCCGAGGGGCCCCGCCCTTTGTGGCAGCCGGAAGGAGAAGCTGAGGCCGGCTGAACTCCTGTTCTCCGTCCACGGCTCCTTGGGGCCGCCTGGCGCCCCAGCGGTTGGGCCGAGCAGGGAAGGGCGGCTGGCTGGGCTCCAGAGCAGCCCGGCAGGCCCGGCCACGCAGGCGGCGCTCGCTCAGAGCCCCTTTAATCCGATGGCGGAGCGCAGTGATCCGTGACCAGGGCTTCCAGGAGCCTCCCGAGCCAGGCACCAGCGTCCCCACCGCCTCCGAGGGTGGTGGAGAGGTTGTCTCCGCGGAGCTGGCAGGAGGTGGGCGGTGGAGCCGGGGCGAGAGGCTCCGGGTGGATGCACACAGGTCCCCTGGGAGGTCCCGTCTGGGTCATGGGGAGGGGGGTCCGGGCCGACTGGGGAGGGGCGCCCGGTGAACACAGGATGGACGCGCTAGGGGAGCCCGCCCAGCGGGCGCTGCTGCTGTCCCGGCCCGGGCTCCCCAGCCTGGTCCTCTCCACAGCACCGTACAGGCTTCCCCGGCTGGGCCCAGGTGACTGCATCGCTGAGCCGCTGCTCTTGGACGCCCCACTTCCTGTCCTGCCCCTCTGCCCTGACCTCCGGACAGTTTGAAAAGCTTTTCTATCCGACAGCAGTCGGGTGGGGTGGAAAGGGGGCTTTTGTTCAGGCCAGATCATGGGGGAGGAGAGCAGGGTGGCGGAGAATCAGAGAAGCCAGGCTCCGACCTCCGCGCAGTCGCTTGGGCTGTTTGACCGCAAGCAGGTTACTCAGCCTCTCTGAGCCTCCGTTCCGCTAGTACAGCACCTGGCACGTATAACAAGCAAGGAGGAAATTGCTCTGTAATGTCCTTCCTCCTCCCCTCAAGTAATTCTGTGGTTTGCACCCCCTGCCTGCTGTGGTTCTCCCAGACCCTCTGCTGTCAGACCTCATTCCATGGGACCCTGCTGGAGCCCAGAGACCAGGCTGCGTCTGCTCCTCCCTCGGAAGGAGCCAGGTCTGGCCAACACGCTCCCGGCCTGCAGGTAGTCCCAGGATGGGGTAGAAATTCAGCTGGTCACACGTTCCTGGCGGCCAGCTGGGAGGTGGCCCTCGTCCCTGCGCACAGACACAGCTGAGCTTAACGTGACTGTGGAGAGAAGCCTGGCGTCTGGAATAACACGGCTGCCACTGAGGTTTGTGCTGTGTCTCATGCCCTGGGAAGCTTGCCAAGCCAAATCGGCATCTCACTCTCCAGGGGCCTGGAGAGCCCAAGTTTGGTGGCTTATCTGTGGGTCCTCATCTCCCCCACCACCCCCAAAGGCCACTGGTTCTGAGTAGCCCACTTCTGGGGTTCATCCTTCCAGCCGCCCCCCCGCCTTCATGAGGAAGGCTCTCATCAGAACATTCCCTGCTGCTGCAGCTTCCAGGTTCTAGAGAAACTTTGCCGCCAAGCTGGGAGATAGGACAGACCAGCTACTGACTTGGGGGCAGGGGTCCCTGGAGACCCTGGCAATATTCCCGGGAGATTGCACCTACTGGTGTGAATGTGGATAAGAGTTTTTGCCCGGTTGGGCTGGTCCCAAATGACCCAGCAGAGCCCTGACTGGAAACAGAATCTGATCCAGGTTTTATGATTCTATTCCAGCATCACCTCCTCCAGGGAGCCTTCCCTGAGTTATAGACATTGAAACAAAAGTTTTCCCTGGGTTTACAGTTTGCCCTGTGCTCCCCTCATCATATGAATCAGTTTGAATAGTAATAGTTTCTTTATCCGTTTGGTCCCCTAGGCCGTGAACTCTGCAAAGGTACGAGCTGTATCCCAGGTGCCTGACACAAGACTTGGCTCTCCAGGGAAGCTCAACAAATGCCTATGGAATGATATATGGGAGGGATCAGGGGGGAGAGGTCACTATGGTGGACACAACAGGGCTTTTAGAGATGAACCGGTACCCAGAATGTCCTCAAGAAGCTCACCTCCTAATGGGCAGGGTCCTGTGTTGGGCTGCCTGGGTCTTAGGTGTCTGGGAGACTTACCTGTGATGGGAGGAAGAAGGTGGCAGAGCACGCAGCAGTCTTGCTCTGAGAGATGCTGCTGCCCCCCTCCCCCGACGCGAGCGGCTGGCGTAGCGGTAGAAGCCACGTGGTAGGATGGATGCCCGGTGTCTAAAGCACAGAGAGGATGGGGTTTCGTCTGGCCAGAAGGCAGCTCTACCCGCAAGCTCAGGAAAGCAGGAGCGTAGTGGGTGGGGCAGGCAGTGGGCTGTGGTGAGGCTGCACCTTCCAGGACAGCTGGCCTCCTCCAGAGGACAAAAATGAGAAGCCTAGTTTCAGTTACCGGGCCTCCGATGCCCAAACACGATTTTGGAATCAAGAGCGTGGGTAGTTTGAGGCCCTCCTCTAGCAGGCCTGAGTCTCCAGGTTTTGTTTTTGCTTTCGTTTGTCTGTATCCTGACCTGGAGGATGTGCGCTGGTATCTCTTTTAGGAGGCTCGGAGCACGGGTGATAGCCTTTGGCAACAGCCCCAAAAAACACTATCCTTGGGACCAGAGGCCCTGGGCTGATGAAGGCTTTGGCGTCGCTGGGTGGCTCTGGGGGAGTGGCTTAACTGTCCTGAGCCTCACCTGTTTATTGCAGTGGAAGAGCCTTCTGCCTCATGTAGCTCCCAGGGTTGACATGGCGCTTAGGTCAGAGGATGGATGTTCGAAAGTATCTTCCAAAGCAAATACTCTACAAAGCGTCAGGTGCTGTTGGTATGTGTAGGAAGCGGTGGTTAGCCGGGCTCATGTGACCTGAGCCCTGACACCACCCTGCCCTGCCCCCAACCATCACCTCTAGCTGGGTTCTCTGGAACCTTCTCTAAATCAGGGAGTTGGTTTTGCCTGTTTGTCTTGGCTTCTGACACAGACAAAGCCTCGCGAGCTGCAGAGAGTCTCCTGGCAGTGGGGTCAATGCCCAGGATGCCTGGCCCGGACACTGCCTCCAGGAAGTCGGGGCTCTTGCGACCGGTGACACTGCGTGTGATCTCTCTGCAGAAAGTGGGTGGACGTGGGGGTTGGCAAGCTTTCTGTGCCTTCAGCCCTTCCAGCTCCTCCTGGAAAAAGCCTGGTCCGTGTCCCTAGGCGCCAAATAGTCCCTTTGAGCGGGGCCAGGTTACTGCTGAACGTGTGACAAAGCCCGTCTGCTAGATTGTTCCTCCCTTGCTCCGATCATCGTGAAATACCAGTGTGTCCTCAAGGCCATCCGACTTAGCCCAAATCCTTAACTTTACAGTATTTTAAATCCTTAATTTAGACTATTTATAAAGAAATATCATTTTACACATTTGACTTTTTAAAAAAATTTGTTTATTTTAGTTTTGGCTGCGTTGGGTCTTCGTTGCTGCGCGCGGGCTTTCTCTAGTGGCGGCGAGCGGGGGCCGCTCTTCACTGCGGTGCGCGGGCTTCTCAGTGCGGTGGCTTCTCTCGTTGCGGAGCACGGGCTCTAGGCACGCGGGCTTCAGCAGTTGTGGCGCGTGGGCTCGGTAGTTGTGGCTCACTCACTGTAGAGCGCGGGCTCAGTAGTTGTGGCGCACGGGCTTAGTTGCTCCACGGCGTGTGGGGTCATCCTGCACTGGTACTCGAACCCGTGTCCCCTGTGTTAGCAGGCAGATTCTTAACCCCTGCACCACCAGGGAAGTCCTATACATTCAGCTTGATGGTACCCTAAAAGCCAAGATATTGAAGAAGTTAATGAGTAAATGAATGTAAAAATCACCAAGAACAACTGGCTTATGTTTCATCTCAGGGACCGAGAAGTATGAACCTGGACACGAGATGTAGTGCAGCAGAGAGGGATAATAAGGTGAGACTCTCAAATCCACGGACAATTTCAGATCTTAGCAGTTCCCAAGCTTTCTTATTTTTGGAAGCTCCACCCTACATCTTATCAAAAGAGTTAAAATGCACCCACACCCCACATTACATATAATTTTACGGGAAAAAAAAAGAATGAGGAGACTTTTAGGATTTTTTTCTAACTTGGAGATTTCAGAAAAAAAGACCTATTCTTGTGATTTAAGCTTTATATATTCATTAATAAGTATTTGAGAATTGAGTTAAATTACCATTGGCCAGTTAACAGTGTTATTTTGTAGATGCTTAACTACACATTTGGTAAAGATAGGTTTCATAGTTCTTTATATTCTGAAGCCAGTGTTGTTTGGTTTTTTTTTCTTTCTCTTTTCTTTCAAATGTTTTCATGGGCCCATGAAAAGCCTGTAGGTTTTAATCACTGTGCCTGTATTGCCTTAAAAAAGGAAAGTCTTACTGGAGTCAGAGCTTAAGTATGATTCCTGGCTAAGTGTCACTCACTGTGACCAGTCCAAGCCTCACTAGCTCCATCTGTTAATGGGGCTAATTCGCTCTCAGTGTTTCATATGATTGTTTTGGCAGATAAACTAAGATAATAAACAAGAGCGCGTAGCCCAGTGCCTGACTCTTCCATAGAAAGTTGTCTGGTTAAATATCATATGTTAGCATTAAAGCTCAAGTCCACGAAAGACACATGATTTTCTCCTATTCTCCAGTAAGTTCCTGAAAACTGAAATTTTTTTTAAAAGGTAATTAACAGGGATTTCATTCATTAGAATTCGGAATAATTTCCCCATGTTTTAGATTTACCTTTAAACTTTGTATGATAAAAAGTTGAGTCCAGGGAATTAACGATAGAAACAATAGTTGATGGAGAGGGGGAGGTTTTTGGTCTACTTGAGGCAAGGAGCTTTTCAAGACCTTAGAAACAGCTACTTGGAAACAATTGTGTGTTAATTAGGGAGGATTCTTATCAGATCCCACAGAACCTCTTCTTGGCTGTGCTTTTCTAGACCATGTACTCTAGCTGAAAATAGTATCAGCATCCCTATTTTGGGCGGCTTTCTGTAACTGAAGGTTTTCTCTCATTCAGACCAGTCTTCCTCCCTGAGTTTGACCTTGGGAGCTGTGTGGAGGTTGACCTTGATGGGTAGTGTCATGGGAGACCTCCGGAGGCCACCTCCGCCAAGCATGTGATGAACACACACAGGACATGAGTCACACCTGAATGACTCCAGGTAGTTTACCCAACATGATATTTGACAGTCACCCTTCTTATCTTTCTAATTGGAAGGGCAAAGAGGTAGGTTGATGGATGGGAAGCTGCAAGCTGGAAAGTATGTGGGCATTTCAGAGGATGTACTGACAGCCACTTGGCACGGCTTTAGCAGGGCTGTTTTCTGTTTCAAGGCCACGTGCCTCGGTCTTTTCTTGGTATATGGGGTACACGCGATATTCATGATGGTGTAGGAAGCCCTGGGATTCGGGACACCTAACTTTCAGCTTGAATTCTGTCAATAGTAAGTCACCATGACTGTGGATCACCTAGGGTTTATAGCATATTGAATTTGCTAAGAATGATATATTGGGGAAAATTAGATACTTTCCCAGAGCAAGCTCTAAATAAATGAAGTTTCACTTGACTTTACTGGCTGGTTAAAAGAGTAAACATGAGCTGGAAAATAGTCTTGCCTGGCGGGATCCCAGATGGTTAAACAACCACACCCAAAGTACCAAAGGCTCATTTCAAATCGCAGTCTTGTTCTTGGTCTCCATGCTCATCTAAATTTCTATCAGTGACCTGACAAAGGATCAAGAAAGTCCTACGATGCCACTAGGAGTGAAGCCGATATGATGGATGCCAGCGTTAGGATCCCTGGTACTCTCCACGGACCCCGGTGCTCAGCCAAACCCAACAAGATGGAAGACTTTCAACTATTGCTGTTCAGTTTCATGTGGTCTCAAAATTCAGAAGCACAAGAACTAGATTAGAGAGCCCTCCATTGGCAGCAGTTCACATGAAAGAGATCTGGGGGTTTTAGTTCACCACAAGCCTAATTTGATCCAACAGTGTGACTGTTGCTAAAAATGTTAAAAATGCTGGTAGGCTGCCTTAATGGACATATGGTGTCCAGATCCACAAAGGTGACGCTACAGGGTCCCCCGGCCTGAGCAGGCCACGTCTAGAGGAGCATGTTTAATCCTAAGCATCGCATCTGCAGAGAAACAGAGTGACCCCTGGGGGCATGCGATGGAGGCAGAGTTGAAGACGTTGACCTGGAAGAAGTGGTATCGTAGAGACCCACTAGGTGCTCCCCACCTCACAGTCTCTTCCCAGGCACGCCGGCAGTCAGCATGCACCAGCCTCCCCTGTAGTTAGTTTGGGCCTTCATCTGACTAGCTTCTGGGTGATGGAATATGGGTAGAGTGGAGGCATTCCATTTCCAGCGCCCTGTAAAACGTCCTCCTGATGTTATCCACGTCCTTGCTTTCTTCCTTCACTGTCCCCAGGAGTACGACAGAACAAGATCAAGGGAGCTGGGCCCCCGCAATCATCGGAAATCCCACTTGGAAGGTTCCCCATCCACCATTCATTCAGACTGTGACAAGAATGAAAAAGAAAACTTTCTTGTGTTAAACCGCCGAGATTTGGGGAGTGTTTTGTTACGGCAGCCAGCATTCACTCTGCCGATTATTCTAAGACAGCTGCGGGAGAGCATCCAAGGGAGAAAGTGATGGTCATGCAGTAAGAATATGGGTGGCAGAATCTTCCACTGAGATTCTGTCTTGTTCTCACAACTACAGGACACTTCAAAGCATGAGAAGGTGACTTTTATCCTCCTGGAGAAATGCCTCCTGTATAAGCAATTATCTCTCCCTTTCTAGTAACAGTTGTTTTTTTTTAACGGTCTAATCATATTTTCCCCACTTGCTAGTGATGGGACCTCCAGCAAGTTACTTGACAACTCTGTGTTTCTGTTGCTTAATCCATAAAATGGGCACGAAAATAGCACTCACCTTATGGAGTTTTTGTGAGAGTTGAATGAATTAATCATACGATATACAATAATGCCAATCTGTGTGCCCTTTCTTGTTTTTTCTTTTTTTCTTTTTAAGGGGCTGTTCTCAAAGAACTCCCTGCTCGGGTCCTTTTTTGTTGTTTCTTTGTTTTAAATTTTACTGAAGTAGAGTTGATTTACAATGTTGTGTTAATTTCTGCTGTATCACAAACTGTCTCAGTTATACATATATATATATTCTTTTTCATATTCTTTTCCATTATGGTTTCTCACAGGATATTGAATATAGCCCACTCAGGTCTTTAGAAGGTTGGGTGGATCAGGTTCTCCACAAATGAGAAAGAGGTTTGGGTTTTTCCATAGATGATGGACTCAAGGCCTGGCCTGCCCTTCAGTGCCTTGGGTGGGGGAGGGTAGTCCTGTAGGGAATCCTGCAGGTAAGGGACGGTGATGGGGAGGGTCATGTTCAAGGTCACGTTCGAGGTCATGTTCAAGAGGGTAGATGTTCAAGGCCAGTGGTGGAGCCCCTGTTCCCTGGGGAGGAGCCAGCTGGGAAGCAGCATCTGGCTCGTAACCCTGAACCCAAGTGTTATGAACCTGAGAATGGACGCCTTATGATGATGGAGGCCACCACCTAGAACACAAGAACCAGATCCTCCCTGTGTTCCAGGGGCCGCAGAAGCCCGGGGTTGGAGAGCATGTCTGAGAAAAGGGTGGGGTTATCCACCCCTGGGGCACTTCAGTGGGCAGATACGAGGTGATGCCGAGGTATTGCCGAGGGCAAGGGCCTCAGGTCCCCCCGCAATGACCCTGCCTCGTAAGTGCTGTGTGCCCTTGGAAAAGCCACTTAACTTCTTTAGGTATCACTTTTCTCATCCGTCACATGAGGCTCCCAATGCCTGCTCTGTCATCTCCAAGAGGAGGGCATGCTAAGCGAGACTGTGGCCACGGAAGGCTTTGACAAACTCACTTGTCGGTCACAAAGTGCTACCGCCTTGCCGGTCTCTCTAGTTCCGTTTTAGCTACAAAGGAAACTCCTAAGCTCTTAACTTGGACTTGAGCGGTTTTAGGGGGCAAGGGGCCCGTGGGAACCGGAAGTGATGGACACGAGGCCAAAGATGCAGGAGGAATCGTTCTTGCGAGAGCGGGGATGGACCCAGCTGTACTCCGGGGCCCTCGCCAGCCTGGGTGCTCTTCTTGGGGAGTTACTTTCTGGGCGCGAGTCCTCGGAGGGGCTGCGGGCACGGGGCCAGGTCGCAGCCCGTTTCGACAACGCCGAGCTGTCCTGTAGCTCTTGGCCTTTCCCAGGCTTCACTTGAAAGTGGGGCCGCGCTGCTCGCACCCCTCAACCAGCGGGGCGGGCGACGCGAGGAGGAAGCGAGCGCGGGCGCCTGAGCGTCTCACGTAATAACTCAGCGCTGCCTACAGCCCGAGAGGTGTCTCACGCGCCGCCGAGGCAGATAATGAAGCATCCTTCCGAAAGGAGGGAATGCGCCTTTTCTCGACTCTTCCCCTCCCCCCAGCCCTTTTTTCCAATAGGGTAGTTAAACTGGGATTTCTGGAGGGCCCGGCACCTCGCCGCGCTAGCAGATTCTGCGCGGGAGGGGGAGGGGAGCTCTGCGCGGCGGTGGGAGGGGCGAAGGCGGCCTGGGAAGGGGCTTGGCGGGTGACGGGGAGAGAGCTGGCCTCCCGAGGAGGGCGTTGGGTCTCCGAGGCCGCAGGGGAGGGGCCTGCTGGTTTCTCACCAGCCCGGAAGACATGTGACTTCGCGCGTCCCCGGGTCTCCGGGGCTGCAGCCGGCTGTGTACGTTCAACATATGTTTGGCATTATCCGTGTTTTTGTAACGGTAACTGTGGTCTTGAAAGGGACTAAAATTAATTGAAACGCAGCACCCTGCCACGTTTCACGTTCTTATCATAGGAATGCTTGCCTGGAAAGGACCTCCCTTGGGAGGGTCATCTTGGCTGTCCCCACACCTCTGCCTGGGTCTGCACCCGGGCTGGCCCTACCCGCCAGCCGTAGGAGATTGCCAGCGAGGGAGGGTTTGCAAGGCAGCTCCCTCTTGGTACTTGAACTACGATAAGTAGGACAGTGCAGACACTCAGAGGTTGTGCTTGCCGTTTCAGAATTACAGCGAGGAAGCCCCCACTGGTCATGTTTATCAAACTGCTGGACGCTCTCACCTGAAGGCACCTGCCGGAAAGCATCCCTTGGTTCCCAGAGGCGTAATTTGGCTCTTGGTTTAGGGCAGGGTTTCTCAGACTCCGCTTGGCACTACTGACGTTTGGGGCTGGATCATCCTACGCGGTGGGGGCCGTCCTCCCATCGCAGGATGTCTAGCAGCATATCCCTGGCTTCTACCCACCAGCTGCCAGGAGCACCCCCCCCCTCCGCCACGTGACAACCAAAAAATGTGTCCAGGCATTGTCCCATGTCCCCTGGGAGGAAGGCAGAATCGCTCCTGGTTTGATCGGCTCTAATTTTGGGATCCGGATGGGGAAAGGGGCGAGGTGACCTCTTCCAGATCAACACTGAGAATTCCTTAATGGGTCTTGTCGGAGGCTCAATTCTGCCATCTTTGAAAGAAGGAAGTAGCTGGGGCAGAAAAGTCAGAAAATCTGGGGTGGGGCGTGGGGCTTTGCATTCCCAAGGTTCCCAGGAAAAGCTGAAGCTGCTAGTCTGGGAGCCGCCCTGGAGAGCCCCGCTCTGAGGCAGGCGTCCTCACCCTCCACAGGATGTGCGTTTGGGGTCAGAAGACTCCGTGCTGGCACCGGCCTGCGCTCTGGAGGATGTTGGCAGCACCCCCCGGCTTCTACCCACTAGATGCTAGTAGCACTCCCCCCAAACTGTAGACACCAAAAATGTCCCCAGACATTGCCAGGGACAAAATTGCCTCTAGTCGAGAGCCACTGATTCAGGGAAAGTCTCTCTGGAATTTCTGCTGCGTCCCAGGTGTCCAGGCGGGAGGTAGGAGCTCTTCCACGCTTCAGGAAACCCTGCTCCCAACCCCACTCGGCTCCAGGAAAGCCGCTGTAATCCGGGAGGAGTGACCGGCGAGTGTGTCACCATCAGTTCCGAGGAGGGGAGCAAGTGACTTGCTATGAATAACATCCTGAGGTTTGAGAGTGATTCACCTTTGAAAACGAATCCGAATGGCTATTCACACAGCAACACGGCTTTCACTCTTTCGCCTTCCGGTAGGGTTTTCCGGGTGGCCAGAACCGGAGCTATCCCCACCTGTCTCATTTCGGGCACAGCCCAGATCGGCTAGGCAGCTCTTGCTAACACGCCCCGCCTCGTGTTTCAATTACAAGGAATTGCCGCGTTTTATTCTTTCATCACAATCTGGGGGTGACCAGGGGACCGTGGCACATACAGGGCTGCCATCCTCTGGCTCCACCTACGAGAGAAGCTGGGCGCGTTGGCGCGACGCACAAGGCGCTGCCGGCCCCGTTGCCGCATCTCCCATAACCGCCCCCCCTCGCTCAGGGCTGTGCTCCAACCACAGGCACCCCTTTCCCTGCCTCTGCCGCGTATCTCCCTCCCCACCCGGCCCGGCCTCCTTCCCCTGATGCCCCCAGCATGGCTCACCCCTCCTCCATCACGTCTCAGCTCCAGCGTCACCTTCTCAGAGAAGGTGGGTGCCCTTGACATCGTGCTGACCTTGTCCTCCCCTGCCAAGTCAACCACTATCATTTTGCCCTGTTCTCTCTCCACAGCACAGGTCGTTACTTGCAACCTCCCTGGTTTGCATGCCCCCCAGGTACGGGATGGGCTCCCCAGGAAGCAGATGCTACGATGGGAATGACCCCTATAAAAGGAAGGGGACGAAGCCGGCTTGGGCAGGAGGGGCCATCAGCGTGTGAAGACCTAAAAAGTCTCTGTGGCCCGTGAGTCTCTGTGGCACCAGAGCAGAGATGACCCACTGGAGGAACCCTGTGGGTGGACATGGTTGGGTCCTTTCCCATCACCTTGCACAGCCATTGACCAGGGGCTGCCCCAGAAGAGCGTGACCTCCGCTTGAAAGCTGAAGAGGACCTTGGAGACGCTAGTGGCTGAGGCTGTCCTTCTGGTCAGGCAGTGAGTCCTTCCTGGAAGGGGGATCTGGGCGGCTCATCTCTGGGTCTGCCCTCCTGGGCTACCATGTCCGTTCTCTGGGATCAGGGATCTCACAGATCCTTCTCACAGCTGGTCCCCATTTCCTAGAACAGAGCATCACAGATGCTCAAACAATATTATGGAAAGACAAACATGTGTTTTGGGGAAGGAGAGGCGGAGAATTACCACTCAAACTATTTTTCACCTGGCAGTGCTTCCAAGGTTTTAAAAGTTAAAAAAAAATCACCATGGTGGGGTATCCCGTCACCTGCCTCTTATAGGTTGGCTGGGTGACATCTCTTGAGCCTGCGGTGTAAGTCCGGGGGGAGGGAGGGTGGTGAGGGGCAAACAGCAGCCCAGGGGGATCTCAGAGGAAAAGGAAAACAGAACTACCAGGTGGGCCAAAGGCGCATTCCAGGGGGCCGTGGGTGCCTGTCAGACCGGAATGGGTATCCGGTCTGGCAGAGCCCAGCACCTTGGGTGGCCAAATAAACTTCAGATACGGTGTTCCCAGAGACGGGGGTGGGTGGCGGGGAGTGTCCTCTCCTTGCTTAGCCTTTCTCCTGGCCCAGCATTTTCCTCTGCCAATGAATCGGGCCGGGATGGGCTTGTCACCGGAGCTGCAGTCTTTTCTGGGGCGTATGGAAGCCCAAGATTCCAAGGGAGCCAGCCCCACATATGCAGCACACAGGGATGCAGGGGTATCTTCCTGGGCGGCAGAGACGCCCGTGGGGCAGCTGCCCAGGGGCTTTGGGGTAAGGAGGGGAGGGTGTGAAGTCTGGGTGCTGTCGGGAGAGGACGCGGGGTGGGGGTCTGTCCTGGAGAGATGCTTGGCTCAGAGAGCAGGTGCGAACCTCTGTCTACAAACTCAGAAATGGCAAGAACTACAACTTGATTTTCTTATAACTCCATTCCACCAGGGCATTTCAAATTCTCCCCCCACCCCACACCCCGCCCTTACCTTTGTCTCTGGAGTTGCATCAGATGTCAGGGGGTGAGGCAGGCTAACGGAATGCAGCGGCGCTGGGGGCTGGGAAGCATGTTCCTTCTGCATCATTTATCCACACAGAACTCCTCTGAGACTCCCAACTATACATCAAGAGGCCTCTGGCCATTCGTCCGCACTGGTCACTGCTAGGTTGTCTCTTGTTCCCAGCCAGAGACCCTCCAGGGCCACACGCTTCCGGCTACTGCTCCCAGGCTCCTGGCAGCACCCCTTCCCTGGTTCCCGGAATATCGACTCTCTCTGCTTGGCTTCCTTTGCTCCCCTGACGCAGGGAATCTCTCTTGGTCTTCATCTGAGAGCCGCCTTGCCCTCCCTCATCATATGTTCTCCCATACATATTTGTTGTATTTGCTATACACTTTCAAAGCCTTCTTTGAAACTCAAAAACAAGAATTTATTGTTTCCTAGTTTTTTTGCCGTAGAGTCAGTAGAGCCTTACTAACCACATGAGGAAAGGCCAAGGGGTGCAGGGAAATATTGTAAGGTGCAGAGACAGGAGCGTGAACACTGGTTAGTACTTCAGAAACATTATCCCCGCACGCTTGCTTTGGGGAGCTTGTCCTGCTTCGAGCCTGGCTCCCCTTCTGCCTCATCTGAAGGTCGCTGGTGCCACCTTCCATCGTCGGTGGTGGCAAAAATGCAATCAGGTACTGATGGGGGTCCTGAGGTTGGTGAGTCTTTCCATTCCTTTTCATTAGCAAGCCCTTCCTTTGCAATGGCCAGACCCCCTTACGTTGAGTCAGGAGGGTGGGGAAACAGACCCAGAGCTGGGGAGACAGGCACAGCCCGCAGAGCAGAAACATACAAGTGATGCCTTTTGGAAACCTCAGAAGCCATTAAATCCAGATTCAGTTTCCCTGAACCCGTGTCTAGAGAGGGCACTGATGTGGACAGGGCAAGGACTCCAAGTGAGAGCGACCCGGGTTTAAATATTAGCCCCGCAAGGTAGCAGTGATCCTGGGAAATGCGTTTCATTTCCCTTTTTTCTCTGTTTCCACATTTTTAAATGGGCGGCCTCACTGTGGAGATAAAATACAAGGATGTTTATAAAGCCCTGAGAACAGTGTTTGGCTTGTCTATTCATGATCAATTACTGTTTGTTCCCTTCTTTTTCCTCTAGGAAGTCCATAGATGGGAGGGCAGTTCTCACCTCTATGGGCCTGAGTATTTAATGCTGAGAATACTCAGGCCCCTCAACCCCTGAAGACAAAAATCAAGTAAATTCAGAGGAAGAATTACTCAGAGCTTTTTACCCTTTCTTTCTTAGCTCTGATACCTGGGAAATGGGTAACTGAGTATCTCATCCTGGCACAGATCTTACCATGGTTGTGACTCAATCTCCAGCAATGCCCTGCATTGCTGGGGGACTTATTTCATACCTGAGAGTCTCTCACTGGTAAGATGTGTTTCCTTTTTCAGTATCAGTTTCTTCAGCTGATTGGCTCCATCCATGTCTCATTGTTATGGGTGCCGACCCAGTAGAAGTACAGCTATAACACTTTAGAAGGAAATGCACGATCAAATTCTTGCCTTTAGGTGAACTCACCATATACTGAAACCAGAAGTCTGCAGGAAAGATGGTGGGGAATGATTTTTTTTTTTTTTAAGCCATTGTGATTGCGACTACAGCTTCTTCTGGGCTTAAAGCTGGATTCTGCACCCTTCTGAAGTTAGATGATGTCTCAGCTTTTGTGCACTCTTGGTTCAAGGTCACTGCCAAGAGCCCTTATGTTCTGGAGACAAAGGAGATGCTGGGATTTCAAAGGAATGGCTGTCTTTGGGAGAGAGGAGAGCTCAGAACCTAAGGCCTTGGAGGGGCGGGACCAAACCACAATGGGGTCACTTGTATACAAGACCATCCTCTTGTTTCGATGGTATCCGGGGGCCCATATAAATGTGTATGGCATATTGCATTCCTCAGATGTGAGTCTTTGGCTGAGAAATGAGGGTTCTTGGTAACATTCCCTGGAAATCGAATTGTCTTTATTCTGACTCAGGGGGCTGGAGGTTGAGCAGGGCATAGAAGGGAAAGGGGGCATTGGACTAGGTGAAAATCTCTGTCACCTATTTTTGCCTTTACCCAATACCTACCTACCTCTTGTCTGGAAGTGATGAATCAGTGATACCACCTGTGGGTGTTAAGGATTGGTCCACTTTTGCAAAGCTGTTTTACCTTCTTTGTGCCACATGGAAGAGGCAGTAGCTGCTTGAATATCCCCGCAGATGCACGGCCTGCCCCAGTCCTTCAGTGTTGGCTGTTTTCTCACTGCCAATGAGCTGATAGCTGTCACTAATGGTTACCAACCACGGGAAGGACTCAAGGCTCAGGCAGAGGTCTGGACTCATACAGTCACGGAAGTTAGAGCTGGAAGGCACCTCGGCAGTAATTAGGTCCACTCAACACACCCTCGTCTTACAGATCAAGAAGTTAGGGAACCAGGACTCGGGTGGGAGGGTGCCAAAGGCACAGAGCCAGTTAGTGGTAGAGAGGAAAGTCAAGGGCAGACTAACAGGTAACTGTACATCCAAATGGATGTGTGATGCTTGAGCTAAAAATCTAATTGCCAGTTTGCACGTCTTCCCTCATTAGAACAGACAACCACGCGTGTAGATTTCTCCTGTTTGCCCCCTCCCACATGCCTCACCTGTGCTCCAGGAGACTAACCTGTATAAACTGCATCAAAAGTCTTTCTGCCTCTCTGGTTTCCACGTGGTTCTGGACAGCGGTGAGTACTGGTGGAAGACAGGAGAGAGGGAGGAGAGCGGAGCTGGGGTATTCACAGGCCCCTCCCCACTCTATCCCCCTGGGTGTTCCCTGGCATCTGCTCTTTCAAGGGCAGCAGCCGAGCCCCTATGGATGGTACCACCCCTCACCGCTTCCTGCACCTGCCCACACCTTGTAAAATGATCCCTTTACTAACTCGCCTCAAATTAACTAATTTGAGTGTGTCGTTCGTGCATTTCCTGCCAAGACCCTGGCTGACACAATAACTGAAGGTTAACGGGAAGCATTTAAATATTGCTGTGGCATTTACTGAACTCTGCTTTCACATTCCTGAAGAGTTAGCTAGGGCTTCCCTGGTGGCGCAGTGGTTGGGAGTCTGCCTGCCGATGCAGGGGACGCGGGTTCTTGCCCCGGTCCGGGAGGATCCCACGTGCCGCGGAGCGGCTGGGCCCGTGAGCCGTGGCCGCCGAGCCTGCGCGTCCGGAGCCTGCGCTCCGCAAAGGGGAGAGGCCACAGCAGTGAGAGGCCCGCGTAGCGCAAAAAATAAAAATAAAAAAAGAGTTAGCTAAGCTTTGGAGAATTCGGGGTAGTAGACACTGAGATAATATCAGGCACCAGTAAAATCTACCCACTTTCTTTTGTTTGTCCTTTTAGTATTATTGTTGTTGTTATTTCTGTTGTTATTATAATTATACAGGTGACATTGACAGGTGACATTGCTATTGGAAACCAATAAGACACTGCAAGCGTGTATAGGTTGAATGATTCAATCTCTGCTTGTGCCATGACCAAACTCACTCTTCTTCCTGCTGCCTGGTGCATTTTTTTTCTAGTCTTTTTTTCTAGATATTTTTGTATACATCCGTGTATCTATATATACACACACAAATATAGATATTCTAAAACAAATTTGGCCCCTGGTAGATGCACTGTTCTGCCTTTCCCCCTAGCAATATCTATGGATACCTCATTCTTTTTTAAACTGCTGCATGATATTCCATACCCTGGATATAAACAAGCCAATTGACCATTTTGTGGATGTGTAGGTTTTTTGTAGGTTTTCACTGTTACACACAAAATTGCAATAAGCCTTCCCATACTGACTCACACACATGCACCCTAGAGTGGGTATTTCCTTCGGATAGATACCTAAACATAGAATTTGGTTAAGTAATATAATTTAAATCTGGTAGATCTGCCCAACTGACCTCGATGAAGGCTGCTTCAATAGTGTGTGAGAGTACATTTTCCTCACACTCTCCCCAACTCGGTGTAGTATCAACCCACTTAAATTTTGCCAATCGGACGGAAAATAAAAGAAATACTTTTTAAAATGTTGGTTTCTGTGATTACCACGAGGTGGAGCATCTTTTACTGCTTTTTTCCATTTGGGTTTCTTCTGCAAATTTTCTGTTCCGTTTTCTGCACTTATTGTCTTTCTCCAGGGTGGCTGTCTTTGACCCTATTATCTTCAGCTATGGAGACAGGTAAACATAGTCCATAGTCCTTGGGCTGTTCTTTGCAGTTACTTCTAAATTCAAAGCATACGATTTTGCCAGAGATTTTCAGTGAGTGGCCAAAGAGAACCAAGATTAAGAAACGAAAGAGGAAGATCCAAATCTTAAAACATGTGGATTGCAGATCCCCTCATATCTACTCATATAATTTTATATTCTACTTGATATATTTAGTTACAGATTATCTCTATCTGTCTACTCTTTGAATTTGCTCTGATGTTACCTCCATGTTCTTGGAGTACAACTGCCTCTGAAGGCATTAAGGTACGTGTCCTTAATGAGGATTGAAGAACATTCTGTTCAACTTCTATACATCTTACTGAGGCCCAGAGAGTAAAAATGACCTGCCTGCAAGACCACCGCCAACTGATGGTAAAACTAGAACTTGAACCCAGGTCTTCTGATTCTCAGGTCCATGAACTTTTCATGAGGCTGAATTAATATCTTCAATTTAATTCAGTCCAACTCAAGAGACATTACTGGGTACCTACTCACTCTAGCAGCCTACGAAGTGGGCTGGTGATTTAGAGGTGAATATAGTACCCTCCCACCGCTCCTGCCACTAACAAGCTGTCACCTGAAGGTGACAGACCTTTGTGTTCTTGTTCAGGAGGATGGCAGAGCCTGCAAAATGGCTTGAGAACTTCTCACGAGTGACATTGTGATGGCAAGTTTTCTGGGTCACCTTGGCCAGGCTCCGGTACCTAGTATTTAATCAAACACGAACCTGGATGTTGCTGTGAATGTATTTTATAGATGTGGTTAACATTGATACCATTTGACCTTAAGGAAAGGAGACCATTGCTGGCAGTGTGGGTGGGCCTCATCCAACCAGTTGAAGGCCTTCAGAGCAAAAACTGAGGTTTCTCAGAGAAGAAATTCTGTCTCAAGACTGTAGCATCAATTCCTACCCGATTTCCGGCCTGTTTGTCTGCCCTATGGATTTTAGACTTGCCAGCCCTTAACATGATTGCATGAGCCAATTCTTTATGAAAAATCTCTTAATATCTATGTATGTAACTATGTATGTATGAATGTATGTATGTATCTATCATCTGTGTATCTATTATCTATCATCTATCATCTATGTATCTATGTATCTCTCTATTATCTATCGTCTATCTCTCTATCGTCTATCTATCTATCATCTATGTGTCTATTATCTATCATCTATCTATCTACCGTCTATCTATCTATCATCTATCATCTATGTATCTATGTATCTCCCTATTACCTATCGTCTATCTATCTATCTATCTATTTATATCTCTCCTATTGTTTCTCTTTCTCTGGAGACCCTGACTGATTCAGAGATTTCTTCTCTTGCCCATGTTTAAATTTTAAGAACAGGAGACTGGAAGACCCAGAGGCTGCTGAGGCCGCAGAGTGGAAACCCGTGGAGCCAGTCTGGACCATGTTCTGCCTGCTGCTTCCAGAGATATCACCCACTCTCTTTCCTCCGCTCCGCCATATCCAGCCCTCAGGGTTGCTAGCCGGCTGGTCCCTGGTTCTCCCCTGTCAGCAACAGAGCTCTCCTCCACTCCTTTCTGGTGTCAATGAATACTATCCTCATGACAGGTCAGTTTCACTGTTTTGCAGTCCTGGTCATCTGCAGGAAAGCATACCTCAACGGTCTGCCACCTCTGACTTCTTCCAGGTCATTAGTCCTGGAAGTCTGCCCAGCTGTTTCGATTGGGTCAACTGCTGGCATTCCCCACGGGTGACAACTTCTCCTCGAAGGTGCTTGTGGAAGGTGAGTCCTGCAGAGGTTGTACGTCAGGTTACACAAGAGGAAACGGGGCAGCTGTTGGCCACCCTCATCCCCCCACTGACCCCTCAGAACAGACGTGGCTGCTTCTCATCATTGCAACAAAGCGAGACGGGAAAAAAAGTGTCTTGGAAGAGATTTGCCGCATTAAAAAAATGTCATAAAAAGAAAACCTCTGAGGCCATGTAGCTTTGGGGTAAGGAAGAGGTGGAGACCTCGCCAGAGTAGGCCTCTGAAGCTTCCTGTTTTCAGGCAAGCGGGAAGCATAGTGCAAACATCCTTCTTCATTTATGGTCTTTGTTCTTGCTCAGCCAGTGTGCTGTTCCACAGGGTGGCCTTTCAGACGCATGCTCCCGTCTGCATTATCTGCTTCAGATCAAAAGAGAAAATGCATGAGAATGTGCTCGGAAGGCCTGGTTACCGCACACATGCCAGTTATAATCATAATCATAAATCCTCGGGCTGGGACCTCTTGGGGAATCTAGGCTTGTGTCTCTTTCCCTGAGATCTGTCTCTTCCTTGGAGCTCAGGCCGGCCACCACGTACCGCATGTAAATGTGCCACAGGCACTGCGCTGAGCATGGGGCAGGGGGCACTCATTCCCCAGTGGGACCCCGAATGAACCAAGTTAGAGAATGAGAGTTTCCATTTCTCCCAGAGAGCACGGTGACCAGAGAATTCATTCATTTAGCCCCTTCGGCATCCGCTTTTCAAATTCTGTTTGAGAAGCTCTTCCTGCCTCCTCTCCTCTCTCTCCCAAGATTTAGAAAATCCATAACCACACCTCTCCATGCGCCCGAGAGTCCCAGTTTACACTGGTTTTCCCAGCGTAGTTACTAATAGCAGGTGTCCGTTCCCAAGAGTGTTCCAGTTTGGATGCCAAGTTCTGTGGTCTCATTTATATATAATCCTCTGGGCACCCATGAAAAAGTCAAGGACCTTTTCTAGGAGCTAGGACGCGGCTTGGTACGGAGGAGGGTCGTCAAAATGCTGATTATTGAACCAATTTATTTGCTAATCTTGGAGATTTGAGGCAGGGATCTGGGAACAGATGTGTTAGGTCTCCTGGACAGAATATGCGGGAAGAGTCAGTGTCCAGAGGCGCTTTGGGGGTGGCATTTGTGTGACAGGGTTACACCGCGAAAAACTAGCCACAGCTTTTAAACCCTATCAGCAAGATGCTTGAGTCAAGTCAAGGTCTTCGTGGGGGAAATTGGGCTTCAGGAATGGCAGAGTTGAATAAAAAATACAAGGAGCATCTTCTGAGCCTATTTGTGGCAATATGTTACCACACATCCAGTGGGCTGGATAGTTAGGAATATGTGTCATTTGTTTAGAATTTGGCACCTAAGAAAGCATATTTGCATATGTTCTGACTCAGGACTCCTAGCAATGGGAGGTAGAGAAGAAAGGTATTATCATCCCCACTTTTTATTTTTAAGACGAGGAAACTTTTCCAAAGTTGCACAGCTAAAGGGTGGCAGAACCCAGGGTCTCCGTGAGCCCTCCCAAGCCCATTGCTCTTTCCAGGTCATTATCCTGGAGATCGTACTGGAAGACTGGCCAAAGCACTTTGCATTCCAATAAGAGGTGTTTTGAGGTTGGGGTTCTGTGGTAGCAGTTAATTCAGGGACCAATCGGATCAGAGAAGCTCCTATGAATTGGGAAATGGTGACAAAGCTGTTTTTATAGAACTGACGTTCGGAGGGTATCAAGCCAGCTCATTTCCATTTACAACTTGCAGGCCTTCCTGCCCAGAGGAGAAACAGGGACAGGACCCCAGCCCTGTACGCAGGGGGCAGGGACAGATGCAAATGCTGTGTGCGCTGCTTGGCTACCACTACGTGATCGGGGCCACGTGAAGCCAGGGTGATTGAACTGTTGGTGACCCCTTGGAGCAAGGAGGCTAATTAGAGCTTCTCTTTCCCCCACTTCAGTCACAAGCCCCTCCTGCCCTTCCTCCTGATGGTGCAGCTGATAAGGAGGGATTGAATTTATGAAAAGCGATGAAGATGTTTGGATAAGCCTTGGGACCCAGGCAAGCCAGCCGGACGAGTCAGGGCCTGACGGAGGCAGCGGGGTTGTCTGAAGGCTTCGGAAGGAGCAGGCGAGGCAAGGCTGGGAGGAAAGGGGGAGCACTGAACTTGAACGTGACACCCCGCGGGCATGGCCTTGGGACTTGGCGATCCAGGTGGACATGGACCTGCTGAAAAAGCTGGCTCTGCGGGGAGATTTTCAGCTGGCCCCATGCCACCTGGCAGCTGGTAGGTCCTGCCGCCCGTGGCCCCTGTCCCCAGAGAGAGCCGGAGTGAGCGGAATAAACCCGAGGCCATAGAGCCGCTGAGTGAGGAAAGGGTGGGAGCCTAGGAAAGAGCACCTCCCCTCCAGAGGTGACGTTTGCACCGGTGGGAAGAATAAGGAAGGCGAAAATGTTTATCGAGCAGTTACCATGTGCCAGGCACCGTGCAGAGGGCATTATATGTAGTGTCTCGCTTTATCCTTTTGTGTGAATGATGTAGTTGTTAGCGTGCCCATGGCACTGATGTAGTAAGTGAAGCTCAGAGAGGGTAGGTAACCTGCCCAAGGCCACACAGCTAATACGTGATAAATCTAGGAATCAAAACGAAGTCGTGATTTTCTTTTTTTTTTTTTTTTAAGTCTGGCAGTGAGAGTCTGGAGCCTTTCTTCTAAGTGAGCCTGCTCCAAGCCGACTGGAGCTACACAGCAGGGTGAGGGCAGGTGTGTCGGCCAGGATGGGAGGGTGAGCTCCATCGTTTATTCTGGGCTGCCTCGACTCATTCCTTGGCTGGATGGCTCCTTACCTGTCCCTCTGCATTGGTCCCCCTGGTCTTCTGCAGGTGGTTACAGGGAGAAGATGCTATCTGCCCACCCGGAACACCCCCTCATCCTCAATGCTGGCTATGGAAGCACCAGCTTCTAAGGTCTTTGGAGGGAAATATCCCGACAGCTGCCTAACCCCAAACGCCCAAGTCCTCTGTCATGGAGGAGCCTCGGGGTCCCGTGGCCACCTGGTCTCCTGGTCTCGCCCATGTGTGCCCCGCCGAGGACTGCCTGGGAACCACGGCTGCCTGTAGCTATGTTTGTCCTTGCTGCCAGCCACCCACACGGAGCCTGTGATTCATGGGGAGATGATGGAAGCTGAGTAGCTGTCTTGGGTGTGCAAAACGGGCTGTGTTCCTGAGGCCAGGGCTGGGGCTGGGAGGAAGGCGGGCTGGCTAGCGTAAGTGTAGTGTTCTGTAGGCTGAATGTGGCACTTGCCTCTAAGTTAAGGGAGACCTCTGACCCCAGCATCCTCCTTGCATCTAAGTTAAGGGAGACCTCTGACCCCAGCACCCTCGGGAAGGAGTAAGGGCATCCTTGGCAGGGTTTCCCTAACTCGGCTCTGGATTCTGACTTTCTCCTGCCTCCCAGAGGCCAGCCTCAAAGAGGTGAGATGGAGAAATAGAGAAGCAGCGTCTGCTGAGTTAGCTCCTCCCCTCTGGGAGGCTCCTCCCCCAATGGGCCCCAAGCCCCACACATTTATTTATTTATTTATTTATTTATTTTTGTTTTTGCGGTACGCGGGCCTCTCACTGTTGTGGCCTCTCCCATTGCGGAGCACAGGCTCCAGACGCGCAGGCTCAGCAGCCATGGCTC
>NC_041227.1:128338156-128356061 GCF_002837175.3 Physeter macrocephalus
GGGAGCACAGGCTCCGGACGCGCAGGCTCAGCTGCCACGGCTCACGGGCCCAGCCGCTCCGCGGCACGTGGGATCCTCCCGGACCGGGGCAGGAGCCCGCGTCCCCTGCATCGGCAGGCGGACTCGCAACCACTGCGCCACCAGGGAAGCCCCACACATTTATTTTTAATCATAACAAAGACTCAAACTTTTTTTTAATTTAATTTTTATTTTGTATTGGAGTAGAGTTGTTTTACAACGTTGTGTTAGTTTCAGGGGTACAGCAAAGTGATTCAGTTATCCATATACCTATATCCAATCTGTTTCAGATTCTTTCCCCATATAGGTTATGACAGAATATTGAGTAGCGTTCCCTGTGCTCTACAGCAGGTCCTTGTTGATTATCTGTTTTATATATAGTAGCGTGTATATGTTAATCCCAAATTCATAATTTATCTCTCCCGATTCCACAGCTTGCTCATCACCGCAGATTCCAAAGTCACATGTACTGCATTATTTTCAACACTAGATTTTCCACGAGATTTCCCTTCCGTTGGGAATCCCTTGTCAACAAGAAGGCAAAACTATGATCCCAACAATTAAGGCTAGGACCGTTGAGTGTGGTCTGGTCTGATCCAGCTGGGGCTGGGAGGTAGTAAGAAAGAATAAAGCCAGAGTGGAAGAAATGTCTGTGCATTTTGATATAAAGTACCGTCCATTCTGGTTAAATGCAAGGCACGATATATAAATCAGCCTGGGTCATTTAAGTTAACAGTTCACACTTAGTTTTAATATTGGTCATGGTGTCCGAGACTCATTTCATTAGCGTCAGTTTAACAGTTGGATACATGGGCCAGGGGTAATATTAATGATTACTTGTTAGTTAAGTGGACATGGAGCTTTTACACAAAAAGCCGGCGGCACAGACCCATTTCCAAAGGCCAGCTCGGGCAGGCGCTCCCCTGTGTGTGCTGTGCTAGGCAAGGTGCAGCCGTGGGTCTGGGAGCCCTGGAGCTCCCAGCAGGACAGCTTAGAAGGATGCCCTGGACCCCAGCAGGTGTGGCTGGGCCTTGCCTGGACCTCTTCCCAGGGCGCCCCTGGAAAGGTGAGCTGCCGCCCCTTTGGGGTTGAGTGATTGTCTGAGCAAGAGCTTTCTCTACAGAGCCAGGGACCAGCCCAGCGGGCAGCTCCCCGGGGCCCAGAAGAAATGGAGGCGGTGGCCCCTGGGCCTCCCTCTCAGGGAAGAAGCCACCTTTGAAGCCTGGGGTGGTTTTCCTTGTGTCAAGATGGGAATGCACACTGGTGATTGACACCGACGTTTGGAGAAAGCGTACAGCTTTACTCATTCATAAAATGGAAGAACACCGTGTCTTTAGTCCTGGCAGGGCTCTGGGGCAGCTCTCAGGCCAGCGTGGCTGATTATCATCATTTCCGGAAATGCCCCGATTTGCCCGCAGGGAGAAGGCCAACGTTGCATTGGAACGGGCCACAAATGGAGCCTGAGAGCAGGACGCCGACCCCGTGAATGGAGCCAAACTGAATTGTCAGGAAGGGTCCCGTCCCACGGCCCCCGTGGCCCGTTTCCTCCTCCACGCCTCATCCCAGACACTCTTCTGTCTCCAAAGCTTCCTAGTCGGGAGGCTGCGGCTGGGACGCTATGTGACACGAGGACAGGAGGGTGGCCTTGTGAGAGCGCTGGAGGATGGGGATTCTTCCTGGCCCTGTCGGATCAGTCCGGCTGGGGGTTCTGTGGACCCTGCTCTGACGTTTTTGTAAAAGTGGAAAAAACATTTATTAACATTCAAACTCCCTTCATATAAAACCATATAAAAATATTACTCAGCCATAAAAAAGAATGAAATCATGCCATCTGCAGCGACATGGAGGGACCTAGAGATCGTCATACCGAGCGAAGTCAGTCAGACAGAGAAAGACAAATACCATGATACCGCTTACGGGTGGAATCTAAAAAATGCGGTACAAGTGGACTTGTTTGCACAACAGAAACAGAGTCACAGAGGTAGAAAACAAACTCATGGTCTTACCAAGGGAGGAAAGGCGGAGGAGGGATAAACTGGGAGATTGGGACTGACACATGCACACTACTATATACAAAATAGGGTACTAATAACGACCTACTGTAGAGCACAGGGAACTCTACTCCGTACTCTGTAATGACCTATACGGGAAAAGAATCTAAAAGAGAGTGGCTATATGTATATGTATAACTGACTCACTTTGCTGTACAGCAGAAACTACCACAACGTTGCAAATCAGCTCTACTCCAATAAAAAATAATTTGAAAAAATATAAAAATTCTTAGCATTTTGATTTTATGTAAGTCTATATTTTCTACATAGCTACAATACTGTATAATTTAGCTTTTCATAATACGTTGTTTAAATACGTCATTAGTTCTGTCAAACATAAGCAATATTCTCAAATCCAATACTTGAACAGTCTCCTCTGTACTTCACTCTGCAGGGCTAATTAGCAGAAGATGCTCTTTATTAAGAAGTATACGATCTGAGTGTTAACCTTTGATGAAGCTGAGTATTTTTATACCGCATTGTCTTTTTGCTTTGATTACAACAAGACAAAATCCTTAAGGATACTGAAATTCAGTAAGTAAAGTCCAGAGACACCACTTTAGCCGATGAATCCAGTTCATACATAACACTATAGTATTAAAAACCTTAAAAAAAAAAACCCCTGTGAAATCTGCCCTAGTACAGTGGGAGCTGGGTTCAGGCCTCGCCCTCCCCAAGCAGCCGTGTCCTAGGTTGAGCCGGTGACTCACAGAGTCAGTGTCTTCTCTGGGTAGCCTTGCCTGTGGGCCCAGTGGGCAGGTGGGCAGTCGAGAACGAGTTTGATCAGAAGCCAGAGACCATTAGTGATTTGATTGCAATGCTGCTCTGCCCCTCAGCTCTGGATGGCAGGTGCTATGAACTAGGTTTTGGTGGTGGCTGTGTAGTGAGACAACCGTGGCAGAGGAGGCCTGGGTTCCTGGAGACCCACCTGTCATTTGGGCATGCTGGATCAATTTTGCTTGACACTGTGAAAGGATCAGCATTTGGTCAGTAAAATAACCAAATCCTGCAGATTTAGTCTACCCTCCCCCACCCCCAGCCAACTGCCTGGTACCAGCTTCGTTCCGTGTCTGGCTTTGGCTGAAGGCATTTTTGCTGTCAGGAGTGCCCTTCCTTTTTCTTTCTGTCTACCTGGCTCTTGCCTGGTCTTCAGAGCCTAGCTGAAGCCCACCTCATCCATGAAGCCTTCCTGGACTGCTCCAGCTCATATTCCCCAACTATGCCACACCCGTGTCCATGTATGATCGTCATTAACAGTGCTCATGAGATATTTTCAGCTCTTTGCCCACCATGCACGTGGTAAGACTGTATTTCCTGACTGGTGGCATGGGGTGGGATCATGTGACCAGTTTTGGCCAATGAGTTGTGAGCAGAAGAGACTTGTCACTTCAGAGCTAAGGCTTCTCTTTCAACAACTTCCGTGGTGATCAACAATATTCCAGTAGTGGCTACCCCATGAGCCTGGTCAGAGGACAGGCCAGGGCATGGAGGAGAGCCACTAGCTGACTTGTAATAGACGTGTAGCAAAAACAAAAGGTAGACCTTCGTTATTTTTAGCCATGGAGACTTCGGCATTATTTGTTATCTTAGCATAACCTGTACTGTTCTATTCTCATACACGATGTCTTTACAAATGTTGTCCCCTCTACTTAGATTAGTGTCCCTCCTTCCACTTGGCAAATTGTTACTTATCTCCCAAAGCCCTGTTCAGGTGTCACTTCCTTGCTCATGTCTCCAGAGTTAGAGACATCCTTCTATTTGGTCACAGAGTGTCTGCTCTATCCCAGGCTCCATGCTTGGTGCTGGGGGTTAAACACCATCGATAACAGCCAAGACCCTGCCTTCTGGAGCTTTCATGGGGAGATATTGTGTGTTTACAGCCTCAGTCTCTTTTCCTTGATATAAGTGCCATGAAGGTGGAACTCAGACTTAGCCATATTTCTACTCTCAACGCCAGCCACGGAGGAGGAAATCAGTAAGTATTTGCTAAAACATGGATGTCACCCCTTCCCTGGAGCGTCCCCAGCCCCGATTCATAACGCTCCTGGGTAAAATTTGCACATGTTTTCATGACCCCCGTTTTGTCCCCCTCCTGGATGTGGGTCCCTTGGGAGCGTGGCTGTGCCTTATGGTTCTGTGTGTCAGGACTGGTGGGCAAGGGAGGCTGGACGCAGGCCGGGTGCATGGTAGGTGTTTGCAGAGAGACCTTGCTCACAGCTCAGAGCAAAGGGGGCGAAGATCATCATGAACTCATATGCCAACCACGTAATTACTTGTGCAGAAAATGGTGAACCGAAATAATAAATGCTGGAGAGGGTGTGGACAAAAGGGAACCCTCCTACACTATTGGTGGGAATGTAAACTGGTGCAGCCACTGTGGAGAACAGTATGGAGGTTCCTTAAAAAACTAAAAATAGGGCTACCATATGATCTTGCAATCCCACTCCTGGGCATATATCTGGAGGAGACTCTAATTCAAAAAGATACATGCACCCCAGTGTTCACTGCAGCACTATTTACAGTAGCCAAGACATGAAAGCAACCTAAATGTCCGCTGACAGATGAATGGACAAAGAAGAGGTGGTACATATGTACGATGGAATATTACTCAGCCATAAAAAAGAATGAATTAATGCCATTTGCGGCAACATGGATGGACCTAAAGATTATCACGCTAAGTGAAGTAAGTCAGACAGAAAAAGCCAAATACCGTATGATATCACTTATATGTGGAATCTTAAAAAAAAAGGATACAAATGAGCTTATTTACAAAACAGAAACAGACTCACAGACATAGAAAACTATGGTTACCAAAGGGGAAAGGGGGGGAGGGATAAATGAGGAGTTTGGGATTAGCAGATACACACTACTATATACAAAATAGGTAAACAACAAGGTCCTACTGTATAGCACAGGGAACTATATTCAATATCTTGTAATAACCTATAAAGGAAAAGAAGCTGAAAAAGAATATATATATAACTGCATCACTCTGCTGTACACCAGAACCTAACACAACAGTATAAATCAACTATACTTCAATAAAAAAAATAAAGAAAATGGTGAACCAGTGATGCTGAAATTGCAGGCTTTCCATCTTCAAACACTATTCATGTATCACAGGCTTGTGACTAAGAACAGCAAACAGTGGATTGGAGTCCCAGATCTACTGGTGACTCTGTTGCTCATTGGGCTGGTCCCTTCCCTTCTTCGGGCCTTGGTGTCTACGTCTGTACAGTACGGAGGGGCCGTGGGGCCTTTGCTTCTGCTTCCTCATAGCTGATATGGGTGGGTCCATGTGGGACAACTCCAGAAAGACTCCAGAAAGACCATGTCGGGGAACCTGCGCCTTTTGCAATGTTCGCGGTTAAGGAGAGAGCAGCCCTAACCTGGTCTGGGCCCCTGGACACACCGTCCCGCGGCCTGGACTCCTGAGGACACTTTTGTGAAACAGCGCTGCTTCCCAGGCCCAAGGGAAAACTCTCTCGCCAGCCCACACCCTGCACCCCGGGTGATGCTGACCCTTGGGTGGGCCCTCGAATGAGCCTGCGCCCTCCCTACAGCTACAGCCTGTGCTTCTCCTAGGAGCCTGGCACTGAGCCCCACATGCTGTCATGGCCTGGGGGCGGACACCTTCCCTCCCCACCAGGGCTTTCAGTGGCCAGTACCACCTGGTTGGGCAGCTTTGGCCCAGCCCAGGCTCCCACCCTGCAGCACCCAGACCCCCGCGTCATCCCCAGGGCTGCAGAGAGCAGCGCGTGTGCCCAGCGGCTTCCACGTGAGCGGCTGCCTCTTGCCTTTCTGTTCAGAAAATTCTCAGGCTGGGCTGGTGGGAGCTGATCTGCAGACACTTCATTCACAACTTGCTGTTGGTTGGTTTTCCTCTTCCAAGGGAGGCGGGGGTGTGGCTGCAAAATAAATCTTTGGTTTTTTATTTCTTCTCCCCAAAGAAATCATTGTGTTGTAATGCAGGGAGAGCCCAAGCCGATGACATTTTTATGGGGCTGCCTCCAGTGAAGACTAGTGTCTGCTCGGGCCATCCAGAGGGTGGCTAGCGCTCTCTCCCCCTCCCCCCAGCCCTGGCCATCCCCCGGCCTTTCTCTCGCAGCAATACAACTTCAGTTCAATGCTTGTCTAGAATGCTCAGTGGGGCTACCTAGGCTAAAAGGGGGTGGGGTGGGAGGTGACATCACATCCCCGGGAGCCGATTGGCTGCTTTCAGCCTTCGGGAATGATATCATCTCTGCTCCTGCTTCCCCACCCCCTTTTCCTTCCAGTCCTTTCCAGGCCGGGCAAGCCCCCCTCCCCGGCGCCCCACCCCAGGGTACCCCGTTGCCTTGGCGACCAGAAGTTTTCAACCTCCTTGTCTGAAGGAACGGTCATTCATTATACGTCTGACATGGGGGTGAGGGGTGCAGGGAGGGACAGTCGCAAGGGGAGGTTGTGGACAGCCGGGTAATGAACAAAAATATGTTTCACGCCTGAGAAGCTGTCAAAGATGGCAGCGAGGAAAAGGGCGTTGCAAACGGCATTTATGACATCGAAAAACTGAGACGGAATTCTCAAAAGCGAGCGGGGGCCAAAATACGGGGGGAAATCACCACCCGCTCCCCCAGACAGCTCATTAGGAAGATCTGGGAGAGAGAGTCACAGGCGGTGTCGGGGTGCCGTGTTCTCTCTGGGGGAAGGGCCAGCCCCTCCTCCCCTCCCGAGGAGTGTACACTGAGGCAACTCTCTCCTCCCGCAAGCTTCGCTCAGAGCCAGCAGTTTCTCGAAAAAACGAACCAGATAAGGGTCCGCTCTTGGTGTTTGTGGGTGTCTCCCAGCCCCTTAGTTTGAGTCCCCGGGAAACCAAGGCAGGAAGGAAGATTCTCCGGTTGAGGTTGTGTGCTTGTGTGTGGGTGTTATGTGTGTGTGCTTGTGTGTATGTATGTCTGTGTGCTTGTGTGTATGTATGTGTGTGTGCATCTATGTGTGTGTGTTTGTGTGTGCTTGTGTGTGCGTCTGCTTATGTATACGTGTGTGTGCGTGTTTCAATTACCCATAGATTCCTGGTCTACACTGATAATATTCACTAGGGAATATTGCCGTCCCTGATTCCCTGGGACAGTTTAGGGACACCACACAGATTCCCCTTGGCCGCACCCTATCTCATCCTCTGCCTTTTCCACTCCACTTTTACCCCGGGAGTATTTCCCCTCTCTCCCTGGGCTGTTAATGTCTGTCTGTTTGCGGTCTTCCCTTTACGCTGGTTCAGTGTTTGTTGTCTTGTCTGGGGCGCCCTTTGGAGTCAGGAACTCCAGATTTGAAGTTTGGAGTGTTGGTGGGGCACCTGCTTCTTTTGGCCCCTACTTTTCACTCCTAACCCCCAATTGGCTGGCTCTTCTTGGCCTCTCACAGGCTGCCTCTCCATCCATTAGAAGTAGTTCTGAATCTGTACGGTTAAAAGGAAAATAAGCAAGTGATGAAAAGAGATGTGAAAGATGTACTTGCTGGGCAATCAGGGGAAAGTCTAGAGATTCATTTCAGGAACAGATTCTTCTAGAAGTGTTTGTGTGCAGAGGTCCATGGATGTTTTTCCCTGTAAGTCTAGAATATACTGACAACTCAACAAAAATTTGCTAGTGTTGTCTTCATGTTTAATTGTACAGATTTTTCTGAGCTAAAAATGTATTCTAAGTATTCTGTAGTAACCTATATGGGAAAAGAATCTGAAAAAGAATGGGTATGTATATCAGGTATATATATCTGATATATATGGGTATCTATATATATCCGATTCACTTTGTTATACACCTGAAACTAACACAACGTGGTAGATCAACTATACCCCAATAAAAATTTTTTACAAATTTAAAAAGTGTATTTTAAAATACCATCTACAAATGGGTGAAAACTATAAACTATATATATACACACACATCGACACACACAGCCATATACATATGTGGGTCTCTCTGTGTTTGTAAATGTGTGATTGCATTCCCTTATTTCTGTTTTTGAAGTTTCCAGATGTTTTGCAGTGAGTAGGTATTACAGATATAATCAGGAAAAAGAAAAAGCTGTTTAAAAGAAAATCGGCCATCGGGCAGGATGTTCTAAACGGCAAATGAATATAACTTCCAAGATGAAGTAACCGGATGTCTGTCAACTCAGTGTAGCAGAGAAAACAGGGGCTGTGTTTGTCACCAGTGTGTGTGGGGGGGTGACGTGGATAGGTCTGGGGTCCTGTGACTTCTCTTCCTTTCTGCCGTGGTCTGATTTGTCAGGCTCAGAGGGAAAGCAAACTCTCAAGTGTTAGATGGAGGTGATCTCGGACTGCCTTGTGATCCACCCTGTTCCCATCTAAACTAGATATTTAATGGCTCTTGAAAAGTGAACATTAGTCCAAGATTTATACAAGCTGTCACCTCAGAATCCACATGCCCAAAACCAAAGTAATAATTTCCTTAAACTGTTTCCTACCCACCCCTAAAGCTCCTGTGTCTGACCCCAGAACAACTATTTTTATCCAAGCTCAAAAATTCAGAGTCATTTTTGATTAATCCCTGTACCTCAGCCTCCAAGACACTCACCGAGAACCGTTCATTTTTCCTGCCAAGTCTGCCAGTGTATTCATTCTTTCTAACTTCCCACTGTCCCAATATAAGCCATTTCCTTCAAGGGCCATCTAAAATGCCACCTCCTCCAGGAAGACTTCCTTGATCACTCCTGTGGTTACCGATAAACATCCAACCTGAATTCCAACAGGATGAACGGACTTGAGTAACACCATCCACCCTGGATCCTTGATTTGTTTGAGGGATTAGACTTGGTTTTCCTCCTAGACCACATGGCTCTAGAGAGCAGGGGCCTAATAAGGTCACATCTGAGCTCAATATAATTTATTGATTAGACAAAAGGAAACCACTTCCTCTCTTGACAAACCGTGCTGGTATTTCACCCTCTTTCCTTTACACGTATTTTACCAATCATCTAACCCAAACACCTACTTTTTCAGTTTAAGCAAACTTTTCTTTCTTGCATTTCCATTTAGTATAATTTCTCATATGTTCCTGTCTTTGAAGATATTGATTAACCTCTGTCTCTATATTTAAATTTTTATCCGAATAAATAGTTCCAAATTCTCTCTTTTTTGATTTAAAAGGCAGGATAGTCTAATGTTTAAGTCTGTGAATTCTGGAGCCAGACTGCCTAAGTCTGGGAATGAAATACGGTAGCCGCTAGCGACATGTGACTCTTTAAATTTAAATAGATTATAGTTTAAAAAAATGAAAGATTCAATTCCTCAGCCATACCGAGGCTTTCAAGTGCTCAAAGAGCCACATGTAGCTAGTGGCTACCATATTGGAAAGCACAGATATAGGATGCGTCTATCATTGCAGAAAATCCTGTTGGACAGCTCAGGCCAGATCCACATCTCAGCTCTGTCCCTCACCATTTCTGTGAGTATCTGACTTTGTGGGTCCATTTCCTCGTAACACCTATACCTCCTTGAGTTGCTTAAGCTTTAAATGAGTTCATACACGTAAAGCACTTAGAAGAATGTCTAGGGCATAACACCAGGTCCATCACAGTTAGCCATTCTGGTTTACACTGGTCTCGTTTTCCAGCTCCTCATTCATCTCCATGACCTGATTTAGTCCATGCATCCCTATCACATTTTTGGTAACAGCATTCTCACTACATCCTGCCAAGAATTCTCTCTGATTCCCCCCGAAAAGACAGCATTCTCTGGCCGGAAACTGTTCATAGAGGCCACCTTCTTACTTGTTGACATAGAAATTACTCTCTAAAACCATAAAGGACCCTGGGAAGTCAGGATCACTTTATGTTGGACCTTCATGGCCTTTAGGCTGGTCACCACCAGGCCAGGGAAACTCTTTCCCCCCTCCTTGGATCTGGGACAGCAAGTGTAGGGAAAGTCAAATGATGTTTAATCAGGCCGAGCATTCTTCGCTGGTGACCTAATGAGGGGCAGGAGTGAAATGACCATTAGGCGGGATGTTTGTGTGAACTGCAATAGAAAATGCCTCTAAACTTTCCGAAAAAGAAGATACTTTATCTAAATAGCTTCCTGTCTCCTCGCTGTGAAGCAGCAGCAGAGGAAAGTAGATGCTCCAGCAGGGAGATTTTTGGCTCGCTGGGTGCCCTCAGCCCTTCCCCACTGGGAAGAGTGAGTGGATCAGGGAAACAAGCGAGCCTTCCGGGCACTCCCAGATGCCCGGACATTTGGCAAATTGTTTCGGAGCTGGGGGATCTGGAAGACATGGAGGGTGGGTGGAGGGTGAGAAGGGGCTCGAGACGGTGAAGGGGTAACTCTGGGGGCGCCTGTCACTCACCTTGCTCAGATCCTGGAACAACCTTTGCCTTGGTTCTTAGAAACCCCAGTTCACGTCTTAGCAAGACAGGGAAGAGCGGACTGCTTCCTGCCTGCCGGATGATCGCTTCCAAGCCCTATGCCTGTTGCTTTGGAAGACCTTTCCATTGCTATGAAAAACACGTTCGGGGGCTTGACTTTAAGTGGAAACTGCTGCTTACTGCAGCCAAACCACAACACGGAGGCCAGAAAAGCCCCTCTTCCATTTGCCGTGGCTCGGGCGTGGGCGAGGCAGAATCTTCTCAGGAGCCCACGTCATGTGCCCCTCCAAGCCCCGCTCGTGAGCTGTTTGCAGCGAGGAGGGGCAGGCGCTTTAGAGGAAGCACGGGCCCGGGGACCGGCTCCTGCCCATCTACCCAGCATCCTGGGTTCAGCTCTGTTGCAAATGCCCAAGATGCGAGCTTTGGGCCCCTTCCTCAGCACCCCTCCCCAAGCAGCCTTTCTCCTTTTTTCTCTGACTGCAGGTGACACTAGGCCTCATCAACCTGTCTTCTTAGGATCTAGACCAGAGGTCAGCAGAACTCTTTCTTAAAGGGCCAGAAAGTGATTCTTTCCAGTTTTGCAGGCCAAGAACAAAATCGAGGATATTATGTAGGCAACCATTTAAAATCTAACTGAACATTAAAAAAAAAAACCAACCCTTAGCTTGAGCGCCATAGGTGGTGGGTTGGATTTGGCCTCTGGGCTATAGCTTTCTGACCCCCGATGTAGGGCGTAAACTGTGATGAATAATTGCTGTTCCTTGGCTGAAAAATATTTACGGAGAGATGACTGCGTACCTGACACCATCCTGGACGTGGGGGACACCACTATCAAGAGAAACGAAACAAAGTCAAATGCAGGCTGTGTCCTTAAGGGTTCACTTTCCAATGGGGATGATAGATTTATAAAAAGATCATTAAAGGACAAGATCCTGGGTAAGTGCAGAGGACAGATGTTCACAGAGACAAGGTTACAGAATAGCATCCAGGCCAGCTATGGGATATATGGGTGTGTGTATGTGTGTGGGCGCGGTGAGAAAGAGAGGGAGAGCCATATGTGGCCATTTCAGCTTCAGTGAACACACTGTCAATTAATTTCCATTTCAACTAATTAAAATTACGTACAATTAAATAAGAAAATTAACGGGTCATTAAAATTAAAAACAAAAATTCTGTTGCTCAGTCGCACTAGCCGTGCTTCCAAGGCAATGAATGGTCACGTGGAGCTCGTGGGTGCCATTTTGGATAGAGAGGGGAGGGAGGACAGGAGAGGAGAAGAGAAGGCCTCCCAGTTCAGGGGATGCCCCAGCTGAGTCTGTAGGACCTTGTGGATTGAACAGGAATCCCTGAAGCTGAGGCCGAGGAACTGGGAGGGCAGGGTGAGGGGAAAGTGTGGGCAAAGGCGTAGAGGTGGGAAACAGCACAGGTTCTGGGAGCAAAAATATAAGCCCAGAAGAGCAGTTGCCAAGTGGCCCATGCCAGTGGTACTCAGTACTCCCGGTGGAAGGGGTCATCAGGGGACCCACCCATGCGCCAGGGACTTGGGGTCCATGACCAAACGCATACCCTGAGGTGTACTCGTGTGAGTGTCTTGAACGTAACAGAAGATTTCAGTGACGCCCAAGGCCACGGAGAGAGAAGATGGGGCTTCATTCAAGTGGAAGCCAGCGTGTTCCTTACACTAAAGCATCCTCTGTCCCCCACTATGACGCAGAGCCACCCAGACGCTATGGCTGTCCCTTCGGTGGCTCTGCTGGGGTTATGTCAGGAGCTGTGATGCTCCAGGCCTTGAGCCCTATGGGGCTGTTTCAAATTTCAATGAGTTAAAATTCAATAACATTTAACTTTCAGTTGCCCAGTGTCATGAGCTCCATCTCAAGTGCTCAATGGCCGCTCCTGGCTCGAGGCTACCATGTTGAACAGCGCAGGCGTGGAACTTTCCTGTTGTTGCAGGACGGTCCTACTGGGCAAGACTGACCTAGGGGACATGATCTCTGTTCCTAGCTTGGCTTGGGAAAGCAGTTAGACCAAAAAGAAAGAAAACCCAGTTCTTCTTTACCAACAGGCGGTCCCTTGCGATGTGGGAATGTCAGGGCCTCTCGGGGAAGTGAGCAAGAGAGAAGAGAAACAAAATACAGCTGAGGTGAGGATGGCGTGTTTTCCCCAATATTACTAAGCAACCGTGTCCTAAAATCTCCAGAGCCAGCGACAGAACTTTGTTTACCAGGAAGAAAACACTTGAAAAGGAGAATATTTGGCGGAAATGCGCTTGGGATTAGCAGGGGTTTTTTTTTCTTTCTTTCTTTCTTCTTCTTCTTTTTTTTTTTTTTCTTTTAATGCTGTTTTGTTTCTCTTCTGGGTTGTTCAAGGTACTGACCTAGCACTCAGCCGTCTTTGCCAAGAAACTCTTTCCCTGCCTAATTAGTCTGTGGTATTGTTCGGGGTTCTGGGAAGGGAGGGGAGGGGGCCAGGCGGGGGGGGGAGGGCAGGACCAATGGGGAGCTGCAGGGAGCCAGGGGGTAGGGGGTGGGGGCCGGGAGGGGGGAGGCCGGGAAGCTAGGCTGGTCATTAGATGCCGAGGTCTTGAAAATCCCTCTGTAATTAATTTTCTCCTGCATTAATTAGAGAAATGTTGGAACGCATTCGTTGCCCCTGGGCTTCTTTTCAGGGCGATTTAAGGGAAAGATGGTAAGCTGTTGGAGAGTTGGCCTTGGCCAGGGCTTTCAGGAGGCTTTGTTGCCTGTGGGAGGAGAAACCAATTTAAACCAGGGATTACAGAGAGGCACGGGCTCTTGATTTTAACTTGGGCTGGAGAATGGTACACACCTCTTCAGAAGCCGGGAGCCTGTGTGTGTGAGTACGCACACACACACACACACACACACACACACACACACGCACACACATACATCACTGCTTCTAAGACATGTGCCCACAGATTCCAAATACACACAAATTTAGCAGAATTCTGTATGAAGTATTTCATCTCCCCTCTCTCTCCCTTGCCCCCGATCTCACAACTGGTCCCACACATGTAGAAATTAGAGCATCCCTGGCGTGCAGCCCCTCAGATGATTCCCTTTTCGCCTGAACAGAAGACATGGTCATTTTCCCTCTGCTTTTTCTCTATTTTTAAGCATCATATGTGATGACTGTCTTACAAGTGAGTTTCTAACCCTGTGGAAAAGAGAGCCCTGAGTAGATTTTCATAAAAGCTTCTGGAATCAGCCCACAGCTTTTCTATGCTGAGTCCCGACGTGTTGAAAATGACATCTGGAAGCAGGAAGCCAGTGCACTTCTAGAATCGAATGCCAATTCTTTGGTTTTGTTAGCTGCTTTTACGGAAATTTGAATTGAGCCCAGCTTCTTCTAGACTCTGGTCCCGTATGGATTTTATTAATTCGACCAATGGTTTAATAGCTCTGTTGGCGCTGGCGGGCCACATCCAACAAGGAGTAATCCTGTGTCTTCGAGACTGTCCCTAAGGCCAACACCTTCGGTTAATGATTCAGTGGTGATCTTCCAAAGAGGGAGGGCCAGTGTGTTTCAGCCTGCTACTATTTTCAAGACGGTTGAATCAGTGAATCAGAGGTAAAGATTTAAGTTCTGGGCTCCAATGAAGGAATTCGCTTTACTGATTGCTAACTCAAATTAATACCTCTCGGGTAGAAAGAGATGGGATGGGATGGGTGGGCCAGTGAATGGAATAGAAGCTGGTGGCCTGAGAGGAGGGGCGTGGCCAGTTGGCCTGGGGGAAGGTGTGTGGCTCCAGCTCTCTTTCCCTATTGGTTGGATCCAAGCAACTGGACCATGGCTCCCAAACATTCCATGTGCAACCATTATTGCCCACTGAATGCACTGCTTCCTTAGACCTTTCAAGCTGTGAGTTTTTGTTAGCACAAAGGCTTTGAGGGCTCCCTCCCCAGCTCCATTCCCTGGCCATCACCCACAATCTTCCAGCAGGTGGAAGCATCTTTGACCTGTTCTCCTTGAGCCACGTGACTCCTGTCTCTTGAGGGAGGGATAAGAGGAGAGAGAACAGCAAAAGAAAAGAGCAGAGAGTGGGGTGTGGGTTCTCGGCAGGAAATGGGTCTGGGAATAAGGGTGATAAGAACGAGATGGAATCTCCCGGAAGCTCTCGGCGTGCCCCTGGGAGGCTGCCGTGCCCTCTCTCTTCCCTGGCCCATCTCTCCTCTGCATTCTTCACAGCAGCTGTTTCAACTCTCTTCCCTCCTCAGGCCTCCAAATCCACCCCCATCATTCACAGAAGATGACTTCACCTCCCGCTCTGCTGCGAGGACTAAGCCACTGGTCTCTACGGGCTCCAAGCGGCTCAGGAGTCTGGCTGTGCCCTTGGGAAGACCTGGGTTTAAATCCGTGATCTGCCGCTTTTACGGTGGATGGTGGGCCATTCACCGAACCTCTCTCAGGCTCTGTTACCTCCCACGTAAAAGGGGGTTGTCGTGAGGATTGACTTAAACAAGGCAGGGGACTTGCATGTAGAGGAAAAGTAATAATAATTATTAACCGCTGGGCCTAATACCAGCACCACTACTGTTTCTCTCACGGCTGCCAACAGCATCACCGCCGTTCACTCTGCCGCCTTATCATCCTCACCTACCAAGGGTTTCTTGTGGTCCAGCCCCACTTCCTTCCAGCCTCCACAGAGAAGGAGGAGTTCTGCCTCTTGTCAATGGCTGGCCTCTCCACTCAAGCAGAAAGCATCTGCTCCCATCTTATTCCAAATGATTATCTCTAGAACCTTCCTCTCTTTTCCAGCATCTTCCTCTTGCTGTTCACATGTGTTCGGGTTCCACTTAACTCCCCCAGGTGCTTCCTTTCTCTGGACCATTCCCTCAGACCACAGTCTTTTCAGGGACGGACCGAACCACCCCAGGAATCACCAGCGCTTGCCGACACCGCTTCCTGCCCTCCCGCTCGCTCCCCGGCCCGCTGCAATTTGTCCTCTGCCCCCGCCACCCTGCTGAGGTGGAACTATCCGAGGTCCTCCTAATCGCCCTCCTCCGTCCCGCTCAGTCCTCCGGGAGCGCCTGGCTCTGGCATGCCAACCGTCATCCCTGATGCTGCCCCTCCCGGTCCTTCGTCGCCTTTGCACACGCCTCGTGACCCTCTGTCTGTGTTCCCCCACGGTCATCTGCTTTGCCCTACCCCTGGGGGGTCTCGCGCACTCCCTCTTCAGCCAGGATTCTCCCCAGGGGTCGGCCAAATCTGTGGCTCCTTCTCTGACCCCTTCCGAGCTCCAGATTCTCACTTCTGGCTGCTTGTTCTTTCGCTACCTCATCCCTGCAGCATTTTTATCTCAGATGTCAGTCATTCCGTATGCCTTCGTATTTCTCACTCCTTCTCCCCTCTAGCAATCCATAGATCTTATTGAAACTGCTTTCAAAGTGGGTCTTTGATCTATTCGTTTCTTTCCATTCCCATGAGCTCTCTGCCTTTGGACACTCATTTCCTACTCAGATACTTGGAGTGGAGGCTTTTGAACTGGCCTGTGTGGGTCTAGCCTCTTTTTCCCCCAGTTTCTGTTTCCCATTGACAGCGAAGCGATCTAAACTTAGGGTGGCCATGTAATTTAGTGCCCACACAGAAACACTTTGGGGAGTGAAAAGGAGCTGTATGGATAGCGACAGGATGGGACCGTCCTGGGCAGACAGAGGTACATGTCCAACCTGCGAAAATGACATCCTCAGGATGTCATTTCCCAGTTTCAGAATCTCGGGGCGGCCGTAACAACGTGTAATCTTCTTGGTGTAGCGGTTTGCGGCTCCTCATGATCTGGCCTCCTATTATTTTAGTCTCACCTTCACTCCGGGCTCTGAGCCACCTGAGTGTCGAATCATCCCGAACGCTTCATTGTTTCCCGAAGTGTTTTGTCCTTCCCCGTCTGTAGCCTGTGCTCTGACCTTCCGCTCGCCGTAAGACTCTTCTGTGCCTCCATCCCTGTCCTTTAAGCCTCCACTCAAATGCCACACCCTCCCTGAAGCCTTCGCTAATACCAGTAGTTAGAGCGAATTTCCCCCTCTTCTCTGTTCTGACAGCACGTTGCATGATCATTCACAGATGCGGTTGGAGTCATCTGTATCCACAACCTGAAGCCTGGGCACCTGGCCAGGGGTAGGGCCAGACCACATTCTTCTCTGGATCTCCCAGACCTGGTAGCACCATTTCTTGTTTAAGGAGTGAAGAGGGAATGAAACATTCTGAGCACCTACACTGCGCCAGGCGCTCCCAGGTGGCCTCTTGCTCTGACTTGACGGCTCTGCCCGACGGATGCCATTATGCCTCTGCCACCTCCGCGCTCTCTTTCTTCTCTAAATAGGAAAAAGATAAGCCTGAGAGATTAAGTAATTCACAAAGGGGGCAAGTAACAGAACTGCATTTCAATCTGAGACCTGTCTGCTCTAGAGAACATGACTTCAAAGCAGGCACGGATGACTTCTAATCCTATGATCTTTCCGTACGCTGGGCTATTTCTAATTTTTGTGCATTGAATAAGATTTAATAGAAATAGCACGTGGTGTGCAATAGTGGAATTACAATGGGCCCTCAACACACCCCTCCTCCAACAAAACAATAACCAAACACTTCCATCCAGGGGAAATCAGAGTAAGATATGCATTAAGGTCAATCCTAAACAGGAAAACAAGTCAAAGACAAGCTGCCTACTGGAGAGTGTAGGTGGAGGTCAGGTTTGCGTATAAATACTTTCTGTCTTGGTGAGGGTGTGAGAGATTTTATAAGCAAAATAAGCCATTGAAGCTTTTAATTTTTCTAATGCAAAATCTCCTTCTCCTCTCTTCCCTCATCACTGTTGAACTACCAGGATGGTGGAGTGAATCTCTGTGGAAAGTTGGCTTTACCCCAGTGCCCGTCTCCTGAGCTCAGAGTCAAGAGAAAATATGATAGTAAGTCTGAACCGCGTCAGGGGAATCAAAACCGAGAGCCAAAAGAGGACTTTGGGAGAACCTTTGGATTACTGGCTTTTCTTTCCACTTAGGCCATTTTCACTTGGTAGTTCTCAACTCTTTCTTTTTCCTTCTTTTCCTTTTTTTGCGGGGGGTACGCGGGCCTCTCACTGTTGTGGCCTCTCCCGTTGCGGAGCACAGGCTCCGGACGCGCAGGCTCAGCGGCCATGGCTCACGGGCCCAGCCGCTCCGCGGCATGTGGGATCCTCCCGGACTGGGGCACGAACCTGTATCCCCTGCATCGGCAGGCGGATTCTCAACCACCGCGCCACCAGGGAAGCCCTCTTTTTCTTTTTTTTAAATTTATTTTTTAAATTGAAGTATAGTTTATTTACAATGTTGTATTAATTTCTGCTGTGCAGCAAATGACTCAGTTATACACATATATGTTCTTTTTTTATATAAATTTATTTTATTTATTTATTTATTTTTGGCTGTGTTGGGTCTTCGTTGCTGTGCACGGGCTTTCTCTAGTTGCGGCAAGCGGGG
>NC_041227.1:128356221-128366019 GCF_002837175.3 Physeter macrocephalus
GAGCAGGCTTCAGTAGTTGTGGCATGTGGGCTCAGTAGCTGTGGCGCATGGGCTTAGTTGCTCCGCGGCATGTGGGATCTTCCTGGACCAGGGCTTGAACCCGTGTCCCCGGCGTTGGCAGGTGGATTCTCAACCACTGCACCACCAGGGAAGTCCTATATGTTCTTTTTAATATTCCTTTCCATTATGGTTTACCCCAGGAGATTGAATATAATTCCCTGTGCCGTACGGTAAGACCTTGTTGTTTATCCATCCTATATGTAATAGTTTGCATCTACTAACCTCAAACTCCCAGTCCATCCCACTAGAATGTCACTTTCATCTTAGAACCTCCTAACGCGTCACTATGTCTGATATGCAGACAGCTCTGAGATGCTATTCCTACCTCCTGGACAAGAGCCCCATGTCTGAAATGGTTCAGACAAGACAAGGTGTCTCCTTTGGAAACATACAGGCGGAGCTGGGACAGGGAAAGAGAGCTGGGAGTGGGGAGGAAGACTTCCTACACCTGGTGAGGACCTGTGTATAAACAGGTGAGTGAATAAGGATTCCAATCACAAGAAGGGACTCTCCAAAGCTTCCTATCAGACTCACACATTTACTTACGCGCATCATGTGCCCCGCTCAGGGTTGGATTTGTCTCTCTATAAAACTGAGCCCATTAAACAGCAGCTTTGTGCCACCCTCCGAGCATTGCCTGGGATACAGCAAACGCACAGTGGATCTTCTGTGTCTCTCCTTCCCTCCCTCTGGAACACAGTAGCCAGAAGGAAGAACAGCAGACCTAGGAACGTGGATGCCTCTACCGCCGCATGGATGGTACAGAGATGGAATCTCAAACTCTGCCAAGTCCCCAGCCCCTTTCCTGCCATTGTTACGATTTCTGGCTTTCTTTCTGCGACTCTCCCCCACCCCCCCATCTGCAGGAAGGGCTAAAGTGGATGGTGCAGAAGGACCAGTGTGGGAGGGGACCAAGTGATCTGAAAGAGGGGTCACCTGTCAGCGGTGAATAAACAAGGCCCATGAAGAACGCCCCCCTAGCTGACTTCTGAATAAAAGTTTCAGGACCGATTGATTCGCCACAGGTATTGGGAAGAACTTTACCTTCTAGAAGTCTCCCCAACTATATTTGCTTGAAACTATAGATTTGGGGGGGGTGCTGGGAGAGATTCAGATCATCTAGTCTAGCGGTCATCACAATAAGACCAAGGGCTAAAATGAACCCACTACCTAATTTATAAATATAAATGGACTGGAACATAGCCATGCCCACTCATTGTTGTATTGTCCATAGCTGCTTTTGCTGTGCATTAGCAGAGGTAAGGCGGTGCAACGGAGACTGTGTGGCCCATAAAACCTAATATATTCACTATCTGACCCTTTTTAGAAAAACTCTGCAACCCTTGGTATTCCGTTGTTTACACTGTGGACAATATGCTCTGGCAGAATGGAACCACACTGAACTACTTAGGAAACATGTATAAGGCCATGAGAGCTCTCACACAAATTTTTCTGATTGTAAAATTTAAAGAAGAAAGTAAAAGGCACCCACAATTCTATCACCCTCTAATAAGAACTGTTCATATTTTGCTGTGTTTGCATCTGGTCTTCTTCTATTTACGTATAAAAATGTAAATATATATAATTATGCCATTAAAATCCTACTGTGTTTAGTTTCGTACCCGGTTTGTGTGCCTGTGTTTCCCATTTTACAGTGACCACTTTGCACGTCCTGGAGCAGTCCTTGTGAACATGACTTTGAATAACTTTTTAATAGGTGTCTCAGCATCACTGAACTTCTGGGTAGTTTTTAGTTATTCACAAATCAAAATATTGTGCCCTAGAGCAAATTCCATGGAGCAGAAATCTCTGTCTGAGTCTCGATTATTTTCTTGAGATAGATTCCCAGAAGTGGAATTACTGGGTTAAAGGGTAAGGACAGTTTTCAGGGTCTTGATAACATATTGCCAAATTGCTTTCCAGAAAGACTGTACCAATTTATGCTCCCACCAGCAATGTACGAAATTGCCCCCTTACCCTCCTCTCACCAGCATCGAGTACTATCATTAAAAAAAACTTACCAAATTGATAGGCAAAAATTGCATTTTGTTGTTTTGATTTGGATTTCTTTGATTACTCGTGAGGTTAAACATTTTTTTCATATGTTAAACACTTCTTCATATGTTTATGGCCAAAGGGAGTTTTAATAATGGTCTTCAAGTGTGCAAAGGGGTTATTTAGTAGATTGGGACCAGCTGTTCTCGAGAAGAAACGAGAAATGTTGAAACTTCAGCAAGAAAGCAACCGGTTGGAGGTCCTTGGATGGAGAATGACCCGAAGAATGCTCACAGGCTACTCGGAGCCCCTTTCCTCAAGGTGCAAGGAGACCCAAGGAAAATAGCTGTAAATTGTTGGGTGCTTATAATGCTAAAAGCACTGCTAATGGTGGCGTATGTTTGCGTTTAAATGTTCACAAAAGCCCTATGAGGAACATGGGCCTTAGATGTGATTTAATATAATTATCCCAAGTAGGATTCACCCTAAAATCCTGGTTTCAGCACCACTCTGCTCCACTGCCTCTCAGAGAACAGATTCAATGAACTCTTCTGGCTTAAAGGTTTTGCAAATTCTTCCGAAACAAAAAATGAAGGAAGTGTGGACCTCAGTTCCCATAACCCCTCAGCAAAATCAGGACATGGGTTCTTGCCCCCAAGAACCCATTCTCTACTCTGATGTTTGTGCTTTTACATTTTTTGCTGAATGCGTGAGCTTGCAGAGCTCGGCTTGTCTCCTTTTTTCCTCCTTTTGGTCTTATGCCTCCACCCTGCTCTGGAGGAACCGCAAATATCAACTGTGCGCTTCACTCCAAATTGTCATTCTCAGCAACACATTGGCCAGGTAAGGCTACGCTTTCTTGCTCCGACGTCGTCCCCTGGCCATGGGCACGATGATCAGGATAATGAAAACCCTCCACGGTCTCTCCCTCCTCTCGCCCGGGTCTCCACTCAATCAAAGGGAGCTTTGTCTTTGCAGAGGACAAACCTGAAACCCATCCGGCCATGGCCATTTTTGTCTGCTGGCTCCTGCACTAGTTGGAGTCTGACGCTGTTAGAGATCTTATAATTTAAACTTCAACCTGCTTATTAGAAATTCAAGGAAATCATCGAATAATATTTAAAAGCAGACAAAGCCTTCTGTCCCCACCCTGTCTTCCTTTGCTAGTCTCACACCTCTTTCCCTCTTTGGATCCGGTTCCAAACACCTCTTTGGGAATTTACCTTAAACAAATAAGATGAATGGCTCAGGTGAGCAATCTCCAGGGTTATGAGGACAAGATCGGTGGAGTTTTTTATTTGTGGGGAGAAACTAAAGGCATCAACTCTGGTTCTCCTGCCCCCTCGGTTTTTCAGTCGAGAATTTCAGCGGTCTCACCTTCTAGGTGCTTGGCGTTCTTTATCCCGCATGGTCAAACGATGGCTCTGATGAGCGGTGCTGTAAAAACCATGATCTTTCATCCTCTCCACCTGTCCGTTTCCCACCCTCTGTTTCTTTGGAGTGCTGGCGCTGTGAACCCCTGGGCTGTGTGTGTGTCCTGGGGGTGTGGATGAGAGCAGCGACGCTTTTGTTCGTAACAATTCAAATACCATCACTCCCGTAATGGGCTTGATTCTGCCTTTGTCACCTCTGAGCGCAAAAGGCACCTGTGCTGCCTTGAACGAGCAAGAGTAGCTCTGCTATTGTGGAAGATACAGAAGATTTAGGGCACCGTGGCTCTGCCCTGGTTGCCGGCTGGGACTGCTTCCACCCACTGGGTTCATTTCCTTCCCTTTTACAATGAAGGGACTTTGGTCACTACAGTCCTTTTCATCTCAACATCAGGTACTTCCAGGGTGGCAGGAGACAGGTATGCCCAGGGTCAACGTGTCGAGACTCCTTGGCTCTCCTTCCCTAACCCTCAGCTTAACCTTCCCAAGCTCTTCCGTTCAGATTAGTCTCCCATCTGAGCAGCGGAGGCACATCCTAGACATGGCGACAGGTTTGGATGCACGAAAGATAGTCCTCTAGGGAGTTGGTCCTCCAAAGAGTGGTCCAGGACCAGCAGCATCCCATCACCAGGGAACTTGTCAGAGATGCAGATCCATGGGGTCCACCCCAGACCTATGGGATAAGATGCTGTGGGGATGGGTCCTAGCAGTCTGAATTCTAACAAGCCCTCGAGGTAACTTGAATGGAGGCTCCAGTCCCAGACCCACTGCTCTGGGCTTGGGCTTAATCTGCAGAGGTTAGCGGGAGAATACAGACACACCCAGAGTCCTCTTTGGTTTCATCTCGTACTGGCAATGAAGGACGATGTGCCGGGGACTTCCCTTCCTTCACCCGCAATTAAAGTCTGACCCTTAATACATCAAAAGTTATTAGTCAAATATTTGCCTGCAGACATCTCAGTAATGAGCATTGCTAAAAACACAAGGAAACAAAGAAACAAGCAAAAAAAAAAATGACAAACAGAGAAAGTCTTACAAAGCTAAACACAGTCTTACCCTACAATCCAGTAATCATACGCCTGGATATTTACCTAACTGATTTGAAAACTTTTGCCCTGCGCACGAATGTTTATGGCAACTTCATTCATGGTCTCCCAAACTGGGAGCTACGATGATGTCCTTCACTGGTGAACGGATCAAGAACATTTGACGCTACATACGATGGAATACTATTCAGCGGCAAAAAAGGAATGAACTCTCAGGACACACAAAGATGTGGATGAATCTTAAATGCAGTTTGCTGCGCGGAAAGAACTATATTCTGGAAAACTAAAACTGTGTGATTCCATTTTTATGATATTCTGGAAAAGGCAAAATTATAGACGGCGCAAAAAAAAATCAGAGGTTCTTTTCAGAAGGGAAAGAGAGTTGAATAGCTGAAGCCCAGGGGATTTTTTAGGGCAATGAAACAATTGTGTTTGGTACTGTAGTGGTATATACATTTGCCAAAACCGTAGAACTTCACAGCACAAAGGCAAACCTTCATGTATGCAATTTTTAAAAAGTTATTTGAAGTTGGGCGATCCCAGGATAGAGCGCAGGATGGGACCAAAGAATCTAACTGTATTACAAATATATGAAACAACCTCCTTGAAGGGATTGGGAGGAAAAGGTGCGGCCCGAAGTAACTTTGGAAACTAGTCTCTGAGACTAAAGGCAGCAGGAAGTGTACGTAACAGTGCTCTAGTTCCCATGGGGCTGTGGCTTAACAGCCCTGATGCTGAGATACGGGTACATTGGAATCGAACAGTTAAGTAAATGGTGGGGGATGGGGGGAGCCTGGGTTCTCACTGTTGGGGTGAAATTTACAGATAAACAAGGGGAAGAGGGAAGACTCATCCATGGCATAGTGGATCTGAGTTGGAAATAGCATGAACTCATGTTTAGCTTAATATGGATACAGATGATTACATATAGAAACATTTATAAATATTTACGTGTGTATGTAAACATGATCTAGTACACACATATAGATTTCCTCGCCCTGTCATTTGAGATGGCTTAGGATGAACAACGCCCCAGCAGCAACGAGCACACCTAAGAGCTCTCTGTTTCTCGTACCGTCCTCCAGTAAAAAAGAACGAGAGCTCCTTAGAGAACTGGCTGATTTTAGGACTGAGGCAGGAAATATCCAGGATGATCCTGGAGCATCCGTAGTGCCAGAAAGTAAGGAACTAATGCAAACTAATAAAAACAAAACCCAAATAAAAACACACATACACAGCCATGGGGGTAGGAGAAGGGAACACCGGAACTCAGTGAAAGAGCTCTCCAAGGCCAAAGCTGAAACAATTTGAGCAAAACGTATATAACATGGAGATGGATTATAAATGTAAAATAAATATTCGTGAGTCCATAGTGATGTAAATAAACGAGTGTATAAATAATGAGATGGGGGAAAATAGACAATTCTCTGTGCGGAAGAATTCCAAATAATTTATGTAGGTATTCTGCCCTCAAGGAGCTGGGACTTAGTGACTTCTTTCCAAAGAGCCCAGTAAGCAAAGGAGGGGAAAGAAGGAAAAACAGTGGAGACACCTGGTGACACGACCTCAGCCAGGTGGTCAAGGTCAGCATCAACCGTGACGAGGCATAGGGAGAGCGTGGACCCCTGGTATGACATGATGGAGTGACACTTTACCTCTGTGGTCTTCTTTCTCCAAAATCATAACCCCAGTGCATTCATGAGAAAAACATCAGACAAGTCAAAATGGAGGGACATTCTCTGACACACCTGACCGGCACTCTTCAGAACCATCAAGGTCATGGAAAACAGGGAAAGTCTGAGAGCCGTCACAGCTACGAAGTGGGTAAGGAGACTTGAGGACCAAATGTCATGTGGTGTCCTGACTGGGACCCTGGAACAGAAAAGGAACGCTAGGAAGAACTAAGGAAATCTGAGAGACTTGGGGGTTTTATTTAATAGCAATGTCTCAACGCTGGTTCATAAACTGTGACACATGTACCACGGGGATGTATGAAAGGTCACCAGCGCGGGAAACTGGTGCGGGGCGTGTAGGAAGTCGCAGCACTAACCACCAACACCACAACTTTCCTGTGAATGGAAAACTCTTTGAAAACGAAAAGTCATTAAAAAAGACCCGGGAAGATTCTTGCCCTTGAGATTAAAGTCAAGATCAAGGACGCTGATATGAAGTCATAATCAAATGCCGAGAACAGATGTGATATTGAACTGTCTGTGAATGAAACAAGTAATGAAATGAATAGCATATATTTTAAGTCCAAGTAAATACGTCAGCTCATGTAAACGCCACGAAACCAACACCTCCTCGGTCTGTTTAGCTGCGGTGTTCCCAGCAGGTGAGGAGGATGGGGGTCCTGGGGGTGGCGGAGGGGTTGCCATTTTAAATATAACTCCATATGTTACTCAGCCATAAAAAAGCATGACATATTGCCACATCTGCAGCAACATGGATGGACCTAGAGATGATCATGCTAAGTGAAGTAAACCAGACAGAGAAAGACAAGTACCATATGATATCGCTTATATGTGGAATCTAAAAAAAAAGATGCAAATGAACTTATTTACAAAACAGAAATAGACTCACAGACATAGAAAACAAACTTATGGTCCCCAAAGGGGAAAGGTGGGGGGGGTGATACATTAGGAGTTTGGGATTAGCAGATACACACTACTAGATATAAAACAGGTAAACAACAAGGACCTACTGCATAGCACAGGGAGCTCTACTTAATATCTTGTAATAACCTATAATGGAAAAGAATCTGAAAAAGAATAGATACATATATGTGTGTAAGTGAATCCCTTTGCTGTACGCCTGAAACTAACACAACATTTTAAATCAACTCTACTTCAATAAAAAGTTATATATCTATATATATAATTCCATGAAGGAATTATGACTATTATCAGGAGTATACCCAGCTTTCTTCTACTCAGTAACAGCAACCAATCCAGTTCAGTCAGACACCTGAGACTGAACTCATAAGAATAGTAATAATTCCTTCAGTCCCTGCTATAACCCTCATAGTATTTGGAGGTTCTGTACCAGTGCTTCTCAGCGGGGCTTAGTTTTGCCCCCCGGGGGACAGCTGGCAATGTCCGGACCCATGGCTGATTGCCACAACTTGGGAGAGGGCTGCTCCTGGCATCTAGCGGGTAGAGACCAGCGATACTGTACAGGACAGACCCCCCCCCCGCCATGGCAAAGAATCATCTTACCCCAAATGTCAGTGCTGCTGCAGTTGGGAAAAATTTGCTCTCTGTGTACCTCAAGCCTCTCCTCCCTCACGACCTGGGAAAGAAGGACACTCTCTCGTTCTAGAGATGAAGTTAATGAGACGCAGCGTTGATTCAGTGGTTCTCAACCGGATAAGGCACTGGCCCCTCAGGGGTGTTTGGAATGTGTGTGGCGGGTGATTCTGGAAGTTGCAATGCCTGAGGAGCGGTGGGGTGGGGACACTGCTTGCCCTGACTGGGTGGGTTCCAGGGACGCTGAGCTTGCTACGCATGAGCATTGCTGACAGCACCCCTCTCGTGAAGAAAGCCCTGGAACCCGTGCGCCCAAGGCTGGGTGCCTCTTTTTCTCTGGGACGTGTCTCCTTGGATCAGGGGAACTCACAACTCCACGGCCGTCCCCTACCTACGAGCAGAGCCCTTCTCAAGAGGATTCTTCTGGGGCCCAGATTCCTCAGTCTCTCATGAATATCGTATAGGAGAGGATGCCCTTGTTTCCTGACCTATAAAATGGAGGGAACAAAAGCACCCATCATCATGAGGTTGGAATGAGATAGTACATGTAGAGTTTTTGTATGTTGCCTAAGACAAAGTGAGCAGTGAAAATCTGGAGGGGGAGGGAGAGGGCGTGTTCACAACCCTTAATGCAGAATGTCAGCTGAACCCAGCATCCTTCAAAACTGTACGACGGTTGTCCCATCAACACCCTCCACAGGGCATCAGGGAGGGCCCAAGGAAACTTAACAATTGCCAGAGACCTGCGGTGGAGTGGAAGCTGTTATTGGTGATGGTATGAAGGACTGCCATTACAAACCGAGAACTGGCTGGCTTAAACAGCAGAAGTGTACCGTCTTACAGCTCTGGAGGCTGGAAACCCGAAATCGAGGTGTCCGCAGGGTTCGCTCCTCTGAGGGTGAATGGGAGCCTTCTATCCGAAATCACTGCCCTTCTCAGCCAACCCAATTCCTCTGGCTGAGACACACTTTGAAGGTCCAGGGGTAAGGCCGGCACTTCCCAGCCTCAAATCTGGGCCCTCCATGGCCAAGCGCAAGGCCCCGAACAAAAAAGCAGTGCTGGCTGTCATTGTGGAAAGGGGACCCTTCCAGGAGAGAAACCTCGAGCACAGAAACCAGAGCCCTGTGGACTGACTCGCTGCCACCTTTGAACGTCTCACGGGGAGCTCTTGCCTGTGGTCGGGGGGTGATCCCGCAAATAGTTTTGCCTTTGAGTTATGCACCCTTGCGGCGTTAGCAGAAGTCGTGTGCAGCAGGAGCGTGCAGATGGTTTCGCGTTTGGGGCTCTTCTGTAGGAACGTGGAAAATCACATTTGGTTACGGGGCGTCTGCGCCCTGATTACTCCCTTCTTGCTTTCCTGCCTTACCTCTAACCCTTATCACTTCCTGCTTTGGGACACCCTGGCTATGGTAGCTCCTGGTTTCTGTTGTCCTGTTGCAGCGAACAGACAGCTGTTATCTCATGCAAATAAGCAGGGGAGGGGTGGGGGGGATAACCTGGTGGCAGGTGGTGGCATCTCAATAAACGTCCCCCTCCTCTGGCCTCTGTGCTCAGCAGTTAATATGCAGATTAAGCATAAATAAATAAACACCCGGGTCCGGTAGATGAAGCTCTGGTTCCTGCTCCGACATCCACCGCACCATCTAGACTTTGTTTCGCCTTATTGCCGGGACATTCACATATGCGTTTTATGAAACTCTGCAGCCAGTATTTTAGAAAATCTCCATATTATATTTTTCCATGATCTGGAACAGTTGTCTGAGATTTCATTGTACGTTGGTGTAAACTTCTTTTTCCAGAGAAATGCATCTCCAATACTTATAATAAACGTCATCAGGGAAATAAGAGTCGATTCTTGAAACTGCTTAGAGGAAACTTTCCAGGAAAGGGAGATGCTTCAAGTGGAATATCCCCATACTAGCCTGGGAGTGGTTTGGATAGACGATGCTACCCTCTGATTTTATTATAGCATTTATTTATTCACTTATTCAATAAATATCTATTGTGTGGGTTTTTTTG
>NC_041227.1:128366470-128448563 GCF_002837175.3 Physeter macrocephalus
CGCGCAGGCTCAGCGGCCGTGGCTCACGGGCCCAGCCGCTCCGCGGCATGTGGGATCTTCCCGGACCGGGGCACGAACCCGCGTCCCCTGCATCGGCAGGCGGACTCTCAGCCACTGCGCCACCAGGGAAGCCCTGTGTGTTTATTATATGCTAGGCATTGAGCATTTAGCAAGGAACAAAAGAAACCTGAGGTCTACTTCTAGTGAGGGAGATGGATAATAAATAGATTTGTACCATTCATGTCAGACATGATATGTGCCACGGAGGAAAAGGAAAGCAGGGTAAGAGGGTAGGTGGAGAAACCACAGGCCTGTTTCAGGTAGAGCAGTCAGGGGAGCCCCCCTGGAGGGGCACAGGAGGGCAGAGACCAGAAGAAGCCTGGGAGCAAGCCATTGGCATGTCAGCACGAAGAACCTTCCAGACAGAGGGAGTGGAAAATGCTGAGTTCTTGAAGCAGGAGCATTCTTAGCATGTTCAAAAAAACATCAAGAAGGCCAGTGTAGCTGGAGTACAGTAAATGAGGCAAAAGCAGTATGACCTGTGTTCAGACAACTCGGTGGAGGTCAGATCACAGAAGGCCTTAACGGTCCAGAAAAGGAGGTTGGATGTTATTGTTATTTAAAAATGCATCTGTTTATCTGTTATCCTTATGGACTCTGCATTCCTAGAAAGAAGAGAACACGGCTTCTTTATTTTTGCATTTTGGGTATCTAGCATCATCTGAGGACAGAGTGGGTACTGGGGAATATATATTGGCTGACCTCTTCTGCTTCATTGCTAAGATCCAAGTGGGAATAACTTCTCTCCCTGGTCTGTCTCCTCTTGGCCCATGAGCTCTGAGGAAGGGTGTGGTGGCCATCAACAGAAAAATCCAGAATGTCTTCAAGGGTACAGTTTGTATGGCAGAATCCCATATCACCGCTGCCCGTTTTTCACTGTCCTTCCTTCACAGCTCCGGCAATAAATGCAAACAGCCCCCTGAATAGTGTCAGCACCCTCGGTTGCTTTGGGCTGTGTATCCGTGGGGCCTCGGGGGAGGGAGTCCGGCTGATTTGAAGGGGAATCATAATAGTCCGAGTTTGCATGGGTGCAGAGGTTTTAAAGGACCCTTACCAACCTGGAACCAACTCTTGCCAGGATCCCGACTGCTAGTGTGTGTGTGTGAGTGTGTGTGTGTGTGAGTGTGTGAGTGTGTGAGTGTGTGTGTGTGAGTGTGTGTGTGTGTGAGTGTGTGTGTGTGTGTGTGTGTGTGTGTGTGTGTCTGGTCTGTCTCCTCTTGGCCCATGAGCTCTGAGGAAGGGTGTGGTGGCCATCAACAGAAAAATCCAGAATGTCTTCAAGGGTACAGTTTGTATGGCAGAATCCCATATCACCGCTGCCCGTTTTTCACTGTCCTTCCTTCACAGCTCCGGCAATAAATGCAAACAGCCCCCTGAATAGTGTCAGCACCCTTGGTTGCTTTGGGCTGTGTATCCGTGGGGCCTCGGGGGAGGGAGTCCGGCTGATTTGAAGGGGAATCATAATAGTCCGAGTTTGCATGGGTGCAGAGGTTTTAAAGGACCCTTACCAACCTGGAACCAACTCTTGCCAGGATCCCGACTGCTAGTGTGTGTCTGTGAGTGTGTGTGTGTGTGTGTGTGTGTGTGTGTGTGTGTTTGAAGGGGATTAGCAGAACTGAAATACAGGAACAAAACTTGCACGAAGGGCTTCCCAGGTGGCGCGGTGTTTAAGAATCCGCCTGCCGATGCAGGGGACACGGGTTCGAGCCCTGGTCCGGGAAGATCCCACGTGCCGCTGAGCAACTAAGCCCGTGCGCCACAGCTACTGAGCCTGCGCTCTAGAGCCCGCGAGCCATAACTACTGAGCCTGCGAGCCACAACTCCTGAAGCCTGTGCGCCTAGAGCCCGTGCTCTGCAACAAGAGAAGCCACTGCAATGAGAAGCCAGCGCACCGCAATGGAGAGTGGCCCCTGCTCGCTGCAACTCGAGAAAGCCCGCGCGCAGCAACGAAGACCCAACGCAGCCAAAAATAAACAAATAAATTTATTTTAAGAAAAAACAAACTTGCATGAAGTCTCTAGTTTGTATGAACTGCCTCCTGTCCCCTGGTGATGGCTGAGAAACCGCAGTCGGCATAGAGCATTTCGTCTCTTGACTCCCCGAAGGCCCTTCGAACGCCGGTGGACCCAGCGTGGAGGTGGTCGCCCCTGGTGGCACAGCACAGAGGGGGATGTGCGGCCGAGTGGTGCTGGGTGTCCCTCCTGAGTGACTCCAAGGACTGGTCAGTCTCAGCCTCTGACCAGAAACTGAGATTTATTTCCCACTGGCTAGAAGAGAGAGTTATTTCAAAATCTTCTTCCTCCGTTACAAAACTCCCCTGGGAGCGTGGTTGGCTCTAGCTGCCACAATCTTGGTTTCTCTGTCTTTCATGCATCTATAGAGTTACATACGAAAAATGAGGGTGTGGGTTCTGGAGGGGCGGCCTCGGGGCCCCAGCCGTCCCTGTAGCTGACGGCTGGCTGCCTCTGGAAACCGGGCCCTGCTTCTGCTGGGTTCTGGAAGCCCCACCTTCTTGTGGAGCGTGTGGATAAATATTCACTTTCAGCAGAGAAGCCAGCAAAAACAGACCTCTGGCAAGAGTGCGGGGCTTTGTTTGTTTGTTTTCACGTTTTTATTTTTGTTTTGCGTTGCATAACTTCCTTGATAGAATGCTCAATTTTTAACCACAGATAACTATATTTGAGTCCCAGGAAGTTAGAGAATGTTGGAATGAAGGAGCCAAACCATTCGCGTGGGGAGGCATTGCCATCGACTGCCTCCTTTGTTGAGTTAGACCCAAACATCGTGTCCCCGTATTAGGGTGATGTCTGGCCCTGCTTACTGTTCTTTTATTGTCATCTGAGACTATTATATGTTTACTTAGCTGTTTTTTTGGTGGGGTTCCCCTCCCCATCCCTGTTAGAGCATAAATTCCATGAAGACAGGGATTACAAATTTTTTTTTCAATGCTTTATTTCCAGTACCTACAACAGACCCTGTCCAGAGCAAGTTCTTACTACGAATTTCGTGAAAGGATGAACAAATGAGCAATTGCTAATATCTAGGCACTGAACTGGGCCCTTACAGGCATATCTCACTTTTCCTTTCTTGTTTCCTCTTCAAAGTCTATCATGTAGGCATGGCTATGATCCCACATTTTTGGGTGTGGAAACTGATGCTCAAAAAAAGCTACAGGGCTTCCCTGGTGGCGCAGTGGCTGAGAGTCCGCCTGCCGATGCAGGGGACACGGGTTCGTGCCCCGGTCCGGGAAGATCCCACATGCCGCGGAGAGGCTGGGCCCGTGAGCCGTGGCCGCTGAGCCTGCGCGTCCGGAGCCTGTGCTCCGCAACGGGAGAGGCCCGCGTACTGCAAAAAAAAGGAAAAAAAAAGCAGGGGGATTTGAACGCTGGCAGCAGGACCAGTACTCGGCTGAGGCACATGACCCTGAGGCTGAGAATCTTTGGTACCTCGCTGGCCTCACCTGGCCCTGCCCTGCCTGGGTCCCATCTGTCTCCCGTAGACCCTGAGATCTTCATCTCCGGCCAGAACCGTCCTCGTGTAGTGATGACTGACACGCATGCTCACACCATGTACCCACACACCCACCCACACTATGTTCACCCCCACACATGTACACACACATTACATGCACTCACACTCACATATATGCACACACCCCACACTAACTTGTTCACTCACACGTGTCGCACCACATGCACACACACCCACACTCATCCACAAAAATGCTCTCACACGCATGTACACACACACACACACACACACACACACACACACACACACACACACACTGACTTTAAGAGTGATCATGGCATTCTGGTCTGATTCCTCCTTACTGGGAGCCAAGAAACGGAACAGGATCAGCTCTCTTCCAAATCTACATCATCGGTAGGAAAAAGGACTCCTTTGAGCCTATTTGGCTTTAGGGGAAAATCTTCCATCTGATTGAAACAAATTTTCTCCAGCTGAGCCTCAAAGAGATCTCTACCAGTGGCCCCTAAGTCTGGATGCCCTAAGGACCACCTGACAGCTCGTTAACAAAACCCCGATTCCCAGGCCTCAGCCTGGGAGAGTTGGCTTCAGAGTTCTGGGATGGGATCCGGAGTCTGGGTTTCTACTAGGCCTTCCCCCCAAGTGATTCTGATGCAGCCAGCGCTTGGGCCGGCCAGCGCTGGGAAGCCACCGCAGCAGGCTGAAGGAAGTCCCCCTAAGGACAGAGCAGCACTGCGGCATCCAAGGGGGAAAATTCTCTGAGTTTCACTTGTTGCAAAATCAGTGCTCCCCTAGCAGGAAGGTATGGCTGAATCACCTTTTAGCATTAGTGTCTTCTTCATACTAGAAGGTGCCCCACAAATATTTGTTGAACTTGGTGACTGGCAAAGGAGGGGGCAGCAGAAAATTCTGAATCATTGTCAGCTCTATACTTGCACAGGATTTCCCCAAACTTTGTCTAGACCTTAGGAGCGTAAGAGTCTACCCATGCCTGAGGCTATTCCTACCCCCATTCTGACTTAATTGATTTGGGATGGGTCCACATCAGTAATTTGAAAAACTCCCTAGGTCATTCTAACATACTGCTAAGGTTGAGTGACACTTTCTTTGACCGGGGGTGGCAGACATTTTCTGCAAAGGACCACGTTTTGAGGGTCACAGGACCCTCAGCTCCACCACTGTACTGCAAAAGCAGCCATAGACAATATATAAACCAGTGGGTGTGGCTGTGTTCCAATAAAACTTTATTTATAAAAACGGGCCACGGGCCAGATTTGGCCCCTGGGCTGTAGTTTACCAATCCCTGTTCTAGATTACCCTAGCTTTCTCAAATGTGGGCTCAAAATTACCTGTAGGATGTTTTAAAATGCTAATTTCCTGGCCCCCTCAAGTGGCCTTTTCCTAAATCCTAAATCTGGGTGAAGGCCCAGGAATCTGTATTGATCCAAAGCATCCCAGAATTGGGGGCTATTCTGATGTTGGGAACCAGTGAACCACATTTTAGAAATACCCAACAGTCATCTGGCTCGTCCACCAGGACCGTAAGCCTTCTCCACGCTTCTACCCTCCCAGGGGCTCCAACGCCAGAGTTCTGTCAGACCATCTGGTCCCTTTCACCTTCCTTCTCTCTTCCCTTTCTATCCTCTCGCCCCTTGAAATCCTTGTCAGACATTGGTTATTAACTCACACCAGTTGGAGGGGGGAGTTGCTGCCAGGCCTTTTGGCCAGGGAGGCTGGGAGGGAGCTGGAGAGGCAGGCAGGGCCCTTCTGCTGCCTCTGGGGACGGCGGGAGCGTGGCTCTCTGCAGACTGTTCTGGAGAGTGCTTTGCATAGCTTCCCCCACCGCACCATCCATAGGCGAAGCCCAAACTCTTTGTGCCTCGGCGCCCTGGTGGGCATTGCTGGCTTGTTTTCACAGGTGAGGGTGATGGGAGCCTCTTCCAACTTTCAGTCTCATGATGAGATGCTTATCTCCTTGGCCCTCTCCAAGCTCCGGGGTGATGGCCCCGCAGAGGTCTCAGCTTCTGCTCGGTTGATCTTAATTAAATTTGAAATCGACTTGAACGAGAGGGCTCTGGGAGCTTGGTGGGCTGTGGGCCAGCCGTCTGAGAAGCACCTTACACAGTCCTGACCCCTGGGACATGTGTACAGATTATGGAGAAACCTCTCTGCAACGAGGTTATGTTAACTCTTTAGCCTGGGCGCTGGGTTTCCAAAGTAACCACGGATCGGGGGCAGAGGAGCTGGCTTGGCTTTGCTGAATATATGGATCTAGGGGTTCTCTGGGAATCAGCATCCCCTGGAAATCGGGCTGTAATGACCCGGGGGCCTCAAGTTTGGGGCATGATCCCCCTCCTACCACCCCAATTGACTGTGTCCTCCCAAACGTTACTAGAGGAGTTTTCCGTAAAGTGACCCACGGAACTGGTATATCCAGGTTAAGATGTTTGGGGCTGGAAGGGAGAGTACGGGATGCGGAGGCTGGGGCGGCACCTGGCTTCTCTGGAGGGCAGCAGGAAGAGTGAGGTTGACACAGATCACCACCACTGACACGCAGCCCCCTGGGGGCGCATTTTTTAGTATCTCCACGTACACGGCACAACGGTAGGAGCGAGGGAGCATCTGTTATCTGTTGCACAGGTAGAGCACGGTAGGAGGCACATGCATATGCGCAGAGGTGGAGAGCACCCAGCATTTATTACACACGCACATGTTTTACATATGCTGCCTTGTCTAATCATTACAGTAACACGGAGATAGGTACCACTATCTCCACCGAAGAAGAGGAAACTGAGGCACAGAGAGGTTAAGCAATCTGCTCAAGGCCATGCAGGTGATGACACAACGGTATTAGATCCCAGGTTGGCCTGATGCCCAGGGAACTTAAAATGTATTAAAAGTGACAGAATACATCCCCTCGTCACCAGTGGAAAATATTTTCAAGGCAACCCAAGAGCAAAGGCAGCGTCGCGTGGTAGGCTTGGGGGGAGTTCAGTCTGGCAGCAAGTTACCGGGGCGACTGAGGGCTTTAAGAGATGGAGTCAGTGAGCCGACCTCCAAATTCTGCACGGTCCCTTTCCGCAGGGGCAGGGCGCCAGCTTGCCCGTTTCCCCCGAGGCTTACATGCAGTGGGAAAGAGTGGTGTCTCCCAATGCCCCAGCAAAATGACGACACTTAGAGGACCCTCAGGGACTGTGGCCAATGCTGGGCGGCACTGTGAGTGCGTTTCCCTCCCGCCACCTCCCCCAGGGCTGCTGACCTTTGTTCACTGCCTCTTCCAACCTTCAGCATCCCTTTCTCCTCAAGCTTCTTTCTGTCCTGCTTCTGTCCCAGAGAAAGGAGATTGGTGGATAGGGGTTGAGTGGTGTCCCCCCAGGTTCATATGCTGGAGTCCCGCCTGATCCCCAGAACCTCAGAATGTGAGCTGGTTTGGACCTGGGGTCTTTACTGAGGTCATCAGGGTGGGTACTGGTGTCCTAATAAAATGAGGAAATTTGGACCCAGAGACCCACACAGAGGAAGATGGTGTGGAGAGATACAGGGAGGAGACGGCCGTCTGCGCGCCAAGGACGGAGGCCGGGAACAGACCCTTCCCTCGCAGCCTCAGAAGGAACCCACCCTGCCAACACCTTGGTTTTGGACTTCCAGCCTCCGGAACGACGGGACAGTACATTTCTGTTGTTGAAGTCACTGAGCCTGCGGTACTTTGTTACAATAGCCCTGACAACAAACTAAAGCCGCGAGTAACACACCTCCCAGCGTGAATCGGTTTACAACCATTCCAGGAGCATTTTCGATTTCAACGAGTAGGGGAAAAGTCAAAGGAACGTATCTTAGAGGATGGCATCCGGGGCACTCTGCAATTTGGGGGGTGGGGTGCAGGCAGATGTTGTGGGGGGGCAGCAGATCTCTACGTCCCAGGCATCGCTTTACTTCTGCCACCCACGGTGGGGGGGGAGGGCGAGGGGAGGAGGCCAGCCTCGCAGCCTCGCTGGGCTCACAGCCCCTGCCAGACACATTTCCTCCACATTCCTCCCCTCTGAGACCTTGGTGTGTGCTTAGCTGCTTCGTTTTGGTATCCTGGAAACTGAGCAATGCTCCCCCCACCCCCACCCCCCGAGCAAGCAGGGCTCCCTAGAGCTGTGACTTCTGGATACAGAATGTTCCTGGTTTCCAGAAGGTAAAAAAAAAAGTTCCCCCGGGGTCACATTCTCCTTAGCAGTTAATGTGTTGTGTCCAAGCTTCACTTTCCCCTGCAGCACATTTACGTGGAGGGGGTGATCGAACCACTTGGGAAAATCTTTGCTTGCATCGTTACTTGTGCCTTCTCCCTGACGAGCCCAATTCTTCTGTTTGGCACGAATTTATTGAGCATCTACCCTGAGCCAGGGGCTGGGGGGGGGGCAGTCACGAATAAGCCTGACACTGGAGTTCAGGGTCTAGGAGGGGAAAGCCCCAGCGGACCCGTATCGTCGGGTCTGATGATTGTTGTAAAAGAAGCGTCAGTTCCATGTTCCTGCTCCTAACCTGTTACCCATGGTCCTTTATGTGTGTTTTCCCATCAATCTTAGATTATAAACTGAGGCCACAGCAGTCCGGCCCACTTCTTCCCAGAGGCTTTTTCTGCTCCAGGTACCCAGGAGGCAGTTTTGATCAAAAATTAGCACCCACAATAGTCACGTGGGGAAGTTGTGAAAATGCAGATGACCTGGTCCAGCCCTCAGAGATTCTGAATTAAAGGGCCAGGGGGAGGGCTCAAGAGGGGTGGGATAGGGAGGGTGGGAGGGAGGGAGACACAAGAGGGAAGAGATATGGGAACATATGTATATGTATAACTGATTCACTTTGTTGTAAAGGAGAAACTAACACACTATTGTAAAACAGTTATACTCCAATAAAGATGTTAAAAAAAAAAAAAAAAAGAATCTGCGTTTTGAACGAGAATACCCGGTGAGCGTGGAAATGTGGGCACTGCAATTTGAGAATACCTCCTAGGACCAGAGGCCTCTTTATTTTCATCGGTATTTCCACAAAATACAACAGGACGCAGACAATCGTGAAAACGGAAAATGGCAAATGGTGGGGAGAAAGAAATTCTTCTGGTAAAATTAGCAGCTCAGTTAAATGTTGGTTGAATTGAATCGGAGTCCTGCTACTACAGGTGTTTGGGGGTTTTTTTGACTTTATTTTTTGAGAGTAATTTGAGGTTCACAGCAAACCTGAGAGGAAGGTCCAGAGATTTCTCATTGACACCCCTGCCCGTACACAGGCACGGTCTCTCCCACCATCAACATCTCCCACCGGAGTGGGACATTTGTTCAAACTGATGAGCCTCTCTCTGCACTGACACATCCTAATCACCTAAAGCTGTAATTTACAACAGGCTTCACTCTTGGTAGTGTACGTCCTGAGTGTTTGGACAAATGTATAATGCCATGGGTCTACCGTTATGGTCTCATACAGAGTAGTTTCACTGCCCTAAAAATCCTCTGTGCTCAGCCTATTAACCCCTCCCTTCCCCTTAAATCCGGGCAACCACTGATCCCTTTACTGTCTCTATAGTGATGCCTTTTCCAGAACGTCATATAGTTGGAATCCTACAATATGTAGCCTTTTTAGATTGGCTTCTTTCACTTAGTAATATTTATTTAAGATTCCTCCGTGTCTTTTCATGGCTTGATAGCTCACTTCTTTTTAGCGCTGGATAATATTACACTGTCTACGTGGATCACAGATTGTTTATCCTATTTGCTTTTGAAAGGCCCTGAGGTAGATGGTACAGCGTCTACATCAGCGGTGGGTCCCTTTCCCTTTCAATAAAAAGTAGCAAAAGATTCACACGCCTCCTTGCATTTGACTGAAAAAATTTCCACCACACCTGGATTTCTTTGACATTCTTAGGATTGGGGGTGCTTGTTAATCACAGGTACTGAATCTAACCTGGAACAAGACCACAAGGAAGGTGGAGGAGATGGTCATGGCGGTCACCTGTGTGTCCATCGTATGACCTACAGGTGACAAAGTGGTGGAGACCTGCTCTGAGGGGAGGGTCCCCACGCTGGAGCTGGTCTCTGTAGGATTCATGCACCAGCTCTTCTATGCAGTTCTCATACATTGCCCTGGGGGCCAAACAAAGTCTTGCCAGCCAACTAGGGAGCTCTGTGTCTTAGACAAACCCCTTGCCCTCTCTGAGCCTTGTTTTGCTTATCTGCGAATCAGTGGTTTCTCAGATCTCCTCTAACTCTGACATTACATGGTGTGGCCACATTAAAGCCAGGTTATCACCCTTGTCTCCTTATCGGAATCCGACTGGCCCAGCCGTTTGTCAGCCCCGCATGGAGGACAGCACGAGATAGAGTCAGCACTCAATACATATCGGCAGATGGCTCCTTGGTTCTCAGACTTGACCACTCCGTATCTGGCATATTTCTGAACTGAGTGGGTTAGAAAGAAGGCAGCTGGAGGTAGGTTTTTTTTCCCCTTAGGGATCCCCCTTCTTCTGCTTCAGCTCCATCCAGCTGCCGGTGCGCTGGGCCCCTGACCCTGCAGCCAATTTCCCTCCTACTTCTTGTGACTCATACTTTTCATCACGTCTCAGGAGAGAGGCGTCTGTCACTTCCTTCTCCTGGAAAACGGGAGGGTTTGGGCAGAATCTGAGCTGTAACTCAGCACAGCCAGGACCGGGCATAATCCTTGAGCAATTAGCAAAGCTAGGAGCTCTGCTTCCAGCGCGGGTCCTGCGCACATCTGGGTGAAGGAAGTTTCCTGCTTTCTTAGCTGCATTCCTTCCTTCCTGCTAGACGCATTCAAAAGAGGAAAGACAGTGTTCCGCTTCCTTTTCCTCTATCCTCTGTGAGTCGCGATTCTGAAGGACACTGGGGATTCTTTGCTTTGGAGGCAAGAAGTGTGCGTTTCTCGCGGGCAGCGGGCAGCGGCGACGGGCTGGCTCAGAGCCAGCGTTGACGATAAGACCACCGGGGTCTCGCCTCCCTCCACAGCTCTGACCCTTCTCCCATGAGACTTCCGGAAAGGTTCTTTGCCGAAAACCCAGCCAGAATCCTTGCCAATGTGTTTGGGAGAGGAGAGCTTACTTGGCATCAGCTTTCCAGTGCATTCCTATAATTATCGCTTGATCCTAAAGCACTAAATGGTTATTATCATGAAGCCAATGTGTTTGTTGCCAAGGTGATAGGAAAGACACTATATAAGCCACACCAGCCTACGGTTTAGGGAAATCAGGGTTTTTACTGGATTTGAGAGGAAGGCAGGGTGGCAAGAACAAAAGGTAGAGACCTTTAGCCATGGATGCAAACTCACAGATTCTTAGGACCTGAAATGGAGGAGAGAGAAAACCTCAGGACTGGTGGCAAAGAGAGCAGAGACTTAGAATGCACAGGTACGGGGTCAAGTACCCATTTTCAAGGATCCCCGAATATATAGACTATTGCTATGTTGAAATGTATATTTCCCCGAACTCTGACTCATTTTCAAGTGTTTATACAGCTCACCGTGAGCCGGTCATTGTCTCAAGCATGCTACATGTATTAGCTCAGTTAATTAAATTTCCGTTGAGTTTTGTCGTTTCTAGATTTACGGAATTTTCACCCGAAGACTTCTAGTGAAATCTGGGATCACTCCTCTGTCCTCTGTCCCCACCTCTTGGAATGGGGACAGATCATTCTAGATTCCAGCCCCCACTTTCCCTGTTAGCACCTGCATCTCTGCCTGGCCTCTCCAGTGCTGGGAATGTTTAACCCTTCGTCTTCTCGACAGGACAACAGCTAGCGAACAGGAGTAGGAGGGGGAGGACAGTCCGGAGAATGGGGAAGGGGGTGTAGGAAGGATGGAGAAAGAACCAGGAGTTGCAAACAAACTCAGAGGGAAGCTGCAGCCAAACCATTTGAGACTGTTTCTCCTAAGAGGTGCCATCCTAGCAGCCAGAGGGAGATGTGTCCCAGCTGGTGAGATGATCGCGAGGCTCTGACTCAGGCACCCCTCCCCTTAGCTCATTTTGATCAGGTTCATCTCCGGGCAGGGAGCAAGGAGGCTCTGATGAGCCAATGCTGCCAGGAACCTGGGGGGAGGGACCACCTTTCTTGCCAGGGCAGTGTCCTACTCTTTGAAGGACTGGTTTTGCAGAAGGGCCAGAGTCAGGACTGAAGCAACTTAACCAGGCGACACGCTGGCTTTGCTTGGACGCTGTGACGTGTCTCTGTCCATCTCGAAGCGTCTTCTCTGTCCTTCCTTCCCCACTTGGCACCATTCACGTGTTTGTGGGGCTGACTGGAGGGAGGTGATGGTGACGGTCCTGATATGTTGAGATTCTTCCCGGGAGCCCTTTGTTGCAGTGGCCAAAGCGATCCTTCTACCTGAATGGGGGGTTGGTGTCAAGGACCCCAGGGCTGGGTAGAAAGGACCCAGGGTGAAGGCAAATCAGAAGGAGCCTGTAAAGGAGGGTCAGAGGTCAAGTGCTGGGAGGTGATGTCCAGAGAGCCAGAGGTAGGACACTTCAGAAAGGTTCAGAGGTCCGTACTGACTGAGGCAGTGCTTAGTTCAGGTGAAGCCAAGAGCGCCCTGGGCAGCTGAGGGGAAAAGCTCTGGGAGGTCTGGGCTTCCTTCATTGGTGCATTTGGGGGTGGTTGAAGGGGTCAGAGGGGAGGTGGGCAAGTTCCCTTTTCTCCCTTAGTTTCCTTATAAAGGGAGGCAAAGGGGTTAAATGACACAATTCATGTGACGTGCCCAATACCGTGGCTGATATATTATCAATATTCAATACATTAGCTTTTAGGGTTATATTTTGTGAAACAAAGTCTCCAGAGGTCCTAATAAAATCCAGCCACACCTGGTGATATTCTCTGGAAATGGCAGGAAATAGCCAAATACACTGTCTTAGTTCTGGCCTGAATTTTTGGAGTCCTGGATCAGTGGGTCTGTGCTAGCTGGCACGGCCCCAAAACATAAACTGTTGCATTTGGGAAATTGTGAAAAAATCTAGTTTCAGGTCTGGTGATTTGAAAGTGAATTCACCAAGAAGGTGGCCCTTGTCTTTGACCATTTTCAGCCAGTGGTTTGACAATGACTTGAGAAGAGAGTGGAAGAAACTTGATATGTAAATTTGTGAACTCCGGGATTCTTCCATGGGTATGGGGGTGGGGGATGGGCAGAGGAGGGGAGGAAGGCTTGGGAGGCCATCCAGCCCAGTGTTCCTTGACTGCAAACCCACCCCAAATTCTAGTAAATGGTCTAAAACATCTTGGGAATCCTTGCTCTATCATAAGTGGTGACATAGTAGAATCCTTCCCCCCCCCCTTTTTTTTTTTCTCTTGAAGCCATTTCTCTCTTGCTACCCTCTTCAACCTGGCTTTGTTCCCAAAAGATTTGCTTGTCTGGAGGCCTCAAGAGAGCAAAATACCTCAGCAGCTGGAAAACCAGACCGGAATCAGCGAGCTCCCCTTCCTGGCCGGCTCCGCCTGTACCCTCTGGCTCCCTAGCTCAGGGCCAGCTTGTTGCTAAGTCATGTACCCAAGAAGCCGTGGGCAGGAGGGGCTGAACTGGCCGCGCTGGGCCTCACCTCCCATCTTGCTGAGAAGCTGCTGCTTCTGGCCAAGAGCAACAGGGAGACTTGGTTTCGGGAAATTTAAAGTCATGTGGAGAACAGCAGCGTGACACATAGGGGGGGCCGTTTGCTCTCTGGGGGGCTTACCCAGCTGCTGCATGAGCCAGTCCAGCGGCCAGATGCTCCAAGGCAAGGCCTTCATTCCTGGGGTGGTGGGAAAATGGGGTAGGGGGCTCAGAGCGGCTTATCCCACGGTGAACATTCCAGGGATTTGGAGGATGACTTGATATCAACCATCCCCTACTCCAAATATACCAACTCACACGTAGCAAGGGTCTTCAACTTGCAGACATCCCGTGTTAGTTATGTGATCCAATTTGCAAGATAATTGCTCTTGATAAAAACTCTCCTATTTGGACCTGGCAGGTTCTTCTGGGATGGTGAGTCATTACGGATGCCTGACGTAGCATGCACTAGGGGAGCCACGATGAAACTTGCAGCTACACGGGGATGAAGGGGCCAAGATCACAAAAGGTCTTACATGGTATGAAAAGAAGGGCACATTTTATCCTATCAGCAGTAAGGAACCAATGAAGAATTTAAGCACATGGGGATGAGAGGATCATTTTTGCATGTTACAAGGATGACTTTGGTATCCGCTGGGGATATATTGTAGCAGAATTAGGCTGGAGGCAGGAAGACCAGGTAAGGACATTATACACAATTCCAGGCAAGGGAAGCTGAGACCAGTGGGGTGCAAATGGTGAGGGAAAGGGGGCAGCTGACCCGAGAGATTTTGGGGAGGTGGGGTCGACTAGGCTTAATTTTTATTTACCTGCGAGTATGAGAGAATGGGGAGCATTCAGCACAGCTCTTGGTTTTCTTTTCTGGACAAAGAGTGGTTGGTGGTTCTAGTCTCAGAAATAGGAAGATCAGGAAAGAGAGCAGTTGGAAGGGGGTAGATGGTTAGAGGTTGACATGCTGCGGATGAGACGCGCGTGGAAGGTATGAGTATGTACGTCCAGCAGGCAGCAGGCTTTATGAATGTGGAACCCAGGAGAGGAGTCTGGGTTGGGACTGTCGTTTAGAAGTCACTAGCACGTGGGTGGTGGCTAGCCTCGGCATGGTTAAGTCACCGACAGGAAGGGATGTCGAGTGATAAAAGAACTGAGTCTTGGGAAACACTCATATTTGAGAGGTGGGTAAAGAAAGAGAAGTTCACGTAAGAGTTAAGGATGAGAATCTGAGGGGAAGGGAGAGAATTAGGAGAGTGGAGAGTGTCCAAAATGGAAACGAAAGAACATTTAAAGAAGGGTGTTGTGGGTCATACAGTAAATATCGCAGAAAGGGAAAATAAGACCCCAGAAAAACACTCTTGTGCTTGGGAATTAGGAGGTCACATGTGATCTTGGAGAGAGCTGTTTTAGTACAGAGAAGGAGGGGGAGAAATCTAATGAGCTAAGGGCATTGAGGGGTGTGAAAGTAGATACTCTACACGTAAGCTACACTTAAGTGAAACTTGGTATCGTGAATGAAGAGAGATAGATCGATGATCGTGAAATAGGTAGATCAAATATTATTTAGAAGGGATGAAAAGTTTATAGACTCTTTCTTAAGATAGAAAACACCTGAGTAGGTTAATGGACTAAGAGGAAAAAGTCAGTGGAGAGAGAGAGAAATAAAAAATGCAGGAAATATTGGGGCCAACTCTTTGAAGGAGGTTATGGAAGAAATAAGCATGAGTTTATGGATTCATCTGGGATGGAAGGGAAGGTCCAATTTGTATTAGAGATACAGGGATGGAGGTAGGGCTGAGGGTAGGGTTGGGTACCGAGCGAGGAAGTTTATACCTGACTGGCCCCTTTTTATTCAATGAAATAAGAAGCTAGGTCATCTCTGTTGGGAAAGATGGCAGAAGCGGCTTAAATGTTGACATTGCTGCTAGGAAAATGAGGGATGGGATGGATCTGAAAATTCTAGGAGGATTGCTGGGCACTCTGAAGAACTCAGCCAAGATAGGCTCTTGGCATTTGTGGTCCTGCCCATGTGTGGGGTCTGTGAGAAGTTCTCCAGCTGTGCCCAGCCATCAGGAAGTGGGACCGAAGCAGACCTTTGGTTCGCCTGGTCCATCAGTGGGGCTGGAAATGGAAAGACAAGCAGCGTTGTTTTAGTTATTGGCAGAGAGTGGCCACGGTCAAATGGGCTTAATTGGGAAGAAAATGACACCAGGAGGGAGGTGACACACTGGGAGAAAAGGGAGGCGTCCCCAATCTGGAGAACGTGATGAGGTGAGAGAATGGGCAGAGAGAAAGAGCTGGAAAGACAGGACATTGTGTCAGAGATCTCAGGTGTTAAAATGTCAGAGGTGGGACTGTTTGGGGGCGATGGCGAGTCCAAGATGTGGCCAGGAGAGTGGGTTGTTTGGTGAAGAGCAAAGGCAGTGAAAAAGCACTGAAATGGTGGTCAAGGGACCAGAAAGCTCTAGTGTGCGCTGGACGGGGACCACCTAGGATGGCTGCAGGATTCGTCACGGGAAGAGGCTGTAAGGCAACAAGCATGAGATGGAAGGACCCAAGTGCTCAAGGAGATGAGCCTCCTCTCAGCGATGAAGAGACCCCCGAAGTCTAAAGGCAGGATTCTTCATAAACATGGTCTCCCGGGCAAACGAGATGAAGAGCAGGGAGGGTCCATTCTATTTTGTCTCCTTGCCCACTTCTGCCAGGGCACGAGCCTGGGGGCCAATGCTGGTTTTCACAGCGAAAGGGCAAAACTAGTTATTCCCAGTGTACGGAGAAGTGGAAACTTTGACAAGAGCATCAGTGCCTTGCCCAAAATGACACCCCTGTGGTGCTGACCTCAGTCTGTCGCTTCATCTCCCTCGTCCTGCCCACTTGGCCTCTGCTCTTGCATTTAATCTATTGCAGCAAAGTTGGCTCAACGGGGACCTCCTCCATGCACGCCCTCTGGAGATTTGGTATTTAGATTTGACACAGGGACCTGGAGGGGAATTTTCCCACTTGGCAGAGGGGTATGAAAATCAGGAGGGAATGTTTTTCCTGCACAGCAACAAGAGGTATCAAATCATGACTTCTTCTTCCTCCCTTCCAACTCTGTTACTATTTATGTAGATGTAACGGTTCCATAACAATACCTTTTGCTTGGAAAAGACCTACTCTTACCCAAAGCGTTAAAAATCCCTATATTTTTAATTTCAGTAGTAGAAGTGCTTGGACCTGTTTCCACTTCCATTTAAAAAAAAATAATGATCTATGTATCATATCATATATATCACCTCACCGAGGTGTGAGGTCCTTGAAGATGGGGACTCTGCTGCGTCTTAGTGATTTTAGAATCCTCTAAAGTCTTCCGGACCTTAGCACAGGGCGAGTGGGTTTATTGAATGAATGAAATGTGTTTATTGAATGGACAGATGGAACTCTTTTGCTTGAATAACAGTGTCAGGGATACGTTACACTGAACCCTCATCGCTCATCCGTGGCTCCCTTGGATAAAGGCAACAAGAATGGTAAAAAGAAAAAGGATCAGAAACAATACAAATGAACTTATTTCCAAAGCAGAAAAAGACTCACAGACATAGAAAACAAACTTATGGTTACCAAGGGGATGCCGGATTGTAGTGGGGAGATAAGTTAGGAGTTTGGGATTAACATAAACACACTACTATATGTAAAATAGATAAACAACAAGGACCTACTGTATAACACAGGGAACTATATTCAATATCTTGTAATAACCTATAATGGAAAAGAATATGATAACGAATATATATATGCATATTATATATATATATATATAACTGAATCACTTTGTTCTACACCTGAAACTAACACAACATTGTAAATTAACTATACTTCACTCTTTTAAAATGGTTAAAAAAAAAAGGATCAGGTCCTGAGACCCTCTGAGTTTAATCTTGGCTCTACTGCTAGATGTGTGGCCTCATATAAATCTTTGAAACTCTCTGAATCCCAGTTTCTTCATGTGAAAATAAAAGGAAATAATACCTCCTTCATTAGATTGTGAGGAATGTTAAATTTGATTGCATGTAGCCAGGTAACTGAAAAGTAGAAATGCATCAATTAAGAGAAGATTCTTTCTCGATTCCCGTCCATGTAGACATCCATCTACCCATCTTCTGGTCTCAGGGCATGTGTCTCTGAGATGTTGAACTAACTAAGAATTGTTTCCTGAAGCTGTGGAACGGCCTTTTGCTCTGTACAAAATTAATCTGGAATTGATTTCATGACCAGGACACAGTACAAGCCATGCTCCGAGAACACTAATTAGCTCAGATGCCCATGTGGGTGAATTGCAGCTTTGGAGAGAAGGCACTCTTTAGAACATAGTCCATCATGTCACTAGGAAGCAGTTTGGTTAAGAACTTGACAAGAAGACCCTCTTTCCTGAAAGTGAAGGAGGTGTAGGGGTGGTGGCCAGGAGCCTCGAATATCAAGAAAAGAACAAGGATGGGAACTTAATTAAGTACTCACCATGTTCCAGGCACCTTTCTAGTTGCTTTCTATTTTTAACATTTTTAAGTTATTTAATAACACTCCTTCAGAGAATTGGGAAAGGGGGAATCCTGGAGAAAAGGAATTCTGGATATGCTAGCTCTTAAACTACCTCTCAGTTTTACAATATATGAGTACAGATTGATTTGTTCAAAGCTGCTTTCTGCAAACAGAATTGAAAGGAACAGAAATCACTGATCCAGGGCCATCTCTGGACCAAAAATAGACTGTAAGCCTGAAGAAGTCAGGGATCCCATGTTTTCAGCTCATTCCTATACAGTGCTTAGAAGATGATAGGTGCTTCATACAGGATTTGATGTTTGGAGCTGCAGCAGCCATTTTGTGACCATGAGGACAAGTGAAGAAAATGTCAGGGAAGGTGACCCAGAGCCCTGACACATCTGAGCTGCCAAATTAACCTACTCTGGGACCATCTACCTTCATCCCTCTTGCTTTGTGGCATAATTAAATGTCTTCATTTTAAAGTCATTTTTTTCTATGGCTATTTTTTTAAACTCATGGCCAGAAGCATCCCAGCTGACCCAATCTCTAAATAGGAGCTGGGGCTGGTCATCTAACACTTCTGTGTTTCAGCTGGATGATCACAATCATGCTCTTTATGGAACAGCACCTCATGAGAATGATGGTAGCCACCTATTTCTCAAGGCTACACTATAAAATTTGCTGGGACCTTTGGGCTGATCTCTCCCACTTTTAAACAAAGTCTCATTTCACATGAGAGTTGAATTCCCGGCAGCGCGGGTGGCATAGAATAAGCCCGGCAGTTTCGTGTTTGGTTTGTCAAGGTGCCACGTGGTTCTGGGTGCCAGGGCCGTGTTATGTGATCTGAGCCATCCCGCTGACCTGCCTGTTGCCATGCCGCATGGCAAGCCAGCATTTGAGAGAGAAGCATAGTTGACATTCTTCCCCTCCTGGGGAATTCTATGCAGAAAGACACCTGCACTGGTCCTCTGGGCATTTTCTCCTTCCTTTTTCTGCTGGACCTGCCATCTCTGAAACCGAAACTGGGGTTGGGGGTGGGGAGGGGGAGCATCAGTGTGTTCTGAGGTTTTATTAGCCAATCAGACAAGACCATGATTTCCATAAGCATGTAGGTCAGATTTTAGGGAGTGTTTGTGAGCTTCGTGTGAGCACATGTGTATTTCATAGAGATCAAGAAGCTCAACTTTGATTCCTCAAACATGTCACCCTGACATAGGGCTGGCTGCCTGGGAAGAACCATCTCATTCCAGTATCCACTGAATCTCCCCTGTATCTCCCCTGTGGTGATCCAAAATAGTAGGGATAAAAAGATTAGATGAGCCTTGAATACATCTGGGCAACTGCGGCTAGAAGGCTTACTAATAGTGGACAAATAAGGGTTGCATTTTCAGCTCATTCTCTTGGAAGAAAGGATGCTTCCTGCTGAGGCTTTGTCATGGCCCCAGTGGGCCACCAGGCTCTACAGAGATGAGTGGGTAGAGCCTGAGGGGGGAAAGACAGAGAGCTGCAGCTACAAGCACAGCCAGGCTTGGGGAAGCACACTGTGTAGGAGCAAGGGGTCAGAGCCTTCCCCAGGAATCTGCTGCTACAACCAGGGCATAGGCAAGGCACCCTGCAGCAGAAGGATGCCCACATTGAACCTGTACCAAGACAATTGTTTCAGGTTCATTGATGATCAATTATCGTGTGCCCTTTGGGGAGGAGGACATGGGCCTCCACTTTGGAAACTTCTGTGTTTCCTCCATGCTTTGGGAAGCTTTACAGTCGATTCTGTAGTTCCCAACTCAAGTCTGGGTCCAGTTAGAATTGTAATCAATCTCTTGTCTTGATAGAATCCCAAATCCACTTCCCCTTTGGCTCCTATTACATTTTGCTCTCTGTATCATGTCTCCGTATAGGCCTATTTTATTTTTTAGATTTTTATTTTGAAACAACCTCGGGTGCAGAGAAAAATTGTGAATGCTGTATAGAGACTATTTTTGTTTCTCCATGAACCACTTGAGAGTTGCCAACGTGATGCCCCATCACTGTGAAAATATTAGTATGTAATTCCCCTGAACAGCGTAGCTTCCTCCATAGCTGCATATATATAACTGTATCCTACATAGCTAGGATCCAGCCATCACACTCCCAACACTTTACTACCAACTTAACTGTGGGCCCTGTTCAAGTTTCACTGATTGTTCCAAGAATGGATCCAGTCGTCACTTCATTGTCACGTCACTTTAGGTCCCTTTGAACCATGAGTTACTCAGTCTTTCCTCAGCTTTCATGACCTTGGCAACTTTAAAGACTATAGGCCAGTCATTCTTCGACCATTTCTCAGCTTTAGTTTGTCTGACGATGGCTTATGATTACATTTAGGTGAGATGCACACTTGGCAAGGATATCACAGAAGCTATGCACACCCTGATGCATGATACACAATTCTGAGCCTTTGACTAATGTGGGTCGGCCAGACGTCTCCATCCTAAAGTTACTCCTTTTTCCTTGTGTAGCAAACAAATATTTTTCGTGTGTGAGAAGGCACTTTGAGACTCTGCAAATATTCTGTTTCCCATCAAACTTTTGAGTTATTTATTTATATCAGATTGGACTCATGGATTCTTACTTTTATTAGCCATGAACTATTCCTTCACTAATTTTGTTGCTCAGATGATCCCAGATTTGGCAAGTGGGAGCTCCTTCAAGCTGACTTGAGGCCCTTTTGAGATGCCTTCATTATTTTTTGAGTACTTCCTTAATTTATGGCACAATAGAGTGATCCAGGCTCGTTTGTACTTTCCCCACCCAGCCCTGAAATCAGCGATTTCTCCAAGGATCCCTGGTTCCCTTTAGTGGAAAATAGTAAGCAGTTCTGGGAATGTCCTCATGACTTCTAGGGTGCTGCTGCTCCCAGGCCCTCTCAGGGGAAGGTACGTGCACACACATATGTGGAAGTGCATACAGCACGCACACACATGTACTCAAATTTACATCCGTTTTTATTTCTGTATCCATTTCTATCTATTGAAAACCGTGCCCTTACATCATCTCAATTTTCAGTCCAACACCACAGGGTTCATTCTTTTTTTCTCCCATTCTGCAGTTGTAATTCTCTTTGCTAACAGTGAGAATTTGGCTTCTGTCACCTTGAGTATAGTTACCCATTTGACCAGCCCCTTCGTGTATCACTCAGATCTTATCACAATTGCCACCCCCTCCCACGCATGATGCTTCTTCATCTTGCATGGGCTCCAGCACCCCACGCTGGGCTTCTCCTCCTGTGTAGACACCCTCAGGCTGACACTGGACCCTGGGTCATCACGGCTCATCCCTGTCCTCCTAGTGTGGACAGCTCCACCAATGGCTTGTGACCTGTGTGTTCAAGATAAGAAGGGGAAGAGGAATAGGAAGGCGTCGAGAAAGCTCTACCTGGTCTTTGCAGTGAGGATTTTAGAGCCCAGAGTGGATGAAACTCTGTAAGCAGTGTGATCTATTAAATCTGTCTTATGAAGCTTATTTGTGTGGGTGTAGCTACATCACACTAACGTCACGTACGTTTTCTCTCTCTCTTCTTCCTTCCCTTAATGATGCCGTGAATGCCTGAGGAGCCACGATCCAAATTCCAGACCTTGCTTCTTAACTTCCCAGGTCTGGTCTGCAGAGCCTCCTTTGGTGACAGGAAGGGAAGGCACGTCCCTGGGGGCAGTGCCTTCTGCCCCCACCTCCCTGACCCTTCCCCACCCCTACGGCCACTTCTACAGGCTGAGCTCCCAGCTCTTTGCCTGCCCCTTTCCCCCACAGAAGCCCCTCTGTGACAAAATGCCTGGGAGTCTTGGCACGCAGGATCAGTGACGGGGAAGGCCAAGGCCGTTCCTGTCCCCGGCCTGGCTGGTTTCATGCCATGAGGCCACATTCCTCATACACCCTGGGGCCAACCTCATCCTCCTGAGGTTTGGCGAAAGAGTGGGGGCCGCTGCTTTGCACACTGAGGACAGGCCCTCTCCCGCCACTGGTGGATCGGGGATTAGCCTGTGAGAGCAAAAGGCCATGTGACCCTGCCAACACTGCTTTGTCTGCTTTGTGACACCACAGGTCACATCTCTGAGACACTGCCACCATCTCTTTTCCCTGCATCAGGGCCCACTGCTTCTGCTGCTGTCTGGTGCATTTGGGGCGGGGAACAGAGAGGTGCCACTTGGGGGTGATGAGCAAGGAGGAGGATCACAGGGAGGAGGAGCCAGGGTACCACAGAAAGTACAGCTCTTCCGCCTGCAGGGCACGTGGGGACAGAGGGCCGCGTTGCATACCACGTCTGGGTTTTACGTGCCTCCCCAGGTCCTGTCTGGTTGGAACTTGACGTGGCAGATCTTGATGTGGACAGCTAGCTCTCTTCTCTGAGTCATGGGAGGTGAGGAACAGGACTCCTTGGGGGTTTCTAAATGCCGGAGCCAGAGGACCCGAAGACACACGGCAGAAAAGCACAGCGTGATGTTTCCACCTCTGCTCCCCATCACACCCCTTCTCTGCTCCAAGAGTCTTGAACGATGTGAATCCTTCCCCAGAGAGCATAGCGGCCTGGTCATAACTTGTTAAATACTGTAATTAAAAGAGTTCTATTATTAACTTCGTGATAACGCTTTCCCCGCCCTCCTCCTCCTCCAAATTACAAGTTAGCGTTTTGTTAATTAAATTTCCAGTTCCCACAGAGCTGCTTGCTGCTGCGTGAGGTGTACGGGGCGGGGAGGGGGCCCTCTTCCTGGGGGGTGGAAGGGTGTTTCAGCAGGTCAGACAGGTTTCCATCTTTCCTGCAGGAAGGCTGAGAGAAGGAAACAGAAGAGATCGACAGTCGATGCCTAAATAAGGTGCAAAGAAAAATAAAGGGCGTTCAGTTAAGTTAGAATTTCAGATGTACAAGCAATAATGTTTTTAGTGTAAGTATATCCCCGACATTGCACGAGACATACTTATGCCCAAAGTTTATTTGTTATTTCTCTGAATTTCAAACTTGGTGGCGTGTCCTATACCTTCTCTGGCCATCTTACACCTAAACCTCAGCTCCCAGCTCCGGAGAAGGGAGGTTGTCTACTCTTCTTTCAAAGCATGTTCGTTCTTTACTGAATTCACAGTAGAGGTTGTTTTTATCGTTTTGATCGGCTCCTTAATGCATACCCTCCAAAAGATTTCACAGTTTTGTGTTGTATTAATACTGGTATGATGACTATCATGGATCTATTGATCTGTTAATCATTTAAATCGTGTCTAAGATGCACCAGGTGCTGCGTGAGGTGTTAGACACAAAAGTCAGTGAGACTCGGCCTTTGACCTCAAGGAGCTCACTGCTCAGAGCAGGGGTCCTAGACTTGCCCAAATCCAGCCCATCATCTTGTTTTATAAATAAAACTTCATTAGAACACAGCCACACCGCCATTTTATTTTATAAATAAAACTTTATTAGAACACAAACTCACCCAATCACTTACTATTGTTTATGCCTGCTTTTACCTACTGTGGCTAACTGAGTAATTGTAACAGAGATTATGTGGTCCAAAAGCCTAAAATATTTACTTTCGGCTCCTAAAAGGAAAGTGTGCTGACCCTTGACCTAGAGGAATGCTAGTCAACAAAGTGAACATTATGCTAAGAGAGATGTAAGCAAAGTGCATGGGGGTCCCAAAGCAGGGAGCCTCTGATCCAGCTTCTGTGTACCAGTTGGTCGGAGCTGACATCAGAGCTGCGCTTCCAAGGGTGGGAAGGGGAGAAGGGCTGCGATTCTAAGCAGAAGAAGCATCATGTGCAGAGGCACAAAGGCTACTTTTGGGCTGTGTCCTGAGGATGTGGAAGGGGTGGGGTGAAGGTGGGAAAAGATCACACCTTGAGGGTCTCAGTATATCAAGTACTGACAGGGGTCCACTTATGTAATGCACACAATAGGCCTTGAAGTTGAAATTAGATTCCATATTTTGCACATGCGTCACTGAAGGCTCAGAAGGGTTAATGAAATTGTCCAAAGTCCCACAGAAGGAAGCAGAAGAGTCAGGACACTAACTCAGAGGGAGCCTGTCTAAAAGCTCGTGTGCTCAGCGGCCCTCGTGCCGCATTGCACAGTGTACGAACCCATCACTTCTAACAAACCACGGGCAGCTTCCTGGAGGGCGGGGAGCATGTCTTATTCTAGACAACGGTTCCCAGCTGGGGATGATTTTGCCCTCTGAGGGACATTTGGCCATGTCTGGAGACAATTCTGGCTAATTCCCCCAAAGTTGTCTTTGGGGGAAATTGCTACTGGCATCTAGTGGGTAGAAGCCAAGGATGGTCTAAACATCCTATAATGCATGGGACAGGCTGCCACAACAAAGAAATCTCTGTCCCAAATGTCAGCAGTGCTAGAGTTGAGAACCCTTGCCCGGCATTCCTATGCCCAACACAGGGCTTGGCAAATAAAAGGAAACTCGGTAAAGTTCCTTGAACTGAAAAAAAAAAAAAAAAAAAAGGATGTGATTCAGAAACGGGCAAACGTTCAGAGTCATTAGTGAGTAGGATGTAAGATGGCAGATGGGGGAAGAACGGGATGTTGGAATGGGATTGCAGGCCTGCAAAGACTGCCATGAGGGAGTTTTAATTTATTCTGAAGGCATGGTGAAAACCAGTGAGGCACCTTAGCTCAGGACAGTGACGCAATGAGGCGGGTCCGCTGGAGAGCTACACTGACTGCAGCGTGGAGGAGAGAGGCGTAGGAAGACCTGCCAGGTGGTCTCAACTAAGGCAATGCCAGCGGGCAGAGAGAGGCGGAAACAATTTTGTGCGAGGTTAGAAGGCAGACTCAGCAGGATTTTGGTGCGTGGGGCAAGAAGAAGGGTCATGAAGACACTTGTTTGAACAATTACAACGCTGACTGAGGTAAGGGATACAGGAAGGTGGACCAGGTGTGTGTGCACAGGTGGAGGGTGGAGGCGGGAGGCATGATGGTGTTGGGTTAGCTAATTTCCAGGAGGCTATAGGATTCTCAAGATCCACGGGAAAATTTTTCAGTCAGCCGCTGGAAACCTGAATGGGGAACTTGGAAAATAAGGCTGAAATGACAATGCTGATCCGTGCATGTGTATTTTTCACACTGATGTACGTTCTTTCTTACCTCGTTTTGCCCATTCCCCCTCTCCAGGCCTCAAGTCCCCAAGGTCAGAGATGATGCATGGACTCAGAGCTCAGACAGAATTGAGTTTGAATTCTGGCCCCAATCGTGTATTAACTGTATAATATTAAGATGTTATTTTGCTTCTCTGAGTCGTCAAATGTCCTTATCTGTAAAATGGGGATCATATTAGCTACCTATGAGGTTGTGGATATAAAACGTATGGGGTGGGGTGGGAGAAATTGGGAGACTGGGATTGACACATACACACTATTGATACTGTGTATAAAATAGACAACTCATGGGAACGCACTGCATAGCACAGGGAAGTCTACCTAATGCACTGTGGTGACCTTAATGGGAGGGAAATCCAAAAGGGAGGGGCTGTCTGTACATGTACGGCTGATTCTTTTTGCTGTGCAGTGGAGGCTAACACAACATTGTAAAGCAACCATACTCCAGTAAAAATTAATTTAAAAAAAAGTATAGGGAGCTTTCAGTAACGGTGGCAATTTAGTCTTACCCTCCAGCGCCACAGCACACGTGTGTGTGCGTGTGCACATACACACACACACACACACACACACAGCCCAGTACATCTCACTGCTGACCACATCATCTTGAAATTCTTGGCTGAGGAGTTAATGGTCCCTGTAGACTCTTCCAGGACAGGGTCTCTGTCCTGGCTATCTTTGTGTCCCCAGCACCTAGCACAGTTCCTAGATCACAGGTGACAAACGCCTCAATCTTGAGGGTTCCAACGGAGGCTTAGCGACCTTCCTATGGTTACACAGTTTGTAACAGGCAGCGCTGAGGCCTCCTGAACCCCAGTCCTGTAGCCTTGGCAATATTGGGAGATCGAACTGTCTCTGATCGTTTTGATCAACAGAGAATCCAGAAAAACGATGTCAATGATTAGCTTGGAAACATATGTACTTAACTTTGAAGGTAAACTCATGGTCATGATTATATACGTGTCTTGGGCTGCTGTGAAGGTGAGTTTACACTCCTGAAGCCTTCCCTGACAGGACAGCGGTAGGAAGAGGCAGGTCTGAGTCAGCAAACTCCTCTGAGGGTCCGTGAGAGTTAGTTGGGCTTCCCTGGCTCTTCAGGCTCTGGACCCTTGAGACCCACTCTGAGCTCGGATCCCCACCGAGTCCTCTTGGAACACGCGTTGTCCCGCCCAGCAAGTCCACTTCCTTCTGACTGGTACCACGTCCCTTCCGTAGAACAAGAAGGAACCTGCTCTCTATGCTTTGCTTCACCCACTCACCTCCTCAGCCAGAGACGCCTACCTGGCCGCTTCTGGACACCCCTCATTATGATCCACATGGGGCCTTACGCACAGATGGCTTTCTTTATCAACCTGGTCAAGACAATGAACAAAGTTAAGTCTGCTGAAACCACTTTAAAAAGCACTATATTATAGGTTCCAAAGTCAACTCCATTTAAAAAAAAAAATTCGTCCGCTACCACTGTTTTTTTCCTCTTTGGTCTGGCAATAGGATAAGCCAGAAAGGGGGAAGAAGCAGATACTCTTGGTTTAAATGCACACATATTTATGGCACAGATATTTCTGGGCCGAGCACCGGACTTGCTTTTCCCTGGGGGTTCTCAGCGAACGGCAACAGCATCCATCTCCGCCTTGACACTGAAATAAGACATTTCGTGGTGCCCTGGGAATGGCAAGCCGCTGGGTGTCTAGGTGTGTTGTGCCCTCAGCCCCAGGGGGATTCTAAAGCCAGAGTTGAACCTTGCCGTCTCCTAGATTTTCAGAAGGACTCAGCGCAGGGCACAGAGCACGGCAGATTTCTACCTGGGCGCCCTGCGGGGCCTCACCCAGCAAGGAGGCTCCCCTCTAAGCCTAGAGGCTCCTTGCTGTCTGACAGCAACCGTCTACCCTCGATTCAGATTACAAGTAGGACTGGAAGCCAAGAGCCAGCCGAATGCATCATGGTTCCCACTAAGGAGACAAAGCAAGCTGCCAGTCAGCAGGGCTTGTCTACAGAAGCCCATGAAGCAGCAAGCTTATCCTGAGCAGGTAGGATTTTGTGGGTTTGTTTCCACACGCAGCTTCTCTCTCTGCAGAAGCTTCACGTGTCCTCCAGTGCTTTTATATTTACAGACGAGCGGTGTTATTGGGGATGTCACTTGGGGAGCTATGATGTGTGCGCCACTGGCTGATCTAATTGGCTTCACTTAAGAGAAAGACACCTCCATTGGTTTGGTCCCCTTTAAGTTTAACTAGCCTGGTTCTATTCTGGAGCCGCAGAAGGCACCGCTGATCTGAGATGGTACTTTTATAAGTGAATAGCCTGGGTCCAAAATGGGACTAGGAGGAAGGACGGGTAAGGATTACACTCTCAGTCTGCTCCCAGCACGTGCAAACAGCTTCCTCCTCATTGCCACCCTGCCTCACCCCTCGCCGCACGCTTGAACGACGGTTTGGTGTGTCCATTTCTTGATATCCCTGTGATGAGCAGGGGAATGACTGAATGACTCACTGGGGAGAACTCTGGCAGTTCTTCATCTCCGCAGAGGTGGCTACTTCTGGGGTCCTGGCAGAGGACTGACTCTGGGTCGTGAACTGCGCGTGTAAAGATGCAAGAGTCTTTGCTGTTGGTTATTGTGTAGATGTGAGTATATACTGGAATCCAGAAACCTCAAAAGAAAGCGTTGCCCATTCTCATTAGCAGATGCAGACTATTATATGCAGGATGGATAAACGGCAAGGTCCTACTGTAGAGCCCAGGCAACTATATTCAATACCTTGTGATAAACCAGCATGGAAAAGAATATGAAAGAGAAGATATAAATGTATAACAATCACTTTGCTGTACAGTAGAATTTAACACAACATTGTAAATCAACTATACTTCAATAAAATAATTTTTAACATCTTTATCGGAGTCTAATTGCTTTACAATGGTGTGTTGGTTTCTGCTTTATAACAGAGTGAATCAGCTATACATATACATATATCCCCATATCCCCTCCCTCTTGTGTCTCCCTCCCAAAAAAAGAAACATTCAAAAAAAAAAGAAAGCTTGTGATTAAAGAGAAATGATAAAGCAATCCGTGGACCTTTATTTTTTTCAGATGAAGTATAATTACAGGGCTTCTTCTCCCAGAAGATTAAGGTGGACATCAAGGGCTAAATTCAGAATACATCTTGCCATGCTCTTTTTCTTTTTCTTCATGGATTATATTTTTTTCTATGTTTCCTGAAACACAGGATGAAGAAAAATAAGATCTTTCTCATATTTACTAAAAATCCTGTCTTTATCATTTTGAAATAAGATATGGATAGGCTTTCTATTCATATCAAGTGTTGTGAAATATGTTTTTGATAATACATGAAGTCATAATATATAGGTAATGAAAGAGAAAATAAAAGCTCATAAATTAAAAAAAAAAAAGAGCTGCCCATTCTCTAGCAGATAGTCACTCATTGATTCATCAAACATCTGTTGTCCCTCTCTGTGTATGCAGCCGGCACCGTGCTTCCTCCGTGAAGTATGTTGGTTTCCTGCGCAATCCTGGGTGAGGTCCTTGTCGTTTTTGGAGAAAAGCCCTGCATGGGAGCCGGGAGACAAAAATCTGTCTTTGAGTGACCTTGAGCAAGTCACTTCCGTCACAGGGTTTCTCCCCCGAGGTTCCTGGAAGTTCTGACGCTCTGTCCCCGCTCTGACGGCAGGGGGGACTGGATCCATGGGTCAGAAGAAGCCCGTTCTTCCTCCCTCCCTGCAAAGGTGAGGAACAGATGAAAAGAGGATGGGGGACGCAGAGAGAAAAACAAACAAAACGCAAAAACCTCATGACTTCTTGTAGCGAGCTTACCTGTATCAGGCGTGAACCTGAACGCAGTTGTGCCCCCCCGCGCTCCCTGGCTGTTACCTGACTGTGGAGCCCGGACGGGTGTTCTCTGTCAAGTCAGCGATTGCGGTTCAGAGTGAAGACCGACTCGTATGCACATCACCGTGGCAACGTTTAGGTAAACTGGCTCAGAGGCCTGAGGATGGATATTATGGGATAGCTTCCTTTCTTCTTCTTTTTCTCTTTCCTCTCTCAACACTAGCCTAAGGTAAAGAACAGTTGAGCTGGATTAATTGACTCCTTTTTAAAGAGATTTCTTACCTTTGGATATATTTGGCTCTGAGATTGTCAGTGAAAATTCATCTTAAGGTGTCAGCCCAAGGCATTCTGGGGTCCTTGAGTTTCATCGATAACTGGAGGGTGGGTTGATGACTCTTGGTCCTATCCAGTGACACCCAAGTCGCCTTTTGTCTGTTTAGCCAGAATTTGAGCCATTGTCTACCTAGTGCCCCGGGATCATACGCCAGCAGGACCCCGGAACATCAAAATGAGCTCCCTCCAGAGGGGCCCAGAGCAGACGCAGGAAACAACTTCACATCCCCTATCCCCTCTAGGGGTTGACACTAGAAACCTCCAAGAGCTTATTTATAAAACAGTGAGTCTCTTGGACTCCCCTGGCTGTTTTATTTTCTTGCTTTTCTGACTTGGACTTTGAGGCTGCATGCTTGAAGCATCAAGCTTACCTGCATGCCAAAAATGGGTCCAGTAAATAAGGATCTAGGGATTTCTGGAGCTCATCTGCTAAAGATGTGTGGGCACTCTTTAAGCAACGTCAGAAATTTCCTCCCAATGTTTGGGAAATATAATTGATACACTCTTACTGATTGGGATAACGATAGGATATTCTTTTCCAAAGACAAAACATCTGAAAAGTTACAGTGCCTGCACAGTAAATAAGGATCTAGGGATTTCTGGAGCTCATCTGCTAAAGATGTGTGGGCACTCTTTAAGCAACGTCAGAAATCTCATTTTCCAGGTTCTGTGAGCGCCACAGAGGTGGACACCGGGGAGGGAATCCACAGCTGCAGTTCGGAGAATTTGGTGGAGCCTGGGCTTCACCGCACTTCCTTCCAATGTTTGGGAAATATAACTGATACACTCTTACTTATTGGGATAACGATAGGATATTCTTTTCCAAAGACAAAACATCTGAAAAGTTACAGTGCCTGCAGATGTGAGCCTTCCGTTGGCCATAGACAGGTACCTAGACATCCGTGTGTATAGACATGGAACATTTGAAGTGGGAAATTTAAGGCGCACATCCTTGGTGATTCCTGTGTAAAGTGCATTGCACCTTCATACCTCTCCTTTTGAGATGCACTTAGCGTTTTGGAGATGTGTGGACATCCTTTCTTTTGGACTCTAAAGTTGCTTAGGTCATATTTCTTCTTTATAAATGAAATGCCCTTGTCAGAAATTCTTTTTTTTTTTTTTTTTTTTTTTTTGTATTTTAGTAGCTTCTGTGGCATAGAAACTCCTAAGAAACCAAGAGTTTCTAGAATCACCTTTAATATATGTTGACCCCTGCTCCTTTGAGAAACTCAACTTTTTTGCCATCTCTGATAACAACCCCCTTTGGCTATTTAGAGTGTTGAGTCAGCAACTTCACAGGAAAAAGTAAGAGGACCTAAAAGAAGGAGACGAGGGGATGCTAGGCAGAGATGGAATAAATCCACTGCAGACAAGAGAGTGCTTTCCAGCTCCAAGTCTGTGTCAATATGGAACCCCCAGGGCTCTCCTAGTTTAAACAACGAGTGGAATCTCTCCTCTGGTCTTCCCTGGGCTCTGATCGATTTTAATATAACTCCAGTCTTGGCAATATAGACTTGCCAAAAGTAGACTCTTTATACTTTGATCCTTAAGGAAACTGGAACAAATCTAGTTGTTTATTAAAAAAAAAAAAAAAAAAAAAGCCAAGGGTGAGTCTCCCTGGGGTGTGGTGTGAGGTTTGTGCTGGGAAAGAAAGGACACAGTCCAAGCAAACACTGCTGAGAAAAATCTTCCAGCTGGATGGGCTTCCTAACAGTTTCTCCGGGCAAAGGGGAGATCTACTCTCAGATAAAAAGCGGCTCTTCACCCTCGGAGCAGCAGCTGGGCGGGCAGCCAGGTTGGGAAGAACAATGATTTCCTCACTTTTAAATTTGATTATTAATTCATAGTTATTGGAAGCCTGTGATGCATTTAGCTCTGTAGCCAGCACGCGAGAGGAGGCGGCCTAATGGGATTCATTTTTTCCTATTCACTGTTTCCATTTTTCATCAACTGAGTCAGCAACTCACTAGTTAAGAGATGTTGTCAAACCTCATCTGACCACCATATAGCTACTAAAATGGTACCTCCCCTCCCTCTCCCCTCAGGCCCCTGGTCAAATCGGCCTGTCCCCACTCCACCTCTTTCCGCATCTATATCAATGAGGTGAAATGCTATTTCATTTAAAATGCCTCTAGGATGGATGGTTTTTCTTTTCCTGTCTGGAAACAAACCATTCTGGTGTTTAACATGGTATTTTTAACTTGCTTTAGGGGTGGAAGGAAAAGAGGAGGGTTCAGGCATTTTTTTTCCTGTTTGCTTTTTCTTTTTTTTTAAAGATTTTTTTGATGTGGACTCTTTTTAAAGTCTTTATTGAATTCGTTACAATATTGTTTCTGTTGTTTATGTTTTGTTTTTTTGGCTGTGAGGCACGTAGGATCTTAGCTCCCCGACCAGGGATCGAACCTGCACCCCCTGCACTGGAAGGCAAAGTCTTAACCACCGGACTGCCAGGGAAGTCCCTGTCCTGTTTGCTTTTAAAACTTATTGAATGCTACAGTCTGTTAGACTCAGTGTGTCATGAATTATCTAGCTGACTCCTCAAGCCTCCTTAACGAGACAGGCCATGTAATTGGCCCCGTTTTACAAATGCAGAAACAGGCTGAGAAAGCTATGGGAAATCTCTAAGCCTGGAAGTTCACGTTTGTCTTCTCACCAAGTTTCTGGATGAACCAATCTGCAGGCTGCCTTCCGTGGTTTTGAACACTGGTTCTAAAAAATCAAAAGCCAGGGCTTCCCTGGTGGCGCAGTGGTTGAGAGTCCGCCTGCCGATGCAGGGGACGCGGGTTCGTGCCCCGGTCCGGGAGGATCCCACATGCCGCGGAGCGGCTGGGCCCGTGAGCCACGGCCGCTGAGCGTGCGCGTCCGGAGCCTGTGCTCCGCGACGGGAGAGGCCGCGGCAGTGAGAGGCCTGCGTACCGCAAAAAAAAAAAAAAAAAAAAAAATCAAAAGCCAGCGGAGAAGCACTAAGTGGCATCTCCATTTTTCCTCTAAGAAAAGAATTGGGGAACTGAATTAAAACTCAGGTTTTCAGAAATGTTTATAATTAGAGGTCTGACACGTAGGGCATCTTGAAGTTTTAAGCATCCATTTAAGAATGCATGTTTTTGCTTGAATTTGTTCCCGAGACCAAGCTGTAGCTCTCTTATTTTCAAATTGCACTTTTCAGAAGTCCATCGGAAAACCAAGTTGTCACGGGATACACTCAGTCTAGATGCACCCAGGGGTTGAGTTGCTTGCTGGCTTGTTGAACAAGCTGGTGGCTGTGTGAAGACTGGGCCATCTCACCCAGCGGGTCCCGATGGAGCACGTGTTCGTGACCCTCCCCGAGGGTTACCGGTTCTGGTGCTACCTGAGGTTGACTCTAATGAGGAATCGTTTCAGCTCCTCTGTTTGCCCATTAGACGCACTCTGGATGAAACAGTTTGGATATGAGTAAGTGCTACAGGCGTTTGCAAATGAGGCCAAGGGTTTCGCAGTCCGTTGATGTTTTTTCTTCTGGGGATACAGTGGGCTGTGGTTTACGGCCAGGTACAGAGTTGTTTATAGACTGACGGTGGAAGTGGAAGCCAGGGCAGAGAGGGAGCTGGCGGCAGAAACAGTATCCTCTAGGGTATTTCATGGATGGCTCGAGAAAGTAGAAGTAGAATACTTAAAGTCAAGATTCCATATAAATCACTCTGGGTCTAGAAGAGATTTCTCATCAGGAGATTAATCAGTCACCTTGCTAGGTCCTGGGTTAGCACCGGGTATTCGGTGGGATCTTAACAGAGGGACAAGTTAGGCAGTAGTGGGGTGAATTCTTGTTTTCAGAAGGGGTAGGAGATGAGTGGACGACCTGACAGGAGTTGTGGTGCCCATAGGGTCATTTCTAGGAGATCATTTCCAAAATGGCGCTTTAGTGCCAGATGTAAGCGTCATCGGGCTAAAATTGGGAGTTTAAGCAAGGCAGACCCCAGATGCTCCGAGACTCTAGCGGGCTAGCGGAACACACCATTTCTCCCTGAGCAGGTGGGGCTTACAGCCACCCTCAATTGATGGGTGGATCACAGCCGACTGCCACCACCCAGTCAAGTTCCAGACCATTCTGTGGGCAAATCCTGACAAGCCACCTAGGTGCCAGCGCGGGGCTCATGGGTACACAGAAGTGTTGGTCCTGCACGGACTACACTTAGCTCTAAATCTGCTCAGATCAAGTCAAGGCAGACCTACATTTTGCAAGTATTTCTTTTTGTATCCTTGTAGACTCTCCGTATGCCTAGCCCAAATCCTTTCTTTATGCCACAAATACTTTAGACGGTGAGGCTTCCTATTAATTCTTTCCAAAACCTAATATGAGATGCTACAAAGGGTGGGTAGGTGACCAGTTTTATTGATGGCGTGATATTTTTCTTCTAGGTGTTCCCTCCACCGGCACTGAGAAGTCCCCTTGTCGCTGCCACACTATCCATACCTGGGAGGTAGCCTTTGAGGAGCTTTGGACTGATGAGCAGTGATAGTCCCAGTTCCGTATAAATTTAAAAAGTTTTGAAACTTCTTAAATTTCACTTTCCTCACTGGTAAAAGAAAAGGGTCATTGTTAGAAGTAGCATTGTCACGTGCTCACCTGTACCGGGCACTTCGTGTGTCCGATCTCATTCGAGTCCTACGATGACCCAATTGGATTGTGCTGGCTGTTTTCGGTTCTCCTCTTCAGATCCACTCTTTTGTGCCCTGCTCTGTGCCTCCGTGAGGCTGAGCTCTAGGGACATCATCAATAGGCAGCCTTGCCCTCGGCCTCCAGTTGGGCTCAGCCGAGGAGGGGAGGAGAGGAAATGAAGCCGAGCCCTGCCTCCCAGGAGTACCTTGTTGGCTGCGTCTCTCATCAGAGTTCGTAACTACTACTAAGTCGCATCACTGTTCTTCTGAGATCTTGCTCTCCCATCCTGGATGATGGGCCCCTACTCTTTCCAGCCTTAGGGTACTGGACTATCCCCCGCCTCCGATATTTCCCTACACTCTGAACACTCCTTTACAAGTAGTTCCTTTATTAAATTCTCCTTAAATTACCCAATTTGAGGGTGCCATCTCTTCCTGCCAGAGCCTTGAATGATACAGAGGTAGTTACTAACGTGATCCCCATTTTATAGGCAAGGAAACTGAAGCTTCGAGAGGCTACTCAACTAAGGCCAAGGGGCCAGGCCCGATAAGAGGTAGAATAGGGTTTCAAATCCAGGTGTGTCTGATCTCAGAGCCTCATGGCTGCTGACTGCACCGCAGCACTTCTGGAAGGTCCTTTATCGGGCTGACAGTGTCTGACAAAGGCACCTGTGACTCATCAGCCACTGAGCATTGCTCTCAAAGCCTCCCCACCTTTCACTCTGCCTCCTAAGAGGGGATCTGTGAGGCTACACCTGCCTTCTCGTTCCACCGTCATCTGGACAAAAGACAGGTGTGTGTGTGGCAGATCTGGTCTGGGACGCAGATTGCACTGCAGTGCAGAAAAGTCCTCGAGGAGTGACCGAGCCTGGCTCCCTCGGCACGGTGTCCCCTCATCAGAGGGACGGGGCGAGGAGGCGGATGGTCCGTGGAATGCAGGAACTGCAGAGCTGCTCACCTCCTACTAGAGTCATTCCTGAGAGCATAGATTTACTTCCAGGAGGCCCAGGAATTTGACTCAAACCCTTTCCCGCACTTCTTGAGAGCCTCGAAAGAGCCTTCAAGCTTGTAAGCTTGAAACTTACAGGCTTCCGTTTCCTTGCCTGTAAAATGGGGGTCGTATTAGTAACTACCTCTGTATCATTCAAGGCTCTGGCAGGAACAGACGGCGCTGCCCCTCAAATTGGGTAATTTAAGGAGAATTTAGAAAATGCAGGTGCATGTGTTTGAGAAGATACCAGGCACTTGCCTGGTTTTGTGCGTTTTCACTGTTCTTCCCATTGATGCTTTGATGCCAACGGGTGCAACTGAGCTGGTTAATACATTAAGCTATCGGTACTGTTGAAAGAGTGAATGAATGGGATAAGTGATCATACTTTGAGAGCACTAAGAGAGCAGAGGACAGTGCTTATAAAAGCAATTGAATCATTTCTCATCTGTCTTTCAGAGCACAGATTAAGGTCAGGGCCAAGGGAAGAAATTTGCTGGGAAATTGGTAATGCTGGGAATCTTGCTGGGATAACAGCTCTCTTTTTGAGAGTGTGATATGTACCAGGCATTGTACTAAGGATTCTGGTTTTTTGTTTGTTTGTGTGTTTATAAATGCATTTATATCCTGTATAAATCAGAAAAAAATGGCTTCTCCCTTCAAGAAGTCTGTAATATTTTTCCACCCCCTTGAAGCTGGGCATGGCTTTGTGACTTGTACTAAGGTTTAACATGCATTATCATCTCACTTCATCGTTACAACTCTATGAGGTTGATAGAACGACCCCCATTTCACAGATAAGGAAGTTGAGGATCAATGAGAAAATTTACATTTCTTCCAGATTTACATTTCTAATAAGTAGCAGCGTGGGGATTAGAAGGCAAATCTGTCCTCAGACCTTAGAACTTTGGCTAATTATTCAAAACTCGGGGCTGGATGCCTGGCGTTTGCGGTCTGTTAATCCGATCTTGTGGGTGTGGTCTCGACGCTGCACCAACGTCCTACCGCACCTATAACCTCGCCACCCAAGGCATTTCTCTCCCCACATGATCCCTTCTCACCCTGTCCCCCGCTTTTCTGAGGTTTCTTTCTTGCCAGTTTCCTCCTCTCCTCATTGTGAAATGGTTTCCTCTCTGTTGCTGCCTGTCCCAGCCCTTAGGCGAGAGGCACTGAAATTGATTCGCTAGCGTTTGCCCTGACCTGTCTGTCGCATCTCACATCACACCCGGGGATGCTTTGCCTCTCAGCTTTATTAATCACTGCAATTTGACATCGTGTGTGTTTTATGGTCTTTACTTCCGCCCCTACTTTGCCCCCATTCAATTTTGTTTACCTTTTAGAGCAACACTGGAAGGGAAAAATCGATTCCTCCTGCCAGATGTTTAAAAAAGAAACGAAAAGCGCTCCTTAGACACACACACACATTTCTGCCTCTAGTTTTCCTCTTTAACACACACAGATAAATAGGAGAGATGAGCAAAGCCCACCTCCTTGTTTTTAATAATGAGCCGTAGGCATGTTGTCTTGAGGTGTGAGGATCCCTAAAGCAACGCGTCTCACACTTTCATGAACATATAAGCCACCTGGGGCTCATGGAAGATACAGATTCTGATTCTGTAAGTCTTGAGTGGAACCCCAGATTCTGCATGTCATGCCGGGGAGTAGCAGGGTGATGCTTTACATAAGGCTCCAAAGTTTCCCCTTCCCTCTTTCTTCCATGCCTCCGTTTTTGTCCCTGACGTTTCTCTTTCTCCATCATTCAAGGAATGCCCTTGCCTCGGAAGCTCTTCTGGGCTTCCCGGTCATGCAACACCTCCCAAGAATGCTGTGCCCATCTCAGTGGCATCACCTTTTATGGCTGAGGGCGTTTTATGGTTTAGGTTGGAGTCTCCCTTCTAAGCCCTTCCCAGGATAAAAGTTCGTTGTCCCTGGCTGGGAGACAAAAGAAATGCATTTTGCTGGAGCCAGTTTTTCCCCCAAACGCTCAAGGTACCTTTATCTCCGGGTAATTAAAGCTCTGACAGATGAATGCATAATTATGCATAAGCCGGACTAAAATGATCACCTTGGTCTTTCATCTTTTAGCTTACTTCATTTAGAGAGGTAACAGTCTTGGGCGTGCTTTAGAGAATAGCTATTTGGAGGTGTCTGAGTTGGGTGGAGTTATCTGGGGGGCCAGCCTCTCCCACAATGACTGTGGGGTGTGAAGGTCCGAGCTGTCTCTGTCTCCATGGCGTAGTGGCTTTGGGTGGCTGAAGGGCCCTGGGGGAAGGCATACAATTTGTCATGGTTTGCCAGACTGTTTGAAAGTTCAAGCTATGGACTGTGGATCTGGTCCAATTCTGGATGAAAAAGGTGACAGGGTTGTGCTGTCTCTGGTACTTGGGTCCCTGACCTCCCCTTGACCTCTCCCTGTTTGAGAACAGGCTCATCCTTCATTCTGGCTGCCCTTGACCATAACTGTCATCCTGTGACCGTCTCACCCAGGATCTGAGTCAGTGCTGACTCCTCCTGGGAAGATGCTCCTGGAAGCAGAAAGAGCGCTAGATAAGCTTCCAAGTCTCAAAACACCTACGCCAAAAGAGGTCCATAGAATGATGGTAGAACTCAGGGGTTCTAGATTCTGAATGAGCTCAAAACCCCTCTCTCCCTCGCATGAGCTCTGCAACAGATGACCACTTGTTAAACTTCTCTGAGTCTCCGATTTCTCAGGTATGAGATGGAGAATATTGTTGTATCAATTTCATAGGATGGATTTGGTGAAATGAAGTATGCTTTGGCTTAGCACGTGGTCAAGCTATTGCTTTTGGTATTCCTATACCTCTGTATGCTCCTTGGGTGCTGTAGACCAATGGGAATTGTTTGAGCCACCGCCTTTGAGGGTTCCTTCCTCCCTAACACATCCTCAACATCTGTTGGACCCTGTAAGGTCCCAAGGGACAGGTGCCATGGACTGTTTCTTTAAACGTTTGGTATGGGGGTTATGACGAGCTCTCATCTGATCTCCAGAAACACAAGGACTCATGTGAGGGCCAATTAGCTGGGTCTAAACATACATGATGAAATGAAAGACATCATCTGAAGGCATTCAGAAATAAGTAGACCTTTGATGGATAACTACTACCTCTGTGCTGTGTATTTTTCACAGATGCTAATTTATCTTTGCCGCGATCCCACACGGTAGATATTTCTACTTTCGTTTGACACACGAAGCTACCAAGGCTTAGAGAGGTGGCTCCTCCCAGTTTATATCACGGTTAACCAATCCATACGGGGATCCCCTCTCCCAATAAAGACTTTGACACCACAGTCCTTTTAACCTGATGTCCTGGCTCCTTTTTCTTTCTTCAATTCACAGGCAAGTTTCTCCAATGTACCTCCCTTCCCCTGTAAGACATTTATCCTTCAGTCCCCTAAAACTAGGCTTCCACTCCCAGCTGTCTATTGACACTGTCACTCAAAGATCAGCAATAACCTACCTCTTCATTGTCACCTTCAATCATCTTTTCCCATTGGGGCTTCTCTTTCTGTTCTGGCACATTGCATCGTTGATGGAAGCTTTTTCCTTAGTGTCTAAGACAGTATATCACACTTATTCACCGCTTCCCTCTTGACTCCCCACTTCTGTCTCTGCTGCCTCTTTTTCCGTCCTTACACCTATGATTTTGGTCTGACTTCCGTATCACGTTCCTTGAAAAACTCATCTACTGTCACAATTGCAGCTCTATCCTTTATGCTGACCGTTGTTCAGACTTTTCCTCTAACGAGCTGTAGGCATGGCCACCCCAGCTGTATCTCTCTAGATGTCTTGTCATGATTTCCACAAGCCTAAAATAGAAGTCTCTGTCCCTCTTTGCTTGTCCTTTCACCTTCTGCTTTCTCTGTTTTTGCAGAGGTACCATGGCCCCCCCAAGAGAAATCTCAGTTATCTTTGATGACTCTGTAGTCTGACCCTCAATATCAACTTTGTGTCCAAATCCTACGGCTTCAGTTCCTGACCCCTCGGCCCCATCCCTTTCTGAGGCCCTGAACACCTCACAACTGGCTTACTGGAGGGATTTCCCAAACGCTTTAAATTCTTTCATTAGTTCTCCAAACTAGGACTCACTCTACACAACCCAGCCAAAGTATTTTTCTTCTGGAAATGCCACTTTTATTATATTTGTCTGCCTGGAAAGCCTACAAAACGAGCGACACAAGCCTTAACTTGACCTGAGAAGTTCTCCGTGATCTCGACGTCTTTCCAAACTGCTCTCCCATTGCCCACTTGCAGAAACGCTTGGCTCAAGTCAAATTAGACTATGTTCTAATTAGGATCAAGTTCACTGTCAGTAACAGGGTAACCCCAGATAACAGAGACTTAAACTACTCAGAGGTTTATTTCTCTCTTATTTCAAAGACCCAGTCTAGGCAGCCCAGGACAGGAATGTTGGTTCTGCCCCACCAAGCGCCTGGCGGCCCAGGCTGCTTCTATCTTGTTGCTCTCCCTTGTGTGACCTACAGCGCCGAGGTCACCCAGGATAACGATTAGCCATTTCAGATCCAACTATCAAACCCACAGTCCAGCCAGAAAGGAGGAAGGAGTGAAGGATACAGTTTTTTCCTTGGAGGACATTTTCTGGAAATCGGATGGCTTCCACTGAAATCTCATTGGTCACAACTGAGTCATGTGACCATGTGCAGGTGCAAAGGAGACTGGGAAATGTATGTTTATTGCTGGGGGGCCTTAACCCAGCTAAGACTCAGGGTTTTCTTACTAAAGCAAGAAGGTAGGAACAGCTAGTGATCCTTGCTACAGCCAACCATTTCTGTTCCTCAAAGCCATGGATATTTTTGTCACCATGCTGATGCAAAATGGTCTCTTTGCCTGACATACTCTCTGACTTATATCTAAATCCTGCTTCTCAGAGAAATGAGGGAAATGAGCATTGACCTTGGATTTGCTCAATACCAGGTTCAGATCCCAACCTTCCCACCCTCACTTGCCCTAAGACCTTGGACTTAATGCCTCTGAGTCTCAGTTTTCTCCTCTGTCAAATGGGTTAGCAAAACTAACGTGGATTATTATTATGAGGATCACACAGGGCAGGTGTTTTTTTTCTTTTTTGCCACTTTATATTCTTTCATTGCAAAGCCACCAGTTAAATATGGCCCTTAACTTTAAAAACAGCACTTTTTTTTTTTTTTTTTTTTTTTTTTTTTAGTTTCTGGGCATAATCTATTTTTTTTTTAACATCTTTATCGGAGTATAATTGCTCTACAATGGTGTGTTAGTTTCTGCTGTATAACAAAGTGAATCAGCTATACATATACATATGTCCCCATATCTCCTCCCTCTTGCATCTCCCTCCCTGCCACCCTCCCTATCCCACCCCTCTAGGTGGTCACAAAGCACCGAGCTGATCTCCCTGTGCTATGCGGCTGCTTCCCACTAGCTATCTATTTTACATTTGGTAGTGTATATATGTCTATGCCACTCTCTCACTTCGTCCGAGCTTACCCTTCCCCCTCCCTGTGTCCTCAAGTCCATCCTCTACGTCTAAAAGCAGCACTTTGTTAATGCCCATGTTAAGTTCTTGTGGTGAAAATGAAAATATTAAAAACCTCTTTTACGTTGGCTAAATCAAGAGGGTAGATCTCATGCTAGGTGTTCTTACCACAATAAAAAAGAAGTCTCCCCAAACTTAAAAAAAGAATTCATTGAGGAACAGGTGAGAATTAAAGCTCACACCTTTTACACTATCTATTAAAACATTCAATATTTCTCCTGTCCAGAAATTTCTTGAGGCCAGTAATTATATTTCATAATCATTAATCTTCCACAAAAACAATCACATGGTACTGATGAGCTATCAATCTGACTTATTGCTATTGATGTTAGGGAAATGATCATGATGTACACGGGGCAGTTTTGATAAAGCACGTAGCAGAGTGTCCGCATAGCCTATGTACTTGAGAAATAAAAGTTACTTATCTCATCAATAATCATGAGATTTATGATTTATCTCAAAAGACTCAGCCCAAGTCCTTTTTCCCTCACAGATAATTTCCTCTGCATTTCAGGTTAGGACAACTGTTTCCTGCATTAAACTCTTCCAATAATACAGATTTTGTTTGAGACACTGATGTGAAAATGAATGTAACATCTTTATTTTTATTTTTTTTTTAAATTTTGAACCCTCAGAAAAGTTGAAAGAATAGTGCTTTGACTTTTTGGGAACTGTTACATTAAATGATGATTTCTTCATATACCTATGCCCAGTTTTTTTTTTTTCTCTATTCCAGATGAAATATCTCTTGAAGGCAACGACCGTGTGTTAAACAGGATGTTTCTTTTGTTTTTGATCCTTGCTTTTTTCTCCTCTTAGTACCTCTAATGCTGCTTAATAAAAATGTGCATTTCACTTCTCCCTGTCTTCTCCTGTCTTTGATGATCTCCATGGATGTCAAAACAGCTGAAGGCAGCAAGAAAGGCCCAGGATAAAATTTTTAAGTCTTGTCAAAATTGTCTATTATTGTTTTAAGATGTGGTCTCCAAGCAGATGTGTCCTTCTGTCACGTCTCCTCTGCACGTATCATAACTCCCACGAGTATTCTTAAAGCAGACAAACAGTGGCTAACTGAATGAATGAGTGAATGAATGTGTGGCTATAGAGATCCAACTTATGATGACTGGGAGTGACTCAGACGGTCAATGACAGAGAGCAGCCTTGGCCCTACATGAATCCAGGGCTCTAAACTATGTCCTGTAAATAGTGAGCTCACCCAGAGGCAACAAATGGTCCTGAAGATGCTTTGTGCATGTCTCCCCATTTTCCTTAGGGAAGCCTAAATTAACTACTTTTGATGTCAATCTGCTTTCGTAAGAGAATTACATTACTAAGATATGACATGTACTCTGAGGCTCTGGGGACGCTTGATGGATTAGAATTCGTTGTCTTTCTTTCTTGGACACTGCAGGGGGTTAGGATGGCTTCTCAAAGGCAGTCAGAGAGAGCCAATCTCCATCAGCATCTTATCTATGCCTTTGTCATGGTTGTGGTCCCATCTATTTTTCAGAAGGTAGGAAGGACGGTCTCAGAGGCTGGAACAAAATCACTCCCCAGGTGCATACTTGGAACTATGAAACGATAACACTCTGTGCAGTGTATTGGGTGCATAAATGACCTTCGCTCTACACGAAACTTCCAAGGTAGGTATTGCTATTCCATTTTAAAAACGAGCTAACCAAGAACCAAAGAGGGTTACACAAGATCACACAGCTCCCGAGGGACAGAGGCAGGATTTGAATCCAGGTTTCTTTTTTTCCTTTTTATTTTTTTTGCGGTACGCGGGCCTCTCACTGTCGTGGCCTCTCCCGTTGCGGAGCACAGGCTCCGGACGCGCAGGCTCAGCGGCCACGGCTCACGGGCCCAGCCGCTCCGCGGCACGTGGGATCTTCCCGGACCGGGGCCCGAACCCACGTCCCCCGCATCGGCAGGCGCGCTCCCAACCATGGCGCCACCAGGGAAGAGGACTCTCCACCACTGCGCCACCAGGGAAGCCCATGAATCCAGGTTTCTTTAACTCCAAAGTTCTTTTTAAAATTCCACAATGGAAGCCCCTCCATGAAAATTTCATTACTAAAGAACATGTTCCATAAAACATAAAAATCCGCAAATTTCCTATAGTCGGTTGGCAAACAGGAAGCGAAACATGCAGTAATGTAATTTCTTCAATAATATCCTGGACATTTTCTTATCCTATTTTTCTCTGCTCCACTGCAACTTCCAGAAAATAAACTAGAGGTCAAGGAAAGTCGTTTTGCTTGTTCTTTGTCCAAGCTCTGGAACGCGAGAATTAACGCAGTCCTTTTTCATTTTTAAAAAGTTATTTCTACTTTATGAAATGACCTCTTCTCAGAAATCACTGCTGGGCTTGAGATGCTAGTGGCAATTAGGGTGCCAGAGGCCAGCTTGCCTAAGAGAAAGCAAACTCTCACTGAGTCAGAGGCATTTACATTCTCTCTTCTCTCTCTTTCTGGCACATATTATATATATTTTATAGCCAGTAATGTGCATGTACACCTATGACACACACACATAATAAACTGAACAGATAAAGTGCATTATTATGCCTCATCTAGATCACCAAATAACGTGCCGGCTGAACAAAGGCTCTTAGCAGAAGGATTGCAGCGGCTGTTCACTTCTGTCTCGCCTCCACCTGCCCCCCCTTTCCCTGGCTCAGAGCACTCCATGTCAGGGCTACAAAGCATCACATTCCTCCAAAGGTTTAATCTTTGCAACATTCCGGCATGCGAGTTATTAAGAGGAGATTGTCGAGGGCTGTGATGACGGCTCGATGGAGACTTTTCCTGGATAAAAGGCCCTTGCCTGGCATTAGCTTTACTTCATTTGCCGTAATCCTGCCGCCCCCCCCCCCCCAGCCTTGCCTGGTTTTGCTTCTCTTGGGGCCAGGGTGACAGGGGAGGCAAGTGCAGGGAGAGGACTCTGCCGGGATTAGCAAGGACTCATGGAGCCGACGTGAAGGTGGACAGCATTATTGGAGGAAACTGGGGAGGGGTCCAAGAACTTTACTCCATGGAAGATGGAGTTTGAACAAGTCCCTGCCCAAACAGCCTGGCTTAGGGGGCCGATCTCTAAGGCTTTTCCTTAAAACGTAAAACGAGGCCAAGCTACTCAGTTGACATTGAGGTTGTGACACTGACCACAGGTCCCAGTGCACCAGTGGGCAGTGCCCATGTCCTAAACGGGCAGTTTCTTGTTTGTTTCAGCCTTTCCATTTTTCTTCTCTGCTTGCTACCTCCAATTCTGTCCAAAAGAGACATGCGTTTCCTTCACTTCTCACTTGCTGTCCGCAATGATTTGATGATTTCCACTGATGTTCAAATAAGTGAAGAGAACAATGTCTATTGGTTCTGCCTGGTATGAGGAATACTCCAGGAGGAGTGAATAGCGTTCGGGAGTTAGAAGGCTGGCGATCCACCTGCAAAAGGCGTAAGAGCTCTTCTACATCGGCAGCAAATAGAAAGGGAAAGGAACGTGTAGATAAAAGAGATTTCAAAGAAGAAAGGACACATCTTCGTGACCTAGTGCCCATGGGAAGTGGAAAAGAGAAGGAGAAAGTTCTGTGTTTTCAAAAGCAAGTACCCAAGAGAAAGGAAAGAGGGGGTGGGGAATCATAGAAAATGATTTCATTGATGGATATAAGGATCCTAGGAGGGGAAGAAGAAAAAAATATATACGTAGACTAGATGTGAGATATAACAACTTGAGCTGTTATATTTGTTAAAATCTTGCAGGATCCCCGATTTGAGATGTTTTCTCTTCCCCAAAGTAAAATTTGAGAGAGGAAACTATGAAATAGGCCTTTAATGATGCAGGGGATCAGGCTATTTCAATGAAAGCTTTGACAAGATCCATACAGATGTTTGAAGCATGTTTCATTCCATTCAAAACAGCGTTCGTACTGCAAGTTTGAGGCTCCTGTAAAGAGAAGTTAAATCAAACCCCGGCACACCCTGAGTGCCATAAAATTACTCATGAGAAACTTGTTGCCAATTACCAGGTAAAATAATAGGGTGGGTTTTTTTTCTCTCTCTCTCTTTCTTTAAAATACCACTTCTCAGCCAAGCAGTCATAAGAGTGCTGTCAAGGGCCGGATGTGTTGTTTCCCAGCAGGGATGGACAGGTTGCTGGGAGTCACCCAACGGGTGGATTTATGGCTTAGCTGGCATGCTGAGCAGGCAACACAAGGCAATCTCACGAGGAGCTTCAGAAGAGTGCCTTTGCTGGTGACTTGTCCCGTCTTCCTTCCTAATACGGTCCTCCCCTCTCGGCCCCATAGGGGTTGTCTGCACCCCAGAAGACTTCTGTTATGACCTTGACAGGCTTTCTGCGAGCGCGCTGGCGTGCCTTCCCCCGGCTGCCCACTGCTGCTTCCTCATGGCCAAGCTGAATGGAAAGTTCCCACGGCCCCTGGGAAGCTGCCATATTGATCTCTGAGGGAAGCACTCCTTTTCTGCACCCTCAGGATGAGTGGGAAGAAAACGAATGCCTTGGCAATTGGTTTGTTCACGGCTCAATCCAGATGGCAAAAGGGAGCATCTCAATAAATCACCACATTATAACATTTATAAACACCCTTGAATCACTGGTTCTCAGCTAGCAGGAAGCATTAGCTAAGTTATGGTCTCGGCTATTTTATTAACTAGCCAGTTGAGAGTGAATTTACCCCTTGGGTCTTGACGCTCTAAGATGAATGATATCATCACTTACAACGTATCTTCTGGCACTGAGTACTTTTACTCCTATTCTGCAAGTATGATGCTGACAATGATACTTTGTGATGAACATGATCATTTATGTCATACGCGATGGAAACACTGGGCTCAGAGAGATTTCCAGTGATTCACCCAGGGTCACACAGTGAGTGAAAGATTCAGGAAGTAAACCCAAGTCTCTGACTCCAAATTTTGTGCCCTTCTTGATCATCATACTGAAGAAATTGAACTTGACAATCAGCAGGTCCTTTCGGCTTTTAACCTCACCTTGCTGTGGGATTCAGTGCCGGCTGGGAGACTGTCTCCTACACATGGCAGCTGTGGAATGTAGAATTCAAGTGGGTCATTGGAGGTCAGCTCAGCCTCTTATCCAGGCAATAAATGGAGTCCCCTCTTCTAATGCACTCCTGGATCACTTGGCCTCTTTTAAAATCAGCCTCACGATTGATAAGGCATCTTTTCTGGCACCTTTCCTCTATTCTCTCCTGCTACGGCTCAAGACAATTAAAAAAACTTAATTTGTTTTCTATCCATTGGAGTTTACACCGATCGTCATCTCAGTAAATGCTGTATCTATTTTTCGTCAAGGACTAGAATGCACAGAGTTTAACAGTCAGTATTGATTCTCCCACTTTTGACAAGACTTACTTTTCTGACTTTTCTCATGTGTGCTTTCTATCTGACACCTTCAGATGTCTCCAGGTCAAAGACTGACATGGCCACCCCATAATACTGTTTGCTTGGCTACATGCAATCCCTTGGGGTCTCTACGTCCCCACTTTCCAACTCTCCCCGTTGTCTATCAACTTTTAATCTTCCTTTTTGCCTCTGCCACTTTCCCTCTTCCTGTCTTGGTGTCAGTTCTCAAGCCTACGTGCGGAGAAGAAAAGTGAAAAAGTGAAGAGTCTGAAATCTGATGCCTAGCTAACCTGTCTAATCCTGTTCCCTGGTACAGCAGGGGCTGAAATACCTGAGCAATAACCACAAGACATGAAAAGGGAAGCGGGGGGAGATGGGCGCCCGCTCTTTTCATTCATTCATTCTGACAGATGCCTGTCAACACCTGACAAGGGTGCCTTAAGGTCAAGAGGACAAAGCGGGGCTGCCCTGGTGGCGCCGTGGTGGAGAGTCCGCCTGCCGATGCAGGGGACGCGGGTTCGCGCCCCGGTCCGGGAAGATCCCACGTGCCGCGGAGCGGCTGGGCCCGTGAGCCACGGCCGCTGAGCCTGGGCTCCGCAACGGGAGAGGCCACAACAGTGAGAGGCCCGCGTACCGCAAAAAAAAAAAAAAAAAAAAAAAAGAGGACAAAGCAGTTCTAGATTATTATTTCCTTTAGTCCAGCTTAAGAAAGGCACTTATTCTCCTTGGAAATGGAATGACCCAGACGGCATGAGTTAACCATGAACCTTATGTTTGGGGAGGAGAGGAAGAAGTCAAGTTGCAGTGACATGGATTACAATCCTGGACATAGCTTCAATTAGATCATGTGACCGTGAAAAAGTCACTTACCCTTGCTGTCCATTTTATCCCTTGAAACCTACAGATACAAATATCCTCACAATGAGCCTCACAGACTGTGATGCTAACAAGTTAGATATGTGAAAGGGCTTTGAATTAATACACACATCACATGAATGCACGGAATAGTGACTGGTCTTGCAAGCATCGCATTTGCTGGTGGAGTTCTTCAGAGGGAAGTATCAAATTTCCGTGGGCTTTCCGCGTATTCTTTCATGGCTGGTTGAAAAAGTTCAACCAATTTTGATTTATGTTGCCTATTCTATGTAATCTATTCGTATCTGTTTATAGATGTGAGAATGATCTGTCACCCACTGGTCACGGGTTATTTGAGTAATCTGGCAGGCTAAGGGAGCTTCCCATTTTGTAAAAAACGCACATCCTCCCCATCTGTGGGCTCAGCTGAGAAGAGGCACTCTTCCTCCACCGAGAAGGCCAATTTTCCCATCAAGTTCTGTGAGTAGCTGACCTCCCCTGTTAAAACACTCACGCCTTGCTTGCTGTCATTTTGCAGCAATGTAATACGTATCACACAATAGGGGAAACTTCCGGCGTTCTTTCCATTATTAACTTTACTTATATTTCATCTCATCATGGGAAGGAGCTCAAGGCAAGCTTTGTTCATGAGAAGAAGACTCTGGAAAACCACCTCTGAATTATCAGTTTGCCGTGAGATAAACCGAGGAAAGATTAGGTGACCAGCACTATCTGATTGTAACGGTCACCATCCCCCTGGAAGAGTAAATTTCACCCACTCATAATATACTCTTATTATATAAGTAAATCTCTGGAATCAAACACATTTTAGTAGAATAATTCCAGAATTTTTGTTTTCAAAAGGAACAAAATCTAAGCTGTACTATTAGGAGAGATGTGTTTTCCTCATCTAAGACCCATAAGGGATGTATCTAAGAAGAAAATAATGATTCTAGTTGTGAGGAGGAGAGCTTGCTTCTTAGGCAACTTGTAAGCATATCAGCTTCAGCTCTCTATTGCAGGTGTAATGTGAACTTGAGTTCCTACCTTCTTCCCAACTCTTGGGACTCATTTCCTTCTGTTTCCAAACACATGTCGACGAGATAGAGCCTCCATTAGCATCTAGTAGAATGCTAAATTTGCAAGATGTAAGTAGGGAATGAGGGGGAGGGTGGATTTCTTTTTTTTTTAATTAATTTTTATTGGAGTATAGTTGTTTCACAATGTTGTGTTCATTTCTGCTGTACAGCAAAGTGAATCAATTATACGTATACATATATGCACTCTTTTTTATTGATAGATTTCCTTCCCATTTAGGTCACCACGGAGCATTGAGTAGAGTTCCCTGTGCTAAACAGTAGGCTCTCATTACTTATCTATTTTATATACAGTAGTGTGTATATGTCAATCCCAATCTCCCAATTCATCCGACTCCCTTTTCCCCCCTTGGTAACCATAAGTTTGTTCTCTACATCTGTGACTCTCTTTCTGCTTTGCCAATAAGTTCACCTGTACCATTTTTCTAGATTCCACACATAAGCGATATTATATGATATTTGTTTTTGTCTTCCTGACTTACTTCACTCTGTATGACAGTCTCTAGGTCCATCCATGTCTCTGCAAATGGCACTATTTCGTTCCTTCTTATGGCTGAGTAGTATTCCATTGCATATATGTACCGCATCTTCTTTATCCATTCCTCTGTCGAAGAGTGGATTTCTTGAGGAAAATGAGAAAATGGACAGGTCAGGAAAAGGGAGCACCATGTGGGACCCCTGCCTTCCTGAGTTCTATGGTACCTCTTCCTCTTGGTGTGGTACAAGGAAATAAGTAAGGTGGAGTTCCCAGTGTTGCTTTCTGAGATCTTCCTGACCCTTCTGTGAAAAGATGTAGATGTTCATGTAGATGGTTTGGGGAAGACCAGAAAGGCAGAAAGAAGAAGTCAAGAGTTGGTGACATGGATTGCAATCCTGGGCTTACCCTCAATTAGGTCCCAGGGAAAAGAAGGGATGTCTGCTTCCCATCACCGTGTGGATTTTGCTCCAACGGATCTGGGGCCGAGAGAGCACCCACGGGCATCCTGTGGATCTCCAGCCAAGTCTTCTCAGCGAAGCAGCAGCTGTGGTGGGGCCTGAGGACGGGCAGTGATGGAGACGATTCCCTGGACATAGGAGACACGAAAACGAATTCTTCCTCCTTTCATTGGTCAGCAAGGAAAACGGCTGTGAGCAAGAACCAAGGGCCATATGCCATGCAGGCGCTTCATGTGTGCAATCCTGTGCTGTATCCTTCATGTTCAGTCCACGTGTCCCTCTCATCGCTCTTTTTTTCCCATTGCGTGGCTGATGTGTGATCAAGGGCTACACAAGACATAAATGTGCGCCAAGCAACTCTAGGCAGGTAGGGAAGCAATTGCAAAATAAAGCATATTTAGTTCATCTCAAAATTAAACACAAGTACCTCTTTACACACTCTGTGTTAGTGAATTCTGTTCAGGTGGATAATCAAGAGTAGCTCTTAAATCTCCAACTATGAAAATGAGGTGTCTCTCGGTCTTTGGTTTCTACACGGTTCAGCCAAAATTTGCTAAGAAATCAGAGGCAGCTGTGACCACCACCCTTCCCCTTTTCCACGAGTCTCTGAGCCTTGCTGGAGTCATTGGCTGGGCTTCCGTGGCTTACCCAAGGGTTGTTTTCTTCATCTTAGAGGATGCGGCAGGTTGAGCTGGTCGTTGCTAGCTTCCTGAAAGCGCTCCCAGATCGGAGTGAATGTCCCTGCCGGGTGGTTGGAACAGGAAGAATTTCTAGGGAGCCGTTCACGTTGGATCTAATTCCCATCACTAATTAAAGTCTGTAGGTAATGGGTTACTAATTTGTTGGTTCCTTTTTACCATGGTATTGCTTTTTGAGGACTTGGGGGATAAGGTTACATTATTATATAGCTCTTGTCGAATTGGGGTGTCGGGTCTGGCAATGGTCTTTGGAGCCATCTGCCTTGGTTCTCTTTCTCTGATCCAGAACCCTGGATGGCAGGGTTCAGAAGGGCGTTTCATCCTGGGCCCCTAACCAGTGGAAATCTGAGCTCAACTGAACCGAGCTGCTCTTAAATTTAAGTGGAAGAGAGTCGCGGCTCACTGAGCAACACTTCTTTTCCCAGAGGGAAATCCATAATTCAGTACCATCGACCCTCTTGCCCGTCCGTTTTGCAGGAAGTGGGACAAGGTGGGAGAAAAATGTTGACTTTTTTTTTTTTTTTTTTTTAAGAACATGCTAGGGTGGAAAGTCTGAGCACTGGGCTTGGCGTCAGATGATTTGGGTTTGCGTCTGGTCACTGCCGTGTGAATCTGGGAAAGTCATTTGAATTTTTCCGAAACTCGATTTCTTTATCTGTAAAATCAGAGCCCTAATACCTCCTGTTGCCTACTTCAGAGGGTTGCTGGAGGGAGGAAAGTTAAAACGAGATATAGTTTGTTTATGGACAAGAGAATGGGCAAAGTGCAAAACACCATGGGATGTGAGAATTGCCCAAGGGACGAGAAACGTTATAACTTAGAAACGTAATCCAAATAAAAGATGCATCACCCTACCCAGTCCCTAATAAATCCTCTCGTCTGAAGCAACCCTTTGAGGGCTTTTGCTGGAAAGGTGGAGAATTGAGTCACAAGAATAACAGATTCGTTCTTGATTTAACACTTCTGCAGCTACCAGCCCCATAACGACAGCCTTGTCCATTTCATGGACAATCTCCTGGTGGCTCTTTGGGTGACTTCATAAGGACTCGGACATTTCTGGAGCATGGCAATCTCACTCTTTAATTCTTTGCTTTAGGGGCTGCGAATGCCAGTGTCACAGCAGAAGTGGCTTCCAATGGGCAAGTCTTCCAGAAGCTCGTGGCCCCAGCAGTGTCTGCAGGCAGATCTTGGCAGGCTGATGAGCAGGCAGGTCAGGCACCAGCCACAGGGAAGAACCTCAGGCCAGCGGCCAAGTTTCAGCCAGGAGGGGACATCTCTTCTGGAGTTTATAATCCTGCAAAGGAGGCAGTCGGTAACCAAAAGCTGCACCACGCCCTTAATACCACCACATTAGCCATGAGCACCTCGGTGTTAATTCCCAGCGATAAATCCCAGAGTTATTTCCACTCGCTTACCGCTCTTTCAGGTAGCAACACTGAGACACCTGGCAGGGAACCGAGAGGGGTGGTTTATCGTCACAAAGTTTTGGAGGTCTTGCTGAGACCGGAGCTCTGGCTGTTCCCATGGGTCTCTCATCACGAGGCAAAGGGATTCTCGGTTTCACTGCCCACGTCGTCGCACCAAGTGTCGGGTATATGGCAATGATTTCTCTGGAAAGTTCAAGTTGGAACCTGCTGGTTTTTGAACACTCCAGCGAGTGCTTATTTGATGCAAACAAGTTTTCAGTCGTCCTCGAGCTTCCCTGCTTTCCGAGAGGGCCTCCTGAACGATGGGCTAGCTCTCACCCAGCGTTCACATGTGGCCTTCGCCATGCTCCACAACTTGGAAGGTCGGATGCGGGGAGTATTTTTCAACTTTCTGTGAAAACTTGGTCTTCCTTATAGAGACGTGTCCCTATTGGATGTCCAAATTGGACGTGATGTATAACAATCTTTTTGCATTTTTTTTAAATCAAAAAAACCCAAAACCAAAAAAAACCTGTATTGAGGACTTCTTCATGCCAGATACTGGAGAGACATAAATAGGAAAGGATCCTGGCCTTCAGGAACTCACGGTCAAGTAAAGTAGATAGATGGATAACACGTTCAACCACAGTGTTAAATTATACACGCAACCGTAGCAGAGGTTCAGAGTGCTATGGTAATCCTTGGGGAACGCAGTCTTTTTGGGGGTGGGAGATGAAAATTAAGTTTTGAGAGCTGAATGGGAGTTTTCCAGGGAGAGAAGTCTTGTCATCCCAGGAAGAGAGAACGGCCAAGAGCAAAGATCTCAAGGTAGAGGAGAGCAAAGCATGTTCTATAGAGTGAGAACAAGTCCGTGGTAATTGTTTATCCCAAGTGGGACTTTTCTCATGAACTTGTCTGGTTTTTTGATCCTTGCTTCCTTGTAGAACATATACTAGGTTTGCTCTGTATACATTTTCTGCGCAGGCTGGTGTGTTTATGCTAACATGCTATGCATGCTAAAAACATGCATGTATTGTGGCCTCATGTCTCCCCTCCATGCCCCATGGGCACTGTAAGTGTCATCGGTGAGGTCAACGTGACAAGCATGAGGGTGGGGAAATGTTCCTGGCACAAGCCCTTGGGACTCCAAAGTTCCACGAACTGTTTCTCATTCATTCATTCATTCATTCATTCGCTCGCTCTTGGGAACCCAGCAAAGTGCTAGGCGCTGGGGTCGCCACACTGGACAAAGCAAGTGGTACCTGTCACCGTGAACCTTACCCTCACAGGATCCTGATTCAGAACACCAGTCAGGCTCAGATTTGGGGATCTGGGTTCCTTAGTACCCAGCCACCTTCCAAGAAGGGCACTACCTGTAGGAAAACCACTTGTCCCTTTGGGGATGGGAGGTCAAGAAGCCACCATTGACCACAGCTTCCAGCAAGGGTCAAGGCAGCCTCTGAGCTGGCACAAAGATACTGAGGAGAAGACGCCCCAGGGCGAGGGAGGGGGTGGGTGAGTCTTCAGATGCGGGCCTTTAGAGTGAACATTTCATTCAGGCAAGAGATCTGGAAAAATCCAAGAAGCATCCGATTCCTCTGTGGGGAAAGTGCATTTCACGTGTCTAAACTCAGACCCCTTCGCCCACTGGCCTTGAAACGGCAGATGTTGAAGCCCCAGTAGTAGATTTTGGAAAAGCGCATATGAAATGCACAAGCAGCTCTCTAGTAGACCAGCTGACCCAGCCACAGGATGGGGCCCCCGAGTGTGGGTATCGCCTCTAGCTTCTGCCCCTAAGCTTCTTAGGGCCTCTCTGCTCTCCCAGCCACTCTGGCAGAGGTTTCTGTCTGTTTCGCTCACGGCCACACCTCCAGAGGCTATAGCGCAGAGCCTGTGACATCCAGAGCGCTCAATAAATGCTCAGAGGATGAGTGGTCGAATGCTCATTTTGACCCAGACACAAACCACCCAGCTGCCAACACCTTGTGAAAAGGAAGGCGAGGTACTTGTTCTCCTTTGGCTTAATAACAGTCTGCAGGAACGATTTCCTTTTATATCCCTGCTTAGCTCATTGTGAAGGCGCCATAAATATTAATTGATGGACGGGAAGCTCTGGGGTTTGGCTCCAGACAGATCCAAGTCCTACTTTTTGAGGAAGTCTGTCAGGGCAGGGGAATGCGGGGCGTTACGTGGTGAGTCTGGAGGCTCTCAAGACCCGCTTCTGCTTCTCCCAAACACAAAGCTTGGCAGAAGTGGGTGGGACAGAAGGGAAGCACCCAATGACACTCACGGGTTAAATAATTACACTTTCGGGTTCCCACTGGTGGTGGGTTTTAAAGGAGCTCCGAGTAATTTCATTTTCGAAAGGCTTTGTTTGCCTCACCCTTCGTTCATCACCCTTGCTCTCTTTCTGGTGCCTTCCAGGAGAGACCAGCAGATGTTAGGCTACCCCGCTGAGCCCCTCAGGGGACTCGGCGGGCGTCTACACACGACCGTACAGAGATTAGGAGACACCGTCTGCCTTGCTCATAGTTTAGCAACGGGACTCAAGTGCTCAGAACTCAGCCCGCGCTCCTCTGCCTCTTCAAGTCCCCTTCACGGGAGGACCTCACGATCCGCTGAAACACTGCTTCCTGTAGTCCTGCCCCCAGCCCAGGAAATTCAGCAACACCGAGGAGGCTGCTAGAAATGCACATTCATGGATCCCACCCCAGAGTTCCCAGACACTCTAGGATGGGGCCCAGCAACCTGTGTTTTCACAAGCCCTCCAGGGAATTCTGATGCATGTTCATGTTTGGAAACCGCTGCTCTAGCCGCTAGAGTCTAATACGATGATTCCCAGGCATGAGTGTCTGTTTACAACATTCAGCGAAGCAGCTGCCACCCCAGACCTACTGAATGACACTCCCCAGAATCTGCTGTGGTCCCAGCATCAGATTACTGTTTAGTTCTCTTCAGCTGCACAGGGGTCCTAAGGATGCTCGGTCGTGGCTGAGAGCCACTGCACCAGAGAAACGCCCCTTGTGTTGGACATACGTTGGGCTGTTCCCATGAGCAAAACTCTCCAAAGAAGGCAGCGCTGGGAACAGAGGTGTGGGCCTTGCACATCCTGCCCTAGAACATAACCAGCTCGTGCACATGGGCCACACTTTGCCCCAGCTCTTGGCTGCAGTCAGTGACGCTGCCTCTGAGCCTCTGAATGCTCAGAGGCTGTGACTCAGGAACCTGTGTGGGAGGGCATCACACCACGGTTTCACGAGGGACTGAAAAGGCTGTTGTGACGTTTCAGTTCGGGGAGAGAAGCCCATTTGGGGTATAGTTTGCCAACCCTTCTCTAGGCCCTAGATCTTGACGCTGACTGCACAGTAGAATCAGTCTCAGAGGTTTTTTTGTTTCATTTTTTTTGTTTTGTTTTGTTTTTTCACCATTGAATTTTTTTTTTTTACATCTTTATTGGAGTATAATTGCTTGACAATGGTGTGTTAGTTTCTGCTTTGTAACAAAGTGAATCAGTTATACATATACATATGTCCCCATATCTCTTCCCTCTTGCGTCTCCCTCCCACCCTCCCTATCCCACCCCTCTAGGTGGTCACAAAGCACCGAGCTGACCTCCCTGTGCTATGTGGCTGCTTCCCACTAGCTATCTATTTCACATTTGGTAGTGTATATATGTCCATGTTTCATTATTTTAAACTGATGCCTGGATGCTACCCACCCCCAGACTTGGATTCAGTCATTCTGAGGTGGAGTGTAAGCTTTTCTTTTCTTATTTTAACTCTCCTAGGGTTTCAATGTACTGCTCGGATTGAGAACCACTGCTCTGGATATTCACTGAATAAGTAAAGTACTCACCCACTCAGAACTTTAAAATATATCAGTCAGATCATATCAGTCCTTCAGACAGCATTCCTCACTCCCACCCCAGTGGAGCCTTGAGATGAACACAGCCTCTGAGAGATGCAGAGACAGAGGTACCGGCTGAGCCTAGCCTGGATTCCTCACCCACAGAGACCGTGAGACAATAAAGGTTTGTTGTTTTAAAGTGCCAAATTTTAGGATTGTTTGTTACACAGCAGTAGATAGCTGATACATTTTCTGTGCTGCTTAAGCTGGTTCAGAGATTTTTTTTCCCAAATATCTCATCTTAAATACGGGTATGTGTTCTGGGTCTCCAGTATAGAGAACGTTGGAATGGATGACTCGTCAGGGATATTTTTACCCCTCTCCCTCCCACCCCCATCCCCACTGTAGAGAGTTTTAACCCAGATCCCAGACAGGGAAATTGAGTTTGCAGCTGCTCATCCAGAATTATGAAACCATGTGCCTCCCAGGACTGGTGTTTTCTAGTAGAGCTCCTCAGCCCCATGGTTTGACTATTCCCATGTCAAAAGCATGGCTTCCCTTCCATCAAGGCCCTTCGGCAAGGGGGATGTTATCAAATTCCACACTGAAGCAGAGACTTATTGCATCTGGGGAAGGATTCATTCTGCTGAGCCTTCAGCAGCGGGGCCCCCTCGGAAGGCAGTCCATCTGTGTTAATAAATGTCTCACCTCCCAGACAGCTTCAATAAGGTTAACTGCCAAGGGGAGGTCATGCTTGTCCGTTTAGTTTTGCAGAGACATGGAGGTCCCGTCTGATGAGGCTCTGGAATTCAGCTGTTGTCCTGAAGGAAAGACAGACTGGCAGCGTCTTCCCAAAGACCTGCCCCCTCCCTCCCAGACACGCTCTTGTTTTGCTTCTCCTCTTGGAGGCTAGAGACTTCTGGAGTCATATAGCTCAGTGCGTGTTTTTGTGTGTGTGTGTGTTTGTTATGATTTGTAATATATTTGTGTAGGGCTTTTCTATTTAAAAAAAATGCTTCCTTAGCAGCCATCTCTTTTGTTTTCCCAATAGGTCAACTGTACAGGGATTACTTCCCCCATTTTACAGATGGGTATGACTGAGTCTCAGTGTTACCTGGTTCCCTCCTCACTCCTTAGGATTACAATGACTAGTCCTCTGACATGCTGTGCTCTCCTGTTGGACATGGCATCTCTTTGCATCATCTTCAAAGAAAATCTTAGTGGTCAAGGGTTCCCTAGGGTTTCTCAGAGCTTCAGAATTTCACGAAAGGAAGAAAATGGCAGAACGCCCCAAGCTTGGGCATTCCCAATGTCCCACGAGAGGGAAAAGGAAAGAAAAACAGAACCAGTCAAGGCAGAATGTTGGCAACCACAGGGACTGTAAGAATCGTTCAGTCAGGACCTTCAGGCTTCCCTGGTGGCACAGCGGTTAAGAATCCGCCTGCCAATGCAGGGGACATGGGTTCGAGCCCTGGTCCGGGAAGATCCCACATGCCACAGAGCAACTAAGCCTGTGCGGCACAACTACTGAGCCTGAGCTCTAGAGCCCACGAGCCACAACTACTGAGCCCGCGAGCCAGAACTACTGAAGCCCATGTGCCACAACTACTGAAGCCCGCGTGCCTAGAGCCCATGCTCCACAACAAGCGAAGCCACCGCAATGAGAAGCCCGCGCGCTGCAACCAAGAGTAAGCCCTGCTCGCCGCAACTAGAGAAAGCCCGCGCGCAGCAACAAAAACCCAACGCAGCCAAAAATAAATAAATAAATATATATATTTTTAAAACCGAAAAAACAGGACCTTCATCTGACAGATGAAAAAACCAAGGTGTGCAAGGGAAAGTGAGTGACCAGAGCCAGGCAGGCCAAGACTGGACCGTGGCCCTGACTCCCAGCCAGGGCTTTTAGCCGCGTCTTTCTGAAGGCTGACACGGGGGTCCGATGGCCCTGAAGGACCTACATGAGCGCCTGTGTGTCTGTGTGCTGGTGGTGGCCCCCTTCCTGCTTTTCCCTCCTCCCGGCGTGTAGGTTTTTCCCCCTTTAACTCAGACACACCAGATTTTCTGGGTTTGCCTCACGGTCAGTCTCACTCTTGCTCTGGACCCCGGCTGTGCCCATCTTGCCTTCCCACCCCGGCTGTCCCTCTCCACTCCACCCCTCCGGGTCCCCAGATGCTTCACCTGCCACGCTAGGTCTCTCTTCTCCTCCTCTGGCTCCTCCTTCCCTCTTTTCACTTTGTCAGGCCGTGAGTAATGATCTCTCGCGTTCAAAGAGGAAGCGAGATTGATGGCAGAGGAAAAAGGCCAGTGAAGGTTTTCCCCAGCTCCTCCAGCTCCAGCAGCAAATGTGCCTGCTCCTTGTGGATTTATGACGTGGTCACATCTCCCTCTTCCAGATAAAGCCTGACAGAGACTCGCCCGCCCACGGTCTCGTTTCCTCTTGCAGCAGAGCCCAGAGACAGAGTCTCCGAGGGGGGCGTGTAAGACCACCAATGGGGAGCAGGAGAGGAATCTAGACAATCACTCAGAGATGCTCTGGTCTTTCAGCCCAGCCTCATTACGTGAGATGAAGGAGAGGTCCCCTATTTTTTTTTTTTTTTTTTTTTTGGTTACAGGTCAAATCCTGCTCCAAGAAAATGGCATATTTCTGCATCATGAGACTATCTGTTCCCTCTCTGGATTTTTTCCCTATGCGTTTACTTCTACCCGAAGACCATATTGCCAGATAAAATTCGGGACGGCCAGGTAAATCTGAATTCCAGATCAACAACCAGTAATGTTTTAGTATAAACCTGTCCTGAATGCTACGCAGGACATACACTAAAAATGTGTTCCTTGTCATCTTTGTTGCTAAATCTGATAGCCCCACCTGAAGAGTCATTTTGCTTGTATCTCGTTGGTCTGGGTCCTAAGGAGGAGTTTAAAAACACGTTGGGGGAATAAACTCCCTGAGGCCAGGAACTGGGCATCTTTCCTTGTGCTTCCTCCCTCTCTGTGTCCTCGGGGGCCCCGCGCCTCCTGCCTGTTGTGGAAGGCCCATGGAAGGCCAGCACAGTCGAAGTTGATGGCGGTGACCAGAGGAGGAACATGGCAGAAGATGCGTAGGGCAGTGGTTCTGAACTGGGGACGATGGTGCGCCCGGGGGACATTTAACAATGCCTGGCGGTATCTTCTGGTAGTCACAGTTGGTTGGGGGATGCTATTGGCATCTTGCGGGTAAGAGCCAAGGATGCTGCCGACCACCTTGCAAACTTACAGACATGCGCGCGCACGCACGCACGCGCACGCAAGCACGCACGCACGCGCACGCAAGCACGCACGCACGCAGGAATTATCCATCCGCAAATGTCAAGATGGCTGCCGTTGAGAAACCGAGGAATAAAGGAGGAAACAAATCAGTTTTAATGTACAGGCTTGAGGCCTAAATACAAACCCTCAGCTTAAAAGTACCCTCAGGCCCCCAGCATCACCATCAAGGGTTGGATGGGCAGCCTGGGACCTATAATCCCTCGTACTCCTCCAGGCAGAGCCTGCAGGCCGCGGCCTCTGATTTCCCCTTCCAGGCTGCCCCGAGGTTAATTCTAACCATCTTTCTTGCATAGAACAACGTTGGGGGATGGGCCCTCTTCTCCAGCTCTCTGCCCTTCCTGGCCACCGTCTTTGCCTGATGGGAGGCGTACACACGTCTCCAATATGCAGGTGTTCCTACCGCTCAGGTGGAGGCTGAAAGAGAGATGTCCCCTTGCTTGCGGCCTAGTGGGAAATCTGAAAGCCCTGAAGTGGCAGCAACTATAGGGCTGCCTTCTCCTGGAACCCACCTCTCTCCTCCCCTCCCCGAGCAGAATCCCCAGGCAGGAGGCTGTCAGAATCTTTATTCCTAGGTTCTTACAACAGGAGAAATGGGTGGAAAGTCAGCCCAGCGAAGGAATAACTCATTTTTCAGCAAACCAAGTCAATTCTCAATAACGCCTCGTGCAGAGAGGTTTTCAAGGTCTGCGTTCCTGCGTGCCTGTCCATCCTTTTCTTACAGACTCCTCAGCACTCACACTCAGGGGCGTGCCAGCCTGCCGAGGATGGGGATACTGCAGACGCCCCCATCAGCTTCTCTAAGGGCCCCCCCCGTGTGGTGTGGGTAAAAGCCGAGCAACCAAAGAAGCAGGGGACTTGGCTTCTGCAGTAAAAGCACAGGACAGATCATTCTGAACTCGGTTTTTGAGCTAAAAGAGTTCAAAAATATTTTATGAATGAGATTTTTGTTTCCCACAGTCTCTTACTTCTCCACCTATCACCGGAGAAGCTAAAGACTTTATTTTCTGTGACGTGTGACTTTCCTCTCCACCTAGCGACAGGAGCTCGTGGCTGCGTATTGGTTTCAGCAGTGAAACTCCTGGCAGCCCTCCCCCTCCCTCTCCTGACCCTTTTTCTGTCTGCCCCTCATTTTGGCTCCCCCTTGCCTACTCTGCCCTGGCCAAAAGATTTATAGAGCAGAGTGGCTTGAGAACAAATGAGCAGACATTAGGCTGATGTGTTCTGCATACTAATGACAAGATACTGCTTCTGTACCTAGGGGCAAAGCCAGGTCAGGCCAGTTTAACCATAAACTTTATTTATGGGCTTATAACTTTGCAGCTGCAGTAGCTCCGCCCAATCTTGGGTCTGTGATCTGTCTCTCTCTATGGATTCATACATATTTCTTTAAACAAATTTAGCGGGGTGGGGAGAGAGTGCTGGTAGCCCCTTCTTTATGATCTCCTGAGCAGTTCCAGAAAGAAATTGAAGCTGAAGGGAAAAATGAGTCAGCGAGGGAAAAAGTAGCAGTCGTGGTAGTAGTAACACCACCACCAGTGGCAACAGCAGTAATAATAATAGTGATACTTCCTCTCCTGGAGCTCCTGGAGCGGGAATCTATCTGTTACTTCTGAGAGTTTCACAAGTTGATGTTTAGAGCTACGAATCTTGAATCAGAGAATGAAATGCCTGTTCTGAAATGGCTCAAGACTCTTCTCCTCTGCACAGAACCTTGTCAGTTTGACCATCTTTAGTGCATCTGCAGGCTGGTCCTCTCCAGTCTCGACGGTGTGATGCTCTGAGCTCCATGACTGCTCACCTTCTGTCCTTCAATCCTCCCCACACGCCCCTCCTGCATTCTGAATCTGTGTTACAGCCGTGTTGGTCCCTGTTGTTAGTGCAGCATGGAAAAGGGGCCAGGGGTCCCGGATTCAATGCCCACTGAAATGCATTGATCTGGCTTTGTCTCAGTGTCACTGACTTAGCTCAAAGATAGAGATGGTGTAGAGCAAGATACAAGAGCCCCTGCTCACAGTGAGCCTAGTGGATGTAGGATGCATTTCAGAGCCTATGCTGGCCCAGTTCTGGTTCCTGGGCTCTTATTCATCAAGCATGTCAGTCCTCTGAATTACAAGATGAACACTTGGGTTGGATGTCAGCCTTAGTATCCCGGGGGGTTGGGTCATGATCCCTACCCGTCCACAGAATGGTGAATCCATTTAACCTTTCTGCACTGCAGCCTGCCCTTCAGGAAGGATCTGAGACATTGGCGGTGGGTGCTTAGCTGCTGATGAAGGAAGGTAGTGCAGGAATTGCCATTTATCCTTTCCAGGAGCCTGCCCCCACTTCCATCTCCTTCTCTCTTGTTTACCCCCTGGGAGGGGTGGGTTTCTCTTTGGCTGGAAGATACTAGAAGGTCACAGGGTGTGGGAAGACAGTGGTAGAGCTGAGAATGGGTGACTGGTTTGGGGGTGGAGTGAGGGAGTGGGTTGGGGCCATAGAGCTTTATAGAGTTCAAGCAGATTCGCTTGCTTGTGCTAAGAGGTCCATGGAAGATTCTGTGGCCGCTGCATTGGGAAGGCTTCTGCTGAGCCTACCTGCTTTCCACACTGAAGGAGACACACCAGCTAGGCTGGGGCAGCTGGAGCCTGCAGATGCTGCACAACTGCCAGGCAGACTGTATCAGTGTTGGTCCTTGGAAATGGTGCCACCTCATTTCACTGGACACGGGACAAGGGGATTACCAAGCACCTCTTGGAAAGCCATCTGGTGTCGAAGTTCCAGGAGAAGAAAAGCAGACTCTCATCATTACATTCTCAGTGCCTTGGGGGACAGGTGGATTTCACATGGAATGAGAGAAAAGATTAGAGCATGAGAGCTTTGGGGACATGAGAGTAGTGAAGGCAATGGTAAGCTAGTGGACAGACCTTGACTTACTAGCTGCGTGACCTTGGGCAGATTACCTCACCTATCTGAGCCTCAGTACACAAACCTTTGAAATGGGTACAATAACAACTCCTGCCCCAGCTACCTTGCAAGGTAGGTAATGCATTTGTGAGGTCTATGTGAACGGCAATGTGCTATAAAATGTTAGTGTTTTTTTTTTAAGATGACCACTTGGACAGTGGAAATCGGTTACTGATGAGGATTTGCTCTCTACGTGAATGCATAAACAATTGAAGAGTTTGAAGGCTCCACAGCTTTTTAATCACCCTGAGTCCATGCCTGTATATATAAATCTATAGCAATTATCATTTGCCTGACTGTGCTTTTTAATGGATTCACTGGCTCCCCGTGGGGACATGGGGAGGTGCCTGATCTCCAGGAAAGCATGAGGCTCCTGTGGGCAGGAGCCCTCATCCTTTGGGGATGCCCTTCAGTGCCCACTGTGAAGGCTACTGGACATCAGGGCCCCTGGCTGACCAACCAATTGATTAACAAACTAGGAGTACGGATGGTCTTTCACAGACATGGAAATATGTTTGCTGGTTTCTTCACAGCTGTGACATGCCTATGAAATCCCCAGAGCCGGCATCTGTAAATGCCACCCGAATAAAAGCAGGGAGCTTTGCAACGTATCGTGCTATTTGCTGGCGCTTACGCTGAGTGTGGGTGAAAAGCGTGATGTGGTTCAAGATTCCTTTACACCACCACAGTTAGTTTTGGCTCCATTACTTCAAAATGAAGACATTGTAAGGGAGTCACTTCGCTCTCTGAGTCTTCGTTTGCTAAGAAGTTGGAATACTAATTGGATACCTTGCAACTGTTATGTGGATTGGAAATAGTATATGTAAAGACCCCAGGTCAGTACCTGGAACGAAATGATGCTTAATACATATCCTCTTCCATGTTGCATTGGTACCGATACAGACTCAACGCAAGACTACATTTGCTAAGTGTAGAAAGCAGTGTTCATGTTATCTGTTAGCTTTCTTGGCAGACGAAGGGCCAACTTTTCTACGTACCTGTCATTGGCTACAGCCTCATGGGTCTGTTGCATTTGTCCCCAGTTCCATAGCTCCTAAACATGTTACTTCTGCCCTTCAGCTGACCCCAGAGGAACCACTGCAGGAGTCTTCTGTCACACATCATTTATTCCTTCTTCATCCATCAATCAAGCATTTGTTAAGAACCGTCTGTGTTCCAGGTGCTGTGATGGGCATTCTGAGATGCCTCTAGGTCAGTTGCACTGAGCTCAGAACATAAACAAACCTGGTAATAATCTACTTCCCAACTCAACCCACAAGATCTTGATAATAGAGAAGGTTCCTATTGATCTCCTGTCCACTGTCTGAAAAGAATTTTTAACTCATTGCTGAAGCTAAGGTGCTCTCGTTCCTTTTTTGATGATGCCTTCTTTCCCAAAGCCAGCAAAAAGAAAGAGATCATAGAAAACAGAATTGAAGAAAAGGTGTTCTACAATTTAAACTCTATATCAGGGGTCAGAAAACGTTTTCTGGAAAGGGCTAGATAGTAAGTATTTTAGGCTTTATGGATTGTATGGTTTTTGATGCAACTGCTGAACTTTGACAAGATAACATGAAAGCAACCGCAGATAATACATAAATGAATGAGCATGGCTATGAACCAATGAAATTTTATTTATAAAAACAAGCAGAGGGGCTTCCCTGGTGGCGCAGTGGTTGGGAGTCCGCCTGCCGATGCAGGGGACTCGGGTTCGTGCCCCGGTCCGGGAAGATCCCGTGCCGCGGAGCGGCTGGGCCCGTGAGCCGTGACCGCTGGGCCTGCGCGTCCGGAGCCTGTGCTCCGCAACGGGGGAGGCCGCGGCAGTGAGAGACCCGCGTACCGCAAAAAAAAAAAAAAAAAAAAACAAGCAGAAAAACTGAAAAATGCTGCTGAAAAAAATAAAAAATTTAAATAAATGGAAACACATATTATGTTCGTGGGTTGGAAGATACAATACTGTTAAGATGTCAATACTCCCTAATTTGACCTGTAGATTCACCCCAATTCGAGTCAAAATCTCAGCACGCTGTTTTGTCCATATTGATAAACTGATTCTAAGGTGTATATGAAAAGGCAAAGGACCTCAATTAGACAGCACAATATTGAAGAGGGACACAGTTGGAAGACTTGTACCACCAGATTTCAAGACTTGCTCAAAGGCTGCAATCATCAAGACAGTGTGCTGTTGGTGGAAGAATGGACATATGGATCAATGGAACAGAATAGAGAGCCCAGGAAAACACTCACACAAATATAGTCAGCTGACCTTTGACAACGGAACAAAGGCAATTCGGTGGAAAAAGGATAGTCTTTTCAACAAACGATGTTGGAACAATTAGACATCCATATGCAAACAAAAGAAGAAGAAGACTCTAGACTCAGATCTTATACCTCGCACAAAAGTTAACTCTTGAAGGAAATATAGGAGAAAATCTGCATGACCTTGGGTTTGGTGATAAATCCTTAAATTCAACACCAGTATCACAATCCAGAAAAGAAAAATAAATTAAGTCAGACTTTATTAAAATTGAAACCTTCTGCTATTAAGATCCGATTAAAAGAAGAAAAAGACAAGCCACTGATTGGAAAATAAATATTTGCAAAACACATGTCTGATAAAGGACTTGTATCAAAAAATATATGAAGAAGAATTCTTAAAACTGAACAAGTAAAAAAACCTAATTAAAAATGAGTAAAAGATAAGAACAGAACCTCACCAGAGAAGGTACATAGATGGCAAATAAGCACCAGAAAAAATACTCAATACCATTTGTCACCGGGGAATTGCAAATTCAAACCATGAAATTCCACTACATATCTATTAAAAATGACCGAAATCCAAAAACTGACAATACCAAACTGGCAAGGATACAAAGCAACTGGGTGTCTCTTTCATTGCTGGTGGACATGCAAAATGGTACAGCCATTTTGGAAGGCAGTTTGACAGTTTCTTCTGAAACTAAGCATCTCATCCTACACTTCAGCAAATCACATTCATAGGTACTTACCCAACTGGTTTGAAAACTTCTGTCCACAGAAAAGTATGCCTGTGAATAGTAGTTTTATTTATAATTGCCCAAACTGGAACAACCAAGATGTTCTTCAGTAAATAAACTGTGCTACATGAATGGAACATCATTCAGGAATAAAAAGAAATGAGCCTTTAAGCCATCAGAAGACACAGGTAGATCTTAATTGCATATTGTTAAGTAAAGAAAGCTAGTCTGAGAAAGCTATACAGTGTAAGAGTCTAATTATGTGACATTCTGGAAAAGGCAAATCTATAGAGATGATAAACAGATGAGGGGTGGCCAGGAGTTTGAAGGAGAAGGAAAGTTGAATAGAAACAGTTTTTTAGGGTGATGAAATTGTTCCATATTATACTATGACGATAAGTACAAGACATTAAGCAGTTATCAGAACCCATAGAACTTTACAGCACAAAGAGTAAACTTTAATGTATACAGATTTTAAAAAATCATTTTAGAGTTTGCGGGATCCTAGGATGAATGAGGAATGTGACCACAGAACTTCAGTGTACTACAAGCATAAGCACATCAGTGAATGGCGCTAGAGAACAAAGCGCTGACCTAAGTAAGTCTGGAAATGAGTGGAGTTGGTAAGACTAAAGGCATACGAGTTAACAGTTCTGAAACTTTTATGTACGTACATTGGGACTGGACAATTACGAAAATGGAGAGAGGTTGGTGGGAGCAGGGTTTGCATTGCTGGAGTGGGAGATTACACATGAGCAAGAAGAGGAGGCTAGAATGATCCGTGTGACAACGGGATAAAGTTGGAGACATCAGTACGAACTCATGTTTAGGTCAACATAGATACAGATGATTGCATACAGAAATATTTATAGATACGTGTGTACATGAAGGTTAGTATATACACTTATGTCTCTTTGCTCTGTCAGCTGAGAGAACCCAGAAGGCATGATACCCCCGAAGCAATGAGCACACCTAATGCCCAGATCTTCGTTCTTAATAACAAGGTTTTCTCCAGGAAAGAGAATCAGGGCTCCTTGGAGACATGGCTAATTCTGGTGGGGCAGGAAATATACAAGATGAGCCTGGAGTATCTTGTAGTGCCAGAAAATAAGAAAATGCTCAGAAAACAAAACAGCACCAGAAAAAGGGCCACACAATGATGGGATGTGTTGAAGGGATACAGGAACCAACTGAAAGACCTCCTGATGGTCAAAGATGGTTGAGCCAGAAAATAGAGCAATATTATGTATAACCCAAAGTATAAAATAAATAACCATGAGTTCATAACGACATAAATTAGTGATTGAATAACTAAAGAGAGGTGAACCGACAAATCTGTGCAGAAGAACTCTAATTTACGTAGATACTCCACCCTTAAATGTGGGCTACTCATAGTAATTTTCTTTCAAAGAGTACAGTATGGAAAGGGAGGAGAAAAAAAGAATAACTTTACATTGGAGAAACCTGGCGAACCCTACGTCAGCCAGGTGACCCAGATTAACATCCACAGTGATAAATCTTGTTGATAGTGTGTACCCGCGATATGATGTGATGGGAACAGCACATGACAGCTGTGGTCTTCCTTCCCAAAACACGTTATCCCAGTCTAATCATGAAAAAAAAAATCACACGAATCCAATTAAGAGACATTCAGCACAATGCGTGATAAGTGTCCTTTCTTCAAAATGTCCTAGGTCATCAAAAATGGGGGAAGTAAGTCTGAGAAATTATCGTAGCCAAGAGGAGTCTAAGGAGACATGATGACTAAATGTAATGTGAGATCCTGGATGGGACCCTGGAACAGAAAAAGGACATGAGGGGAAAACTGAGGAAATACGAAGTCTGGCCTGCCGTTAATGATGATTTATCAATATTTGCTCATTAGCTGTGACAAATGTACCACACTAACAAAAGATGTTAATAATACGGGAAACCAGGTGTAGGGTATATGGGGAATTTCTAGACTATTTCTATAGTCTCAGTAATTTTGAAGATCTAAAACTGTTCTAAAATAGTTTATTAAAAAGAAAAATACCGGAAGCAGGCTGGATTTGGTCCCCCGGTTATAGCGTGCGTGCTGACTCCTGCTCTAGATAAATGTTTTCAAATCTGATTACTCATTAGAAACACATGGGGACATTTTTAAGAACTTTATTGTTGAAAAGAGGTGATTTACATGTTTCAAAAGTCAAGACACTATAAAAAGTCTCTATTCCACCCACACCCCCAAACATTGTCACTCCCCCTCCCCAGGGTCACCACTTTTATTATTTTCTCATGCATTCTTCCAGTGTTTCTTTATGCAAATACAAGCAATGTAAAAGTATATTCTTGATTTTCTTCCCGAATCTTACGCAAACAATAGTACCCTATAAACAGTCTTCTGGCTGTTGCTTTTTTTTTTCTTTTCTGTATATCCTAGAGGTCTTTCCATATCAGTGCAGAGAGATCTTTCTCATTCTTTTTGAACAGATGTGTAGTATTCTAGGTTGAGGTTGGACCAGAATTTATTTAATGACTCTCATAGATAAACATTTGGGTTGCCTCCAATCTTTGTTATTACAAATTATGCTGTAATGAATAATTCTATATACATGGAATCATAAGCTTGTGGAGGTATCTTTGATCCTGTACCCCGCTTTAAGCCAATTAAATCAGAAATTCTGGGAGTGAGTTCCAGACATCTTCATTTTAAAAAAGCCCTCCAGGTAATCCTCCAGGTAATCTGCAGCACTGCCGCAGATCAAACACATCCTGGAAAGAAAGAGGACGGTGGGGATATGCTCCTGGTGGGTTTTCCAAGCAGGACGACGGTTCTCAAGCCTGGCTCCGTTATCAGAATCGCTGAAGAGCTATTGAATAAGGAGTGAGCCACTTTTTATGGGCACCTTATAGTTTTACAGTTCTTAATCTAAACTTAACATTTTATATTTCTTCCCTTGGAAAACACTACAAGCCACCATATGCACAGACTACACAGTGAGTTAGGTCAGCTCCCCCATAGACTTCGAGGTGTATTACAAGAATCACAGCCATTATCATCTTCCTCCTGAGTTACGTTGAAATGGTTTTTTTGGGGGGGTGGGGGGGCCGGGGGGGAGGGGTCCTTGGTTGGCCCAAAAGTTCGCTCGGGATTTTCCTAACAGCTTTACAGAAAAACCCGAACGAACTTTTTGGCCAATCCAATACATCTTGGCTGCAGTATTGGTGGTAGAATATACTACAATATGGATCATCTCTACTTCTGTATTTATTTATTTATTACTAGACCTCAACCCCAATCTTCTTTTTGCCCTTCCACTTCTCTTTGCCTATAGGATGTACTATATGTAGCCCTCATGCACTTTGTATTAATATATCAGAAATCTATAAATCTGTTTTGTACTTTTTATACTATTGGGTACTTAAGATCAAAACTTCTATTAGGGTCTTGAATAAATTTAGTCTTCTTAGAAAATTAAAAAATACACACGTTCAAGGCTCACCTCAGAGAAATTGAATCATAACCAACGGCGGTAGAGCCCCAGCCGACTTTTTTAAAGCTTCCTCTGTGATTCTAACGTACAGCCATGGTTAAAAGCCACCCATCTGGGGGAAAAAATACATCCTTCTAAAGAAAAGGGCCGTTGGCAGAGTCAGAGCTCTCTCTTGTCTTCTAGTCCCCGTTCTGTCTCTCTACCCCCTCCCCAGCCCTGTCTTGGAAAGCAGTTTGGAAGCGGATCTAGAACCGGGGCTGCCCGGCCTGTCACAGTGAGTGCCCACAGCGCCGGGGTCGGGCGGCTCAGCCCACAGGTAGCATGATCATGAAGGCAATGCCCGCGGTTGGGGAGCGCGCATCACTGCCCATCCGTGAGCTCCCAGATTAATATTTTGCCAGTCCTTGATGAACTTTTGTTTCCTTCCGGCGACCTCTCTTTCCCATCAGGAGAACTGCAGTGAGTGACAAGGACATTGGTGGATGAAAAGAAACTGCTCTTTCCTCATCTTTACTTGACTGCAATGAGTTGGCTTGGCATCTAAGACATGACATACTTTGGGCATTGCTTCCTCACTGTGTCGTGGGGAAGGGCAAGGGAAAACGTGTTTCTAAAAGAGAAACAAGAAATATCCCTTAATAATTGACATATTGAGCGCTTACTCGCAGAAACTTTACCTGAAATGTGTGAGTTTTTCATCATCCTCATTACAGTGGGAAACTGGGGCACCTAGAGGTTAAGAAATTTGTTCAAAGTTACACAGCCAGGCAGCTTCAAAGCAAGTGGATCTCAAACCCAGGTCTATCCGGCTCCCAAACCCCAGCTCTATATGCCATAATGTCTTGTCTTCTTCTGATAGAGGTTGAGAGTTTTCTTCTGATTCCTGGGGGCCTATGGTATATTCTTGAGGATTGCTACCTTTGAAGAAATCTAATACGTTGGTGGTTTCCACCTTGGAAAGAAATAAAAGGATCCTTTACACATAATCTGCGCTTATTCCAAGATTAACTTTCTGTATGAAGTAAAAAGGACTGCTTTGCGTCTTCAACAAAGCCATAGCTCTTTTTCATGTTGTTGTACCCGAAAGGTCTTTGTAATGTTCCTCCTGAAACACTGCAAATGCCACCTACAGTCCCGTTACAGTAACCAAGATAGTCACTGGGGAAGAGAACTGTTACCCTCATCGCCTCATTTAATCGTCATTTCACCTTATTCCATAAGCAAACTGGGTCTCCAAGAATTTAAGTAATGTGTCCAATGTCACATCACTAGGAAGAGGTACAGCCAGATTCAAGTTCAAGTCTCATTTGACATCAGTGCCTGTGCCCAACACATTCCAGTGTGTTTTCTAGGGAAACGTTCTTTTCCACCCCCTGGTCCATCTTTCCACCCTCCTCTCTCTACCCCTAAAGACATTCAGAACTTTTAAGTCTCCTTCTCTTTCTTCTCCTACCCAAGCCGGAGAGAATTAGGCCACAGTGGACGGATTGATATGCAAAGTTAACCCGTGTCTTCCCCAACCAGGGCCAGAAGAATTCTAGACATTAGAAAGGGTCCAAGGAGTTAGAGTGAGAACCCAAGGGTTAATATTGCTCTAGTGGGAAAGTTATCTGCTTTGTTATAAAACACAGCTTCCCAGTACTACAGAAGGGGCTATTAGCATGCAAATGTACTTTGCCTCATGCTTTTTAATGTTTTACTTCTCTTAATTGCTGAAACCGGTTGTAATTTCTGAGCACTGTTGGCTTCAGGGAAGCAGTTTCCTCTAAAGGGTCTATCATTGCACCTGGAAAGATTTTGAATGCTAATTTTATTAACCAGTTGGGTAAGGCATATTCTCATCTTTCAAAGGGGGGGGGTGGTGGAAATCCAGGTTGAAGTTGGAAACCTCATTTTGCCCCCGTGCTTAGCTTCCTGCGAATTCTTTAGTTTGGACCTTGACATTTACTAAGAGATCAAAAATCACATGCAATATTTGATGAAAGTAAGAGGACGCTTATTAAAGGTTTCACATATCAGACCACTGGTTATGAATTTGCGGTGAAGAGGTTTTCTGAATGCTACCTGGATTGGAGAATAATCCGTTCTCTCATCCCAGCGATACTATAGATGATTCCATTATTTCCATTATTATTGCTCTGCGATCCTCAAACTACTTTCTACGAAGTAGCAGTGACTAGAGAAACTCGGTCATGATAAGACAAATGTTAGCACCAACCAAGACGCTCTCAGCCAGTTTAAGAAATAACTGCCTAACCCTCCCCATCCACGCATACATCCCAACTGAATTTTTTTTCATGAGTCAGTACGGAGAGACTTCCGTGGAGAGACACCGTACGTAACCCGTCTCGGAACTCTTGGCGACAGTTAGCCTGACTTGGCACTTCGTTCTGGTTGAAAAGCATTCTTGTGGAGCCTGAGACCTCATCAGAAGCACTCAGTGGCTCCATGTGGATCCGAGACCACTGTATGCAGAGGTCTGTACTGGAGATAAAGTGGGAGGAGCCGGCGGTGACGTCACCACGAGCGAAAGGATGTGGTTCCCACCCTGACCCCACTGGGCCCAGAAGGTCAATGTCAATACGGATTTGGCCTCTGCTGAATTCGTGCTGCTGAGACTGAACCTTGCCTTTTCATTTGCTACGTACAAAGGATCATTCGTGGTTTTGACTTGGCAGTTCTTTATCCACCACGTTGTTATTTAGCTTTCAGCTCAGTCCTGAGCTTCTGGGAATCCTGAGTGCACTGAGGAATGATGGGAGACACAGGCTTGGAGCTTGAATTAAAGAGCGATAGACCTGCACGTGCGAAGGTTGTTTCCTTGTCTCCCCCGCAGACCTCCCTGCATCCGCACGGAGTCCATCCTGCACAGCATCTTCCCACAGTGGGGTGAGAGGAGAAAGCCTTTCCCCTTTTTGAGCCCCTCATTTGTACCCGGCACTTGAAGTTCACTGAGGACTCTTAAGGGTCCGGGGAGGTAAGATTTATCTCCATTTGGCACTAAAAAGAAACTGAGGCTTAGAGTCACGCAGATGCTCCAGGCCCCAGGGCCAGTGAGACAGCTGCAGAGCCAGGGCTCACCTTCGTTCTCTCCATCCCCAGACTCGCCCCGGCTCCTCGCCACCTCCTAGACGCGCACCAGAATCTTCCACGTTCCCGGGCAAAGCCTCAGAGTAGAACTGGTGATGGGGGACCCCACGCTGCCCGCAGAATGTGGCTTTAGTCTGTCGCCAGCCCCCCACTAGCCCTTCCCGTCCCCAACAATTTCAACTTGTTTCCTTCGGAGAAAACATGACTTTTCCCATTGATGGAACTCCCGGGCCAACAACGCACCATTGCACGCCCCCCGCTTTCTCCCTGCACCGAGCTTTAACACTGGCTGCCCCCTTCCGTCCCCCCGCCCCCCACCTGCCCTGCCCTTCCTTTGGCGGGGACTTTCTGCATAACAATGTCTGGTCCCTGCTGCCCGGAGCTGCCCTTTTGCTATTAGCACCTAATGAAAATGTAACCGTGTTTAACCTCCACCACCCCCTCCCCGGTCCCCCGCCCTAGTCCTAGATTAGCAGGAGAGAGCCCAAGTGGCTTTAATTCCTTTGTATGATAAGCATCCAGTTCTCCATTCGGATGGCCCAGGCCCCTTGTCCCTGGAGAGGACGCACAGCTGCATAGAGCTAGCTGGGACCTCTCAGCTGTCCCGGGCACAATGGCGAAAGTATCTTTTGTGGCATTAACGGCTTTCTTTCGGGAGGGGAGAGGGGAGGGTACGGGCTGGTGGGGAGGGGTGCAGCCGAAGAGAAGGAGAACAATGTGTGAGAAGCCGAGGCTGTGGGTTTCCCACACAGACCAATATGTCCCCCTAACCCCCCTCTGGGACAGACAGATCTGCAGCGACCAGCCCACAGCTGATCCCGCCTTGATTGGCTTTTTTTTTTTTTTTCCTCTTCATTGTGCCCTCAAGGGACGAAAATCCTTTTGTGGCGTGAAAGGAGAGGCGTTCCTGCCGTCCCCTCCCTCAAACTGATTGGCTGTGTCACAAGATGGCCAAATCCACCCGGATTAATGTGCGGCCTACCCAGCCCCGAGCGAGACCGTCTGAGTCCGCCCCTTCGGGCCAGCGAGCGTGTCTGCTGCCCTGGGAGCAGGGGAGGGGGACACGGAGGGGCAGGTCACCACTCTCTTCATATTTGTTATCGCCCCGCCTCCCCGGCCCCGCGGGGATGTTTATTCATGGGCCACATCTGCTGGCTGGCAGGCGACACGTCTCTCGTCTCTCGTTAGAATGCCTGAAGTCCCCAAGGAGCCAGGAAAATGGGACACATTCCTCAGGACCCGCCTTTTCTCTCTGCTCACTGAGCCCTGTGACTCAGGCAGCCCACCTGTAATCGTAGCCCTGCCCGCCGCCCAGCCTCCGGCCCTTTACCTGTTCCAAAACTTCCCACCTGGAGATGCTGGGCTCTCTTTGCTTTCTCCGGTTCCCAGTGTCTGTCTGAAGGAGCATCCTCTCTCTCTGCCCTTTGCCCTTCTGGCGCTTCTACCCAAATCACTCTTCCCCGATGCTGATTCTTATAGAATTGATTCTTATATAATTACATCCCAGGTCTTGGAGAACCAGCTCAGATTGCATCTCTCACACTGTCCTAATTGGAAGAACTCTTTTCTTTCTCTGACCTCTCACGTGATTTCATACCTCTTTCATTGCGCTTAAGTGATCATGATTCCAGAGTACGCTTTCCCCCGCTCCCCAGCCCGGAAGACTTAGGTTTGTCTCTGGCTCACCTGCCCCCAACCAGTGTCGATTTAGAATGTGTGTACTTGGGGGGCATCCCCCGATAGCTGTTGATTAAGTGAAATGAACGAAGGCAGATGGACCCCACCCCCAGGTCTTGGATTTCTCTTTCAGATCTGTCATGGATGCTGGGACTAACCTAGAAAGTATGCAATGCCTTTTTTTGCCATTTGTAAAATGACAGTAAGTTTACTTCAACCTGGCTTTCCATTTGTCTGTCCTGAGAACGGTTTTATCGGTACCATTGCGTTTCAAAAGCTTAGACACTGAGGAAGATCCCAGTATAAGGAGGGTGGAGAGACCTACTCCCAGATTTCAGGGGGAGACAGGACACTCCGCTGAGCTGCTGGGAGGTCACTCTGTCTGTAGGACCAGCTGCGTGGCAGTCAGGTTGGTGATCACTTTTGCATTGGCAGCTGGGAACGTCTTTGCTGTTTTCTAATATAATTGCCATTGAGTTTTGGAAGTGGGACAGCCTTCGATGTACAAATGGGCAAGGAGGAAAAATAGAAAGAAAATGAGGGAAATGGTAGCATTTTTACGGACAAGCCAGGTCAGATCCTTACCGGTGTACAAGCAGTGCTCTCAAGAATTCAGACGAGATCCTGGCCAGTTCTGGTTGTGCGTGGAGTATGTCTGTGAGATTGTGGGAAGGGGCTTCTGAGCGGGAAGGCCAACTTTCCGATGATAAGTAGGATGTCTTTGAGGTACACAGTTGAGGGGCTGGAAGGCGGCCTTCTTCCAGGAGAAACCAGAGAATTGGAGTGAGAAGGGCCCAGAGACACTTTGACCTGTGCTCTTGAAATGTCACTTAGCTGTATCAGCTGCTCACACATGAGCATAAACTGATTCCATCAAATTGCCTTTCTCTTAACTAATAACGGGTATTAGCTGATTAGCTGGGATGGGCTGGATGAGAGCTAAGAAAGCCCTAACAGCCTCAGAGAAAGGACCCCAGGAAAGAGAAATGCAGAGAGGGAGAGGGGTGATTTTAAACCAACTCCCCCCTCTTCTCCCCTGTCCCCCAACATTTTGCCTGAGATCATCCCCGTCTGGGAATTCTGACAATGACTTTTCACTTTTCTACCCCTCTGCTCCCAGAACCTTGCAATCAATAGTCATTGCTGCAACTTTGCTCCCTTATAGGTTAAATAAGGGCGCCCAGGGACCAAAGCACCATTCAAAAGGAAAGAACAAAAAAGCCACATGAGCTCTTAGTTCCAATTAAGCTTGACAAAATACTACTTGGAATGCCATCTATTCCCAAATTGGGATCCGTGTGTAGACTGGACATGGGAACTGCAGGGGATCGGGGCACAGAGGAAGCGGCCGGGCCTCTGAGGGCAGCTGATCCTCCTGGGTTGATTCATGCAGAATCCAGGGGGTTATAGATATAGCACGCATCCCAGTGAGTCCACCAAGGGGGGCCTGCAGCAGTCACTTTGGGGGCGTTAAAAATGCAGGTCTGGTCTCCAGCTGAGACCCTTCAGATTCTCTGGGGGAGGGGCCTGGGAATTTGCATTTTGACAAGTACCCAGCCCACTGCGGTATCCACGGCCCTCCCGAGAGAGGAGGCTGTACTGCGATGAAGCAGACAGTGATTCTGAGTTAAACAGCCTTAGGAGTGGTTAACACTTGAAAAGGAAAAAAAAAAAAAAAAAAAAGAAAGAAAAAAACACTTTCAATTCAATTAATTAATCCAAAGAGCCTACTTATTTATTTTTTAAGAGGGTTGGTTTTAATAGAAAAAAGTTCACCTTCAAATATGAAGATTCATCTTCCAAGGCATTGGAGGTTACAGGGTAGATTTGCAAACGTGATAGGATAATGGACATTCTGAGAAACTTTTCCTTTTAAAGACAGTCTCTAAAATGGAAGTCCCCCATTTCCATTAAAAAGTGGAGTGCCTCACGTCTAAATAGGGTTATGAAAAGCTACCATGCCTTTATTATCTACTTATCTGCATCTATGCATAAATACTACATTTATTCATTCTCAACCTTCTAAGAGCTCAGACTTTGAGACATAATTTGTCTGAGAGGGAATTTTGTAGGAATCGGGCATGGTCCTGGATGTTTATGTCTCCCTTTATAACAGAGTTGAACTGGCTCAGAACTGTGAAGGACAAAACATTAGGGAGAAGGTCCAGGGAATGGGTTAGGAAAAAGGTCTCAAAGAGGTTTTTTTTCAAAAGGAAGCATTGAAATTGGTATTGATGTTCTCAAGTTAATTGGTTTGTCATTTTATACTTAAAAATACGTAATTTAAAAACGAGAAGAAAGAGCTTTTAGCTCTCTTCCTATTTTTTAAGAAAATCTGCACACCTTTTATAAAGGTCCAGTTAATTAGAGCTGAATTGGTGATGTCATAATGAATTCTCACCAGTGTGGATGGGGTCAAGAACGACTTCTTAGGAGTTTACAATCTGAAGTGAAAAACCACTCTTCCAAAGCAAGCGTTCTTAACAAAGTGGTTTCCTATCATGTTCTTTATCTCCATGTTTTAGGACAGCAGTAGAGTCAAAATACCATCAACCTCAAAGTGGCTTTGTAAAATCTGTATGTTTTTCTATGTGTTATTTTGGTCTGATGTCTACCATAGTTATACATCTAGCTCTTTGCTTTTTGACTGAAGTAGAATTATATACCTGTAAAAAGTCCACGATCATCGGTGAGCAGGTTGATGAGTTTCAGGAGCTGAACACCCCTTTGTAACCAGCACACTGGGATTAAGAAACAGAACCCAGGAAGCCCCTTTTCCTTCCTTCCAGCTCATCCTCCTCCCCGCCAAGGGAGGCCCCTCTCCTGACTTTTTTTTTTTTTTTGGCTGCGTTGGGTCTTCTTTGCAGGGCGCAGGCTTATTGTGGTGGCTTCTCCTGTTGCGGAGCACGGTCTCTAGGCACGTGGGCTTCAGTAGTTGTGGCACGTGGGTTCAGTAGTTGTGGCGCACGGGCTTAGTTGCTCTGGCATGTGGGATCTTCCCAGACCAGGGCTCGAACCTGTGTCCCCTGCATTGGCAGGCGGATTCTTAACCACAGCGCCACCAGGGAAGCCCTCTCCTGACTTTTAACACCATAAATTCGTTTGCTTATTTTTGAACCTTATAGAGATGAAATCAACAGTACGTGTGGTTTTGCATCAGGCTCCTTTTACTCGACATTCAGTCTGATGGTTGCATCAAGCTGTAGAACGTTTATTCCCATGGCGGTGAAATATTCCATTGTGTGAAAGTCCCACAATTTATTTTTCCATTCTGCTGTGGATGGACATTTGGATAGTTTCCAGTTTGGCCTATAGCTGTAAACCAGAACATGCATAGACCTTAAAGAATCAAGCACATTGACAAAGCTTGTGAGGGGAGTGTATGTTTTTCCATTAATTATTTTTTTATTGACGTCTAGTTGATTTACAATGTTGTGTTAGCTTCTGTTTTGTAAATAAGTTAATTTGTATCATTTTTTTAGATTTCACATATAAGTGATATATGATATTTGTCTTTCTCTGTCTGACTTACTTCACTTAGTGTGATAATCTGTTGGTCCATCCATGTTGCTGCAAATGGCATGATTTCATTCTTTTTTGTGGCTGAGTAGTAGTCCCCTGTGTATATATACCATATTTTCTTTATCCATTCCTCTGTTGATGGATATTTAGGTTGCTTCTATGTCTTGACTATTGTAAATAGTGCTGCTATGAACATTGGGGTGCATGGATCTTTTCCAATTAGAGTTTTCTCCAGATATATGCCCAGGAGTGGGATTGCAGGATCATATGATAGACCTATTTTTAGATTTTTAAGGAAGCTCCATACTGCTCTCCATAGTGACTGCACCAGTTTACATTCCCACCAACAGTGTAGGAGGGTTCCCTTTCCTCCAGATCATGTTATTAAGGCAGGAACGAAGCATTTCTCTGTACTCCTTAGTGCCTGTCGCAGCGCTTGGAACAAATCAGAGGTCCAAAGACGTTTGCCAAATCAGCTCTCTTGTTTAATTAGCTTTCCAATGCAAATAACTGTGGGGTGGGTTTCTATTTTAAATTGGCACCCGTCTCCTATGTTTTGGCATTAGATGAATGAATGAATGTTTGCAGAGCAGGCTTTATATCAGGGAGTGGGGGACAGTGTGAAATCTCTGGGTTCTGGGAATAAGGGTAAAATCTGGAGTTAGAACAAGTACAGACCAGGAAGGCGGTGACAGCAAGGTCAGATGTAATTGTATTTCACAATTTGCACCTGGACTGTCCTGGCCCCCAGGGCCATTGTGGCCATCCGAGGGCCTCTCCTAGGGCTCAGCCACCACCCTGGAGATCCTCCAGAACACTCTCTCTCTTTCCCCTGAGTTAATAGGTATTTCCTCTCTTTCTCTTATTGGCTTGAATGTCATAATTAATCACTTGAGAGGAGCTTTGCAGGAAGCGTTCTTACCTGTGGAACAGTCACTGCTGGGGTTACGGCCACAGATCTTTACTCCCAGAGTGTTACCATTCACTGAGTGTCTCCTTGTGCTAGCCTCCATATTTGTGTTCACAACAGCTTTGCGATAACATAGGTATTCGTTTCCACATTCCATAGGTGAGGAAATTGAGGTTTCCCATTCAGTAAGTGGCCAAGTGGGCCAAATGGCACAAAATGATCATGACAATCGTGTCTTACTCAAACCTATCATTCATTCTCCTTCCCAGGCTCGGCACATCTTCACTCCCCTGGTCCTAGCCCATCCCCCGCCCCAGCCACTCATGTCACACCTCTGCTCTCCTGTCCTGTCATTAAGGTGCAGCAATCATTTTTCATGCCTTTTCTTGGCATCTCCCAACATCAGTGTGAAAGTTTCATTCATTTCAAGAGCGGAGCTGACTTTGTAAAATGACATCTGGGAAAAGAGGTTTGATAATACTTTGAAGTCATTGGGCAAGAGTTAGTTGGAGGTAGAGGAAGTCTTGATTTGAGGGGTCCATGTCATTTATTCACTCATTCTTCATTCATTCATCCAACACACCAGACACGTAGAGCTGCCACTGAGCTCAGATACCTAAACAGAAGCTGAAGCTATCAACATCCTGAGAACACAGCGGCTTCCCTCCAGGGTCTGAGGTCCCCAGTTTCCAGCCTGATGACCCTGTGTGTGATGCCTCACTCTGAAGCAACATAAAAGGACTCTGCAGAAAGGTGTGAAGGGCATCACCACCGCCTGCATCTTGCAGTCACGTTGGCCATTAGTGTTAGATGGACTTCGCGCTCCCCTCTCACTTAGTGCCTCGTGCTTTCTCAGATCCAGAAGCAGTGGTGACAAGCTTAGAGGCATTTCTGCTAAAATTAAGAGACTTAAATTAGGAGTTTGGGATTAACATATACACGCTACTATATAGAAAACAGATAATCAACAAGGACCTACTGTATAGCACAGGGAACTCTACTCAATATTCTCTAATAACCTATATGGGAAAAGGATCTGAAAAAGAATGGATATATGTATATGTATAACTGATTCACTTTGCTGTCCCCCCGAAACTAACACAACATTGTAAATCCACTAAATTCCAATATAAAATAAAAATTTTAAAAAGAGAGAGAGAGACTTACATTCCAGATTATGAAAGCAACACAATTTAACACTAATGTCCAGGGTTCTGAAAACTCATCTTTTTCTTTTTCACTTTACTTATGCATTTCCAAGTCTTAAAATGAATCCATTACACGACCACATCATCATTCTTTCCTTCTCTCTCTCTCTTCCTTTTTATGAAGGTGCATCTTTAGACAACATTTCTTGGCAGTTGGTCCTGCCAGAATTCAAGAAGGTGTTAAGGAAGAGTAAAAGATGGTCCGAAAAAAGAGCAAAGAAAACGGAAAGTTGAAAAATGGAACCATTTCTGGGAGGTTATATCATCTGGAGCCGTGTGATTTGAGGAAAGCGTTAATAGCTACCCCTACGCCTGTGGAGGGAAGAGGTAAAAAACTAGCATTTATAGAATACATACAATGGGTCAGGCATTCCTATTCTGGTTTCTCCCTCTAATCCCCACAATATCAGTGAGATTGGTACTATCTCCAGACTTTCACACATGAAGAAACTGAAGCTCAGAGAGAGTAGGTGATTGGCCCGAGGTACTCAGCCTGTAGTCAGCAGAGTTAGCTCTGGACCCAACTGGGCTGGTTCCTGCACCCATGCCCTTTGTTCTACCAGTGATGGATGTCCTCTGGTGGTGATAATTCCATCTTGCTCCACCTTTCATGAGCCCTGAGAAAACAAAGGAAGAAAACAGAAGGTAAGTGTAGCACACTGAAGACGTTTTAATTTAGACTGGGAATTCAGTTGAGGGGAAGGGACCCAGGAAATGCAGTGATCGAGAGCTCTTGGGGCAGACAGATCCGGGTTCAAATCTTGGCTCTGCCAATATTTTGCTCTGTGTTCTACTTATGTAGCCCGAAAAGACTTTTGAGTCCCAACTTTCTCCTCTCTAAATCGCAAAAAATGCTTAACACGGTGGTGTTATGAGTACTAGGGTCTTTGCGGAGCTTGGACTCTGTGATGGGCTGTCCATCTTGGGTATGTACTGTTGGGAAAATCTTGGAGCTATGATGCCTTTGCTATATTTACTTGTGGATTACACTCAGCTTCCTGGAAGAGCCCCTACAGCTGAAAACCAGTGAGCTCTTGAATTACTCGGCTGCAAAGGACCGGACCCCTTTTCCCTCTAGCTTTCGGATCTCAGAGCTGGAGCTGTAAGAGATGGTCCGGGAGTCCAGGCCACGCCGTCCCCCACGATCCCCTTCCGAAAAGTGTAGCAGAGACCTGAAGATGCAACGACATCTCCTTGGAACTCCAGTTGGTGAAAGGCATGATGGGAGAGCACAGGGCAGACAGAGCTTCCCCGGGTCATGCCACGGAGGCCTGGCCCTAGGTGGGCTTCATAAATGCTGACACCTCCATGGCTCACCCGCAGATCCCAGAGTTGACCCAGACACAGGCAGAGAAGGAAACAGCCAGAAGCCCCAGATGCAGCTACACATCCCCCTAAGCTCCCCAGAGCTTCCCTGTTAGGGACCCCATGACTCCTGGAGCTGAAGGACTGTACCAGGCAATGACTTTGGCAGTTGGGAGAAAAAAAAGGAAAAATGTTCAAGTTTGAATGAAAACCAAAAAACCCTCAGCATTTGAGGGGTTCAGCCAGCCCTTTTCTTGAATTTAAAAAATTTATGCAAATTCAAGGTTGTGACAGTTTGGTACTTTGAAAACATTGACATGGAACAAAGGAACAGATTTGACAACACTCACGATTGCAGTGATTTTATGTGTATCCTCACATGGGGGTGAAGTCAAAACTCTGAATTTAAGGCGCTTCAGAAACAGTGCCACATCTTGTGATAGGCTCTGACCATAAAAAGAAATCTTCCCCGTTCAGTGGTTCTGCTACTGCCACGGGCCTGGGGGCCCATTGGGAGCCTGAGCTATTATCCAAGAGGAATTCCAAGGATTGGGGCTGAGGGATATGAGCTTTCCAGGATTCCAGCACAAAACTCTTTTTTTTTTTTTTAATTTATTTATTTTTTATTTATTTATTTTTGGCCACGTTGGGTCTTCGTTGCTGCGCGCGGGCTTTCTCTAGTTGCGGTGAGCGGGGGTTACTCTTCGTTGCGGTGCGCGGGCTTCTCTTTGCCGTGGCTTCTCTTGCTGTGGAGCACGGGCTCTAGGTGCGTGGGCTTCAGTAGCTGCGGCATGCAGCTTCAGTAGTTGTGGCGCATGGGCTTAGTTGCTCCAGCATGTGGGATCTTCCCGGACCAGGGCTCGAACCCGTGTCCCCTGCATTGGCAGGCAGATTCTTAAGCACTGCGCCACCAGGGAAGCCCAGCACAAAACTCTTTACCACCCAGACTTGGATAGAATGAAACAGGAAAGCCAAATCTGAGCTCCCAAATCCCGAGGTGAGCCTCTGCTGTGCCTGCAGGGCACCCCCATCCTTGCCCTGGATCCCTCTTTATTGCCCCTACCCCCCCACACACACCTGAGTGACCTCCTCTGTCCCCCTCCTCTGAAAGCACCAGGAGCCCCTACGCGGCAAGTCTCCCCACAGCCCTGCCCCGCTGGAGCTCTCTGGACAGCCGCCCAGCCGATGGAGGTGTAGTGGTCTCTGGGGCCCCGTGGGAGGGCGAGGAGGTGGGGCGCAGCGGCCGGCCGCGCTGCGGCCTGTGTGAATGTGGCCTGCTCATTGTTCCTCAGCTTCAGGGAGCTCTCAGGGCTTCCCGGGTGCAACACAACTTGAGCGGCTCTGGGGGATGCTTTGTTCTCTGATGACAGCTGACTTGGTCTCCAGCAGGCCCAGTCTGAGCGTAACTCCACACTCCGTGTGCTGCCCGCAGCTGCAGCCTTAACTCTTTCTTACCCACCTCTGAAGGTCCTTCAATTTCTGCTCCTTCCTCAAAATGCCAGCTCTTAAAATTACCTTTCTGGGCTTGGAGGATGGCATCGATGCCGAAAGGGGGAGAGGCGTGTGACATCCCACATGTGGGACGCTCTGGGGCCATCGAGAGTGTCCCCGGCCCATGCGGTCCCACTTCGTTGGCAGGAAAGACCATCTGGTTTGAGTCCAGCACAAAATATGACCAGTCGCCTCTCCACAGGTGTTCGGGTGGATTTGTTTCCACCTGGCAGAAGAGGCTGGAGACAGACGAACAGGAATTTTAAATACCTGCTCGCACTCTGGGGCTCCTTAGGCTCTAAAAACAGAGGCAATCGGTTCAGGAAATCCGAGGAGAAGGCCAGCAAGCGAAATCGTAAGAGCACGGGTTTGGAGCCAGGCAGACCGACGCTGAGGTTGCAGTGTCACCATTTGATCTTGGGTAAGTTGTTTCATCTCTCCAGGCCTCAGTTCATCCGTAAAAATGGAGATGGTTGTAACAACAGCACGGCCCCATGGGATTGTTGAGAGGACCAAATGAGTAGCGCATGTGGATGTCAGTGGCCACGGCAGTTGCTGTGATACCTGAAACTTTCTCCAAAGAGAAGATGCATCTGCTCCAGGAAGCATGGAAGAGGTGAAAGCTGCAAATGTCTCGTAAATCAAATTATTATTCAGTTTCTCTTTGGTTGTGAGCTAGGAAGGCGGCCAAAAGGAGATTGCTAGAAACTTATACTTGGTAACAAACCAGTTATTTATTCAACAAGTGGTTTGCGCCAGCAATAAATTGGCCTTGAGGATAACAGAGATGACTGAGACCTGGCTTCAAGGAGCTGAGAAGTGGTGGTGGTTGGGAGGGTGGGATGCAAAGCTTGGACTCTTGATTGCAAATATAAAAACCCAACTCTAATTGGAATGCATAAAAAGAGACTTGAAAGGAAGAATACACGTGTAGCTCATGGGATCCAAGGAAGAGTCTCTCAGCCATGCACCTGGAAGAGTAGGGACGTAGCCTGGCTTCAGGAACAACTAGCACCAGAGATTCAAGAGTGATCAGGCCCCTCACTCTGGGGCAAACTCCCACTTCTCTGTGTTTGCTGGTTCCATCATTCTATCTCACAGCAGGTTCATGTAAAGCATAGTGGACAACATAGGTCACAATGATTCCTGAGTTTAACACTGCACAGAGTTCCTGGTGAGTTAACTCACCGTGGTTGACCCAACCATGGCCAAATGCCCACTCAGGACTGAGCAACTCTCGCCCCGGGGGCAGGCTTATGTTCCACCATGACGATCTCCTCTGAGCCCCCATGAATGGGGATGTGAGATTTGGCCAGTTCTCAAAAGAGTTTCTGGGGAGACAACCATACAAGAAACCACTACGGAGAAAGGACCAGATAATTAAGGGAGCTTCGATTTTGTCTTTAGGCCAAGGAAAACCACTGAAAAATTTTAAGCTGAAAAATTAAACAGATATATATATATATATATATATGTATATATTGAATATATATGTATGTATCTATCTATATATATATAGGGATATGAATACATATCCATATATATATATATATATATATATATATAGTAAATGGAAAGGAAGGAGATGATTTTTAAGGTAGAGAGACCTGTCAGAAAGCTATTGCAGCAGTTCAAGCATTATATGTTTGAGGCCTAAAGTAGGGTGATGAACTGTGGGGATGGCCAGAAAGGGATGGAAATGAGAAATATTTAAACGGTAGAATCGGGCTTCCCTGGTGGCGCAGTGGTTGAGAGTCCGCCTGCCGATGCAGGGGATGCGGGTTCGTGCCCCGGTCCGGGAAGATCCCACATGCCGCGGAGCGGCTGGGCCCGTGAGCC
>NC_041227.1:128448585-128519405 GCF_002837175.3 Physeter macrocephalus
GCGCGCCCGGAGCCTGTGCTCCGCAACGGGAGAGGCCACAACAGTGAGAGGCCCGCGTAACGCAAAAATAAAATAAAATAAAATAAAAGGTAGAATCAACAGAACCAGTTAACTAGATATTGGATGAAAGAAATTAAATATTGAGGTCAACCTCCAGGTTTCCATTTGGAAAACAAGTTTATAGACATGGACTGTAACAGTAGTCCTGGTCTGGGTGGGTATGATAAATTGGTGGGTCAGTGAAAATCTTGGGCATATCCATATCTATATCTAAATTAAATATCTTTTTCTTACTTCCTCCTTCCCTTTTTCCTTCTCTCCTTCCTTTCTTCCTTCCTTCCTTTCTTCCTTCCTTCCTTCCTTCCATCTATTTCTCTATCTCTCTCTCTATCTATCTATCTATCATCTGTCTATCTAGAGAAGTGTGATCGTATTGTTTTGGTCCCTGGGAGAGAGATGAGGAGACAAGAATAATGTAGCCAACAGAATGTTGACCATTCCCTAGCCTGGTCCCAGACACAAGCTTGATTTTTTATAGGAAAAGCAGCTGCAAGCAAAAACTCAAAGTCAGAAATGAGGTGTATCTAGGTGACACTATGAGATCCAGAGTTGGGGAAATGGGAACACTTCCCATTGCTTCCAGGCTCTAGATGTGATTACAGCCCAGTGAAGATGAAGGGACACCATACTCTGTAGCATCTCAAAGTTGATGCTATGCTCGCTGCATCCACTCAGCAGCCTTCTCCTTGAGGGCACCAGTGGCCGCATCAGAAGAGAAGCTAGAGCTGTAGGGTTCTGCAGAATTGCTGTAGGGATTGTCATGGCGGGTAATGCGTTGTCTGTTCCTCTAACCCTATTCCAGGTTTATCCAGGAAACTTTGCTTTTTTCCATCTTATGTAAGACTTCAGTTTGGAAAAAAAAAACAGGAGGTTCTGTTGAAAGAGTATCATGTTTTCTTATGATGGGTAAGATGTAAAAGCATGGAGTAAAAACTGGAAATAAAGATATGAATTTAGAAGAAATTGATATTGTTTAAGTGAGAAGCTACTGAAGACCTGAAGTAGAGGGTAGCAGTTGAAAGGGACAAGGGGAAACAAGATGTAAAACAATGAAAAGATAGGTTCTTAAGAGCTTGCAAGTTGCATGTGGGGACCAAATGAGCAGTCTGGAACAACGACCATTTTTCCTAATTTGGACCCTTGGCAAAGAAAAATGGTAGTTTTATTAACAAAGTTAGAAGGGACCGCAAAAGGACATACTTTGGTTGGAATTCAACGAACCTAAGTCACATAAAAGTCCTCATTGAAGAAAGAATAAATAAGAAGATATATGTGTTAGATGCTGCCATATGTAAGGCTAAGATACTACAGGTCATCTACTCTCTTGACATTTGCTGAAGTATCTAAAACTATAAGGATTTTAGGGCCAGGGTGAGTGATAAATGCTATTGGAGAATGTAATCGCTAGTAATCACAGAATTAGAGGCTAGTTCCTGCCTTTGCAAAGAATGTTTAGGACAAGCTGGGATGGTATGGATTAGTCTTCTTTCCAGTAAAACTCCACCTGTCATCTCTCCATCCATCCATCCATCTATGCATCCATCTCCATCCATCCATCCAACTAACCATTATTTCTTGAGCATCTCATATTTTCTTGACTCTGTGTTTCTGGAGGGTCAAAAAACAAAACACAGCTTTACCCCTTGATTAGCAGAAAACAGATATAGCCAGTAAATCACCAAATCTCCAAAAAAAAAGTTTGGCATCATACTGTCAGTACTTTCACTCTGATCAGAGAAACTAGGGGGTCTTCTTGCAGACTGATAGTCAGTTAACATTTCTTTTCAACTAAATGACAAATAGTTTAATTTCAAGAGAATTCCTAGAGACTCTCAGCAGCTGGCATTGGGATTATTTACATTTTATATTATCCACTTCTATTTTAAATTCCTTATTATTTTCTGGAATGCTTGAGCCCTTTCATTGTCTGTCCTCACAGTGGTCCACATTTTATGCTTAGAGAACTCAAATTCATTTTAATACTAGCTTTCTCTACATATAAAGATGGATCTCCTTTTCAGAGTATATACCTTGCACTGCAAAATGTTTTCCATCATCTCGGACTTTTTCCATGCCCTTTAACAAGAACTATCAAGAACTGATTGAACATCAAGGCCTTGGACAGTTTACTCCTGGTGAGACAGTTTGGTGGATTCCCCAGCTTGTATCTCTCCAAACAGGAGATTCCATTTGCTGTTTCCGTTTCCAGGACTCCAAAACTTACTTTTGTTGTCCATTAAGAACAAAATTGTCAAAGAGATGACAGTTTCATTAAGTATATTGGTTAGGACTCTTTATTATTAAGTTTTTTAAAACAGTTTATTAGAACGCTTTATTTTGTAAACAAAACAAACAAGTACACGAAAAGACAGCCCATCTCAAAATGGCTTAAACAACAAAGAGGATTTATTGGCTTACTTGATTGAAAGAACACTGGATAAAGTGGAATTCAGGGTTGGTTTGATCCGACAGATCAATTAAGTCATCAAGGGCCTGGTTTTATTTTGCCTCTTTTCTTTGTTCTCATTGGTGCCGCCTTTATCTTCAGGCCAGTTTCCTTCAGGATGGCAAAATGTCCAAATCTCTTGGATTGTTATCTTCATATCATGCTGTCCAGGAGGGAGGAGTTGGGTTTTGGTGGCTCTCTCTGACAAAGGTAAGAACAAACTCTCTCAGAAGTCCTAGCCATCTTGCCCTCAGGACTCAGATGGGAAAAGACCATGTATTGATGTATCAGACTTCATCTACCTGAACCAATCATTGTGACAGGAGGACTGGAATCTAATCTCTGATTGGTCCAAACTTGCAGCTTGGTGGGGTCCATCTCCACTTAAACTCCATGACTGCTAAACCATGGAGGAAAGAAGAGTTGTTGGAGATTCAGCTATAATTTCTACTACAGTTAAGACTTTAAACATTTTTCAATATTTCAATAAACCAACATGTTTTGAGTGCCCTCCACAAGCAATGAACCCTGATAGGTTTTGGCAATTGGCTGCAAAAATCCTGGTCTTCACCTTTATGGCTACTGCAGTGACAGAGCAATGACCTGAACGCTTAGAGCAACAGGCTGAATCAGTCCTCCAGCTGCTGTGGGCTGAGTGTGGAGAGTGGCTTGTTACGAGAATCCTGATGTGTACCTAGAATTTGAATGATTCAAATGACCGAGTTTCAAAGCACCTAAGTAGGAACATGTTATTTACATTTTCAAAAAAGTAGGAGTAACTGAGAAGTTTCTTTCCTCCCTTCCTCCTATGTTTATGTTTGATGATGGTTGTCTGGTGGAAATTATGTCCACCAGACCTTTTGAGCTGTGATACAACTCCAGTTAATATTTGACTATCGGCTTCCTGTTACACAAAAAACTAAATAGTGAAGAATAAACCACAATATAGGTTAAGTGTCTTCTTCTCCTTTTCTTCCTCAAACTTGGGTTGTCGCTACCCTTTCAAATAGATGCCCTTCTGCCTGTAAAATTAGATGATATGTTTACCGTTTGTTCCAACTGGAAAGAGTGGGTGGCATTTGGGCCTTGCGGTCTACTTTCCAAAGTGGCTGAAGGAGGTTCCAGTGACTGTATTTCAAATATTTTGCCTCTTTTCATGCCTTCTTGAGCATATATCCAGCTGCCCATTTTAGATGTTATCCAGATTTGTAGGTGAAGTAGAAGCGGCAAGAAGAAATGAACATGGAAAAGAAAACAGAGCTTTGGTATATGGTGTTAACAAGTATCAGAATGATGCAACTCCCTGTGGAGAGAAAAGAGGCTTCTAGTTTCAAGGACCAAGCCCACCTGTGGGTACCTTAGCCCCCAGTTCCCCATCTCGGTGCCTATCCCCTTCCGACCCTCAATAGATTGAAGGATCTTGTTGGTCCACGTTGGTTCCCCAAACACCTGTGTCCACCAGACTGTCCTTTATGGATATTTCCTGATCTCTTGGCTTTGGCTGGCTGGTGTCACCATGGTAACAGAGAGTGGGGAGGGGGACCTGGGGGCAGTTCAGTCCATTTGTCATCAGTTGCCACTGTTTTGTTCTGCCTAGTGTGCGTTCTCAATTGAGTCCTGGGGAAGGCGAAGCAGAACGGGGGGGATTCAGCTGGCGGGTTGCTCCCGCCCTCTGATACTTAGGAAGGGGGATGTAGCTACGGGAACTGCCTCCAGACAGAGCCAGGACGTGGAGATTATAACCAAGCGCTCACCTTCTCCAGGAGAATAATTTTTCCGTACCTCAGGATTTTATGTGTTAAGAGGGAGGGTGGTATTTGTGTCGAACCAAAGAACTTTTTTGTGAAATTAAGAAGAAGGAAATTTTACCACCTCCCCCTAACAGGGAATGAGGTCTTATCTTTCTTACTCTGGGTTGGAATGTTACTTAAAAAATTCATTAGGCTACCGTTGTATCACTGCCTTAAACAGAGCATGCAAATGTGTGTATCTCGTCTCATTTGTGACCCTGCCTGGAGGCTATGCATTCATTTAGATAATTCACAGAAAGACTTTGCCCACCACAACCCCGCCCCCAATCAGGCTTAAATAGTTCAAGCCAGGCCAGCTGGGTGGAAGCATTCCTGGTTGGACCCGGCCTAGAAGTCCCCTTCTTGCCACCATCCTGGCCCCAGTGTACTCTTTGCTTTGCTCTACTCTGATCTTTGCCCTCAGCAAAGACTGGGACCAAGCTCTACCCGGACTCACGGCAGGTTGCACGGTGCCCCGTCTCGTTCTATGTGGACCTCACCAGTGCAGTCAAAGCGAATGGCTCCTTCTCCGTATTTGTCCACCTGGCCTCTTTGCATCCTTTCCAACGTACTATCTCACTCCTCCTCTAGGCTTCCGGTCTTGCGCTCCCGTCCCTCAGAACGCCCCCTGCCTTCCTTCTTCGTCTCTGTACGATCCTCCGTGGCCCTTCTGTCTCCCTATTAAAAAGCTGGTTTTCTCCAGGGATCTGTCCTTGGCCCCGTTTCCCTGCTGCTTTGTCACTCGTTGCAATGTCGCCACCTCCTAAAGCCTGGACTGCGCCTCTGAGGCCGACGCGGCCCGCGGCCCGAGGGCCAGCTCTGCACGGATGTTACCATCAAACCCCTCGACCCGAATCCCACCTTCCCTTGAACTCTCCCTCCGTTTTCTTTGGCGTTGTTATAGCATCCCTGTTCTCCCAGTTGCTCAGACTCAGAAGCTTTGTATCATCTTTAATTATCTCCACGTATGCCATGACTCTCAATCGTCTTATTTCCGTCCTCCTTCTTCCTCTTCATCTCTTCCCCCCTCTCTGTCCTCCCCCCACATTGATACAGCCCATCTCAGTACCCTAGTGCTCCGTTTTCCCTTTCTTAGATCAGGGTTCTCTACTATTCCGGTTTCCCCCCCCTTCCAATCTGTCTTTCCTTCTGCCTTGCCACTTCTGGCCAAAAGTACCCTAGCGCTCCGTTTTCCCTTTCTTAGATCCGGGTTCTCTACTATTCCGGTTTCCCCCCGCTTCCAATCTGTCTTTCCTTCTGCCTTGCCACTTCTGGCCAAATCAATCTCTGCTCAAAAACTTTAGTACCTCTCTAATCCCTAGAAATCAAAGTCCAATCTTTACTTCATGTCACGCAAGGTCCCCTTAAACACAGCTTCCTCTCTGACCCTCCAGCTCTCCTCCTACTCCCGTGTCCTTTGACTAAGCCTTCTGAATCCTAGATACTGCTGCTGGGGCTATAAAAAGGCACACACCCTTTGGCAAAATAGATTGAAAACCTTCGTGTGTTTTGACCAAGTTATTTCACTTCCAGAAATTGATCTTAAGGAAATAATCAGACAGCTGCACAAAGATATGTGCATACGAAGCTTCATTACAGCATAATTTGCAATTATAAAAAAATGAAAACAGTATCAGCGTCCAATAATATCAATACAATGGAACACTAGGCAAATCATTAAAGAATAATATAAACGTATCCACTGACACGGAAAGGTCGTTCCAGCATTTTTCTATGTTTCTAAGTAAAAAAGAAGCTATGCCGGGATCTATACTAATGTGCAATTAATATATATTTATGTGTGATCTTTATATATAATATTTATATGCATAAAGAAATAGAACAACTCTCCACGGATATATATGTACATATGTCTGTAGGTACACACATACAGTGGCTGGAATTATAGTTAATGGTTTATTTTTTCCTTTTTCTTATCAGCATTTTAAAAATTTTCTACAATAACCGTGGACTAACTACGTAAAAAGTAACGAATAATGACATTTACAATGTGCCAAGGTAGAACAATTTAAAAATTCTTAAAAGAAAAATGTCCTCCACTCTTTTGTCACCTTGTCTTTGTTAATCTCATCATTGTGCCTTTAAGCCTTCAACTCCCTATGTTGTGGTAAACTAGTATCCATTTCCAAGTCTAATTAAATCTCTTCTGTGAAGGAGGAGCAAAGGATCTGGGGTCAGAAGTCCAAGGTGTGTGCCCTCATTCCGCTCTTACCAAGCCAAGTTTCCTCCTTTATAAAAGAGAGAGGGGTAATAATATCTAACTAACAGATGTGTCATGAGGGTCAGATAATACATATGAAAAACCTGTAGAGAACATCAAAGTATCACTCGGTGGTCAGGGAGTGTGATTTATTATCAATATTATTGAGGCCCTTTGGTCTGTCCCTGTGGATTACATTGGCACCAGAATTGGAGCCTTTTCAGCCTCAGCCTTGAGCTCAGTGTGGACACACCCCAAGCTGTACATCAGCGTGAGCTCTGGTCCCCAAGAACTGGCCTTGCGGGTGAAGAGGGGGTAGGATTCCTCCCAAACACTCGCGGCACTTTCTGTCCCTTCCAGTGTTTCCAAAGAGATACTTAACTCTAGAAGTCTCAGAAAAAACATTATGTCCTGGACCGGTCTGTCTGGTGCCCACATGGAGACTTCAGAGCTGCCTTGCAATCTCCCTGACCTCTTCCAGTCCTGTACTCGGACCCCAGGAGTTGGGGACCCTCAGTGCTGCTGGCTGTGCGGATGATAAAAAGACCTCCAGTTCCCATTAGAGTCCCGGCTGGGCTACTATGCGCGTATGTGTGTGTGTGTGTGTGCGTGCGTGCGTGCGTGCGTGCGTGCGTGCGTGTGTGTGTGTGTGTCCGCGCGCGCGCGCACGCGTGTCCCTGCCTAGTTTAAAGTCTTCTCTAAACACAAGAGGATTGGGTCTATTGCATGCTTTTAAGTGACTCAAGACTCAAAACCACCTACTCAGGTCCTGAACTGTTTGAGTGGGAAGGAGAGAGTCTGGGAAGAAGTAAGGAGGGTCCAAGAGGACCCAGGCCAAACTCTACCTAGACAGCCAGTGTGGAGTGGAGAACCAGCCTTCTCCATCTCGGTCAGCTCATTTGACAGTGGAAGAAGTGGCACCTGGGATGATCCATGGGGAGGCTTGGAGGTGGACCGCCATCCAGGAGAAGGACTTGGAGGCACAGGGGCTGCAAGAGCTGGAGATCATTTGTCTTGGCTCGGATGGGACGCTCTTTGGCCAGCCTGACTGAACTTGTCAACAGCCAGAAAGTGAGGTCAGCTGGGGGCTGGAGGCCTCATCAGCTATCACTAGAGCTTTGCATCTCAAGCCCTTGAATCATCCACGATGAGGCTCTTTATCAAGGCAGGAGGAGGCAGCCCCCGGGGAGTGAGGCTTGATTTTGAGCAAGGCTACATCCGGAAGGACCGGCCAGGACGAGTTAGCCCCAGCACACACTCCAGGACAACCGAACAAGCTGACGTGCTGAAGGGAGTTATTTAGCATCCTCCATCTGGGCTCAGGAGAACGCTGTGGTCTCTCTCTCTCCTTCCATGGCCAGGCTAACTTAACCCTCCCAGTACCAGCCTGCAGACTTCCCCCCACCTCCACTCTCACTCTCAGGAGAGAGGCCGGAAGCCGCCAGCTGAGGGATGGGGCATGGCAACAGTTTTACTTCTGTAGAAAGATTAGGACTCATTATATGGTGGGGAGCGATAACCTCCCAGGAGTTTTGTCGGCGATGTTCTGCTAAAAGGAGACAATTGCAATCCTCAAGTAACACATTGGAGAGATAGGAGAGGGGAAGAATGTCTTGTACTTCACGTGTCTCTAAATGCTTCAAGGCCACCCCAAATAGCATGGGAGTGGGGGGGAGGCCGGCCTCGGCAGCCGTCTTGAGAGGGACGAAGAGGTACTGGCCGCCGGCAGCGGCGATTCTGGGGGTCAGAGTGATGAGGGAGGCTGGAATTTTTAGTACAGCCTTGAAAGAAAAATATCAGCCTGCCCCACCCCGGGATGGGAATAGGGTAGGAGTCTAGCAAAATAAATAAAATCTGCTGTCCCAGCTAACCAGGCGTAAATTGTTGCTTGAACAATGGCGAAGGAAAAAAAGAAAAAAAGTGCCAGATATGCTTCCCGTGCTTGTTTCCCATCTTCTCATCCTGTGTCCTTTATCAAGCCCCAAAGGGAGCAGTTGCATGAGGGCCAGAAGAGGGGCAGCCCGGGGGTCCGGCAACACCCTCACGTCGGTATTCCCACCCTGGGAGACCCCTGGGTGGGGAGCTGGCTGCTGCAGTCAGTGCCCAGATTTTCCCCAAATCACCCAGGAACACAGCACTAATGGAAAAAAAAGGGGGGGGGGGGAAAGTGCAATGTACCATTTGTCTATTTACCTTCTGTTTCATGCTTCAAAAGGAAATTCAGTTGTCATTAAAGTAACAGTTTGCAGCCCTGGGGACGTGTGAATTATTCTCGTTTGCGTTTTAAGTTTGCTGTTCTTTTAAATTTTTTTCAACTCTGCCTTCACCAGGGAACAGGGGAGATGGCTGAAGGTGGTCCCAGGCCCCCAGATTTTCAACCCTGCTACTGCCCTGAGCCCTCCTGCAGGGTGGCTGCTTTGTTGCTTTGTGGGTGCAATTAACTAGAAAGGGATTGTGTGCTTCTGAGGTTGTTGTACTGTTAGATCAGAAGAGCCAGGCCAGGCACCTAAAGGGTGTGTTCATTTATTTCAGGGTTGCCGGACATCCGGGCCGATGGGGCCGGGATGGAGCACCCCAGGTGGGTGGCTGAGATGGGTGATCTTTGGTTGGGGTCCGGGAGCACCAAGTGACTAGAGCTAGAGGAATGTGTAATAAATGCTCTGACCCCTTCCCCATGGAGACAAGTCAGGAGCTCTGGGGAGTGTGAGCCCTGGAACGTGTCTCCTAAACAGCCCTAAGCACCTTGAGCTGATGAGACAAGGTGAGGACTGAGACATGGCCAGGGAGCCTGGGACTGAGTTAGCTGTGAAGGTTCAGAAAAGTAAGCTTTGTAACCTGGATGTGGGCTAAACATCCTGTTTTGTTTGTTTTCCTTTCGGTTTTCTTTTCTCAGTCTTTGTGTCTCTCCATCTCTGTCTCTGTCTCTTGCTCATTTAAATTCTAGTCTCTCAGTTGGGCTTAAGGGAATCAAGGGAGCAGATGGCAGGCTACACTTGGGCCCAAGCTCTGAAGGACGAACAGTAACTCACGGCTGGGCTGACAGGGCTGTGGGAGAGGAGTCGCGGGGAACGAAGGGCGAGGGAAAGAGGAGACTCAGGAGAGACGGCATCTCTGCTCGGTCAGCCCTCCCTCCCCACCTGGAGAGTTGGCCTCCAGTTGTAAAGCCTTGGGGACCCTGTTTTGTTTAAATAAGAGGAGCTGTTTCCCTTACATCCTTCCAAAAATAAATAAATATAAGGCTGTCATATCATCTTACAGATGCTCCTACCAACAAACAAAGGTTCAGAACTCTGGACGTTTTTTTTACAAAATCAGAAGATGAGGAGGTGGGGTGTAGGATGCAAGGGAGGCTTTTAGAGACAGAGAAAGCCAATTAGCTGGCTTATTTATATCTTGTATTAACCCCACAGTTGCCACTAGTGACAACAAGACCACGGAACCACCACCACCACCACCACCACCACCATTATTATCAGCACCACCATCAACTCATCATCATTATCATCACTACCACTACCACCACTTGCACTATCACCGCCATCACTGTCACCACCACCACCGCCACCGTCACCAACCATCATCACTACCGTCCACCACCGTTACCATTACCATTACCATTACTACCATCCATCATCACCACCTTTACCGTAACTAGCACCACCACGGCTACCACTACCACTTCCCCTCCCTCCCCGCCCTCACTGCCCTGACCCCACCGTTGCCACTACCAAGTAGCTCCTAGGAACACCCAAAGTTGAGGACTGCCAACCTCGGCCAAAACGATGCCTGCTGATTGTTGAGTGGGATGGAGGCCACTGAGTCTATAGATGCCTTTTTCCAGATGATGGGACTGAATAAGTAAATTAGAGAGGCAATCCCAAAGCTACTGGCGGCAGCAGCAACCTGATGGAAAGTTTCTGGCCTCGGAGCCAGAAGACTCAGGTTCTGCCTGTTGCCAGCTGAGAGACCTTGAGCAAGACACTTGTCTTTGGGGCCTCAGTGTCTTATATATAAAACCGGGGGTAATCAATACCTATGGCCTTATAGAGTTTAAAGGGGAAAACCCACGTAAAACATTTTTCACATCGCCTAACCTATAAAAGATGCTAAAAATCCCTTCTTTTTTCCCTCCCACCCTCTTTCTTTTCCTCTCTTTATGCTTCCAATTTTTCCTCTTCTCATTACTCCTAGATTTGAGACCCTCACCCATCCCCAAACTGCAAACGGAACCATTAATATGGAATAATTTTAAAAAGTTCCTTCACTGGAGCCTCCTAAGTACTCCTTTAGCTCCTGTCCCCCCATGTCCACAGCACACGATCCCTTTCCTCGAAGAGGACAGAAGTGAATCCCCGGCTTCAGGCACCCAACACATGGAAGATGGATGAGAGCAATGGCGGGGGAGTGGAGTGGGGGGCGGGGAGAGGTCCAGTTCCTCCAGGGAGTGAGGTCGGGCTCCGTGTGAAGGCCACTGAAAAGGTGTGGCCTCATTCCTTGTGTCTTCCAGGAGCCCTCACAGGGTGAGGAGGTGGGGGAAGGCCGAGGCTTCCTGAAACAGCCTGCCGACTTTGTACTGCAGCTGCTTGCTGGAGAGCTGGCTCCGGAGAGCTGTTTGCTTTGGCCAGATGCGCTACACGGAAACAGTAGTGGGACAGCGTCGGGGGACTGGCAGGGATGGGGCAGAGGGTCGCTGTGCAGCTCCGGCGGAGAGAAGCGTTTCCTTTACAGGTGCTCTCGGGTCTCAGGCTGCCTCAAGGAGCCAGCCGTGACTTGGGTTCAAGATGCCGGCCTGTGGGGACCTACGAGATGCTGGGGCTGAGCGTGGTAGGAAGGGCAGCTGTGCAGTTAGCGCAGAAGCGGCTGACGTGCCGAATGGCAGTAAAGCAAGGGTCCACGGAGAGCCAGACTTTGGCGCTTTTTTTTTTTTTTTTTTGCCTGTCTCCATTTGGGTTGAGTTTTCCGGGGATGGTGAAGGGTTTGTGGCTAATGGGCATATATGCCTGTGCTCTCAGCCCAGAGAGGAGATGACGCTGAACGAGGCCAAAGGAGCAATACGGCCAGGAGATGGCACTGGAAAATGTGGCCAATCCAACACAGCTTGCAGATGTCACTTTTACTGAGACAAGCTGGAAACTGGGACCCTTTGCTGCAGTGCTTGCACCTGGACACACGTCTCCTCGAGCAGCAAAATGCAAAGAAACTGTAAGGGACTAAAAATAACTGCGTGCAAAGTTGGGGCAAATTATGGACAGCAAGATACAAAGAGACCAAAAACCCAACTAAGACTTCTGAGGGGCTGGGAGCAAAAAGAGGGTGCCGGGAGCAAAAGCAGGGTACTGTGCAGGCCGCCTGCACACAGCACCACCAAGGGGGTGGGCAAAACCTCCAAGCCACGCCTCCGGCCCGACCCCTGGATACACCCCCACCCTCACCCCATATAAGGAACCAGCTCAGAGGGTGAGTGCGCGGGGAACCTGTTACCTGTTTTCACTCTGCGCTGCCGCAGCAGGGGCCCCAGTAAAGCCTGGCCTGAATTTCCTGTCTGGCCTCTGATCAATTTCTATCGATTAAGGAGGCCAAGAAGCCTGGTCCGGAACATAACCACTTTTAACCTTCTTGCAATAATAAAGTAAGATTTCTTGAGCGTCCTGTGCCCTTTACATACTGTACATACATGATCTTTACATGCATAATCTCATTCAGTCCTTTAAAAGGAAATTTTAAAATTACTTTAAGAGATGATGACCCTAAAGCTCACGAGGTTCAGATAAGATAGATCATATGCAGCTAATAAGAGTAAGAGAGGAAATTTGGACCCAGATCTCCGCCCCTAAGCCTGCCATCTTAGTAGCCCTGTTACACTGACAACCACTTCCCAGCAAGTTTTACAGTTTATCCCAAGGATCAGGCAGGCGTGAGACCAGTGGAGAGTTGAAGATGCTGTGTATAATACTGCAAAAGGGAGAGGTTGGGGTGAAACCAAATGAAGGCTTGATAGCTTCCTCTCCAGATCCTGGGAAAAGATCCTTCCGTATCTTGGAGAAACAGCATCTCTTCGAGTCAGCCTTCATCTGCAAGAATAATTTGATTTCTTTCCCCATTGCTGGGGCCAAAGGGAAGAGAGGGCTAAGCCAGGTGGCAGAAGACAACCCCATGCCTCCAGTTCCTTGAGGGGAATCGCTGGGGCTGGCTTGGACTTCATGCACGGGGAGCAGCTCTTGAGAGGCAAGACCCTTCCACGCGAGCAGAGCTGACTGAGGAAACCCCAGAGTGTGACTGCCCCTTCCCCTGATAGAAGATAACAGACTGTTCCTGGTCCCTTGGCGATCGATGTACCTTGCGGGCCCCCTGGGGGAAATCAATAAGCAGGAAGGATTTTCCTACTTTGCTCTCTCAGAAGAATTCAAAACAGCTGGGAGGGGAAGCAGCCCTGTTAGTGGGGGGTGGGGACTGGTCAGACCGAGTGAAGAGAGGGTTAGCTGCTCCGTCATTTAAGGAGCTCCCCAGCTGAGTCTGTAGCCTCTTCACTGCCGGTCACCACAGTGGGTCCCTTCTGCCTGCCCAGCCACCAGCTGGTCCCTGCAGAAGAGCTGACCGGCCCCCCTCCTCTGTCCCAGGAGGAAAAGAGACTTGCAGGCTTTAGCCCAGAGCCTGACCCCAGCGCGCTGTACCGCTGTAATCTGTTCCTCTCCCTCCTTCCTCTGGTCTGACTTTCCCTCCGTCTCAAAGTGGAGGTTTCAAACCTAAGAGGCTAACATACCCTTGGCCTCAGGTGCTGGGAGGAGAGGAATGTGTTTGACACATGCTCACCCAGACTGCTCAGGAGGGCTCCCAGCAGGACACAACTAACGACCAAGGGGGAGGAGGGGATTGCAACAATATGGGGTTTTTGGGGTTTTGTTTCTTTCCCTCCCCGTATCCGTAGTCTCTGGACTTTGGCAACATTTCTCGGTGGAAGGAAGAGCATCCCAACCTTCTGTAAATAAATAGCTGGGGCACCTTGGTCTCAGGTACAAGCTGAAGGGGGCCTAAAATATATTGTTCATCTGCCACGGAGAGCCAAGGATTTCAGAGGAAAATGGGGTTTTAAATGGGAAACCAGCCCAAGGGCATTGGGAAATTTTCCTCAAGTTTAATCTTTTGAGCCTCCTGGCTACCTTAAAAAAAGAGAGACAGAGACGTGAGGCAGGATAATTAATGTTATTAGAAACTGTTTAAAGTTGGGCCAGGTAATGCACCGGCATCTAAGCTTGATAGGAGGTCAGCCTCAAAAATGGGAACTGGACTTTCTGTTCCGCATCTTTAAATGGTAAGTTCGGTTCCCGTAGGAAACCAAACACCCTACTCCTTTTGGGAAAATCCTCTTTATTTTAGAGTCACCGAATCACAAAGGGTTTCCTTAAGCCGTAAGGTCACAATGAAGTATTGTTCACATGGGTCAGGCGTGTATATCCTAACGGCGGTTAAAGGAGCTGCGTGTGGATAGAAAAACTCCAGGAATCCGCTAGTTCCTTTCTTCCAATATCCTCCAGGAAAGAAAAAAGGGAAATGAAAGAAGAAAATGAAATTGATCGTAAAATGTTTAGGGGGAATCAGATTCAGGATGATCAGAATAACTCTGTATCTGTGGACAAGTTGGCAAAAACTTGAGGGATGTCTGTTTTTCTGGGCATGGGTTAGGGTAGGCCAGGACTAACAGTACTTGACACCTGTCTGTCCCCATCAGTACCTGTGTGATTTCTTTTGTGATTCTCAACTGCCTTGGGAGGATAAGTAGGGCCGACTTCTAAAATCTCCATTTTGTAAAGAAGACGGATAAGCAAAAACCCTAGAGAATTAAAATGCCTTGAGTAAGTTCCATAACTTTCAAGCCTTAGGGTTAAGACTAGACACCAGTGTTCTGGTTTTGCTTGTTCGTTTTACTCCTGTCCAGTTTTCTTTCCCCTTGGCCGTGATGCTCCGGAGAAGAGAGATGACCTACATGATTTTATGAAGATAAAGTGAGTGGTGCTTAAGCCAAGTCAGGAAGATCTTAGGGCCCCAGTCCTCTCCCTTTCACTGCCCTCCTCTCCCCTTTTCAGGGCAGGGCTTTCCTAGAAGCTGCGTGTATCAGGCGCTCAGTTGCACAAGTAGTACTCAGCAACTAGTACTCTGCACATAGGGCGGAAATTGGGGGAGAAAGAAACAGGGACCCTGGACATTGTTCCCCCATCCCTCTTCGTGAGTGTCCTGCAGATTTGCCTGATCTGCTCTTGGAAGGTTATTACTTCTGTTCATTTTACCTGGGGTAGCCTAGTACGCTCCAGGATCTTTCTCGACACAATGCAGAAGCTACGGTTGGGCCATCTGGGTGTGGGCTCGAGAGAGCTCGGGCCGAAGCAACTTCCTCCAGATCAAAAAACACAGGGCATTCCAAAGACCCCATTGGCACTGGGAGAGCCAGCTGTGGGTGGGAAGGGCCACGTGGAAGTACCCGAGTCAAGCTGACATTGGGAGATGGAATATGACTGTGGGCCGGTGCCAACAAGTGCTTCTGAGTTCTTGTTTCTTATTCAAGGACCAGGTAAGGCTTGATGGCTGGTCTGTAAATGAGAGCCTTTTAGAGGGCTTCTCCCAGTTTCAGGGCCTGCAGGGCGACGGTGGTGGGGGTGGTGGAAGAATTCCACATTCCGTCTTGCCCATCCCTCCCCTGTCCGCTCCCGTTACATCTCCTCCCTTCTCCCACATGACAGTGGCTGTCACAGAAAAGCCTTCCACAAATATTAGCTCAGCCTGGATCTGGCCGCGGTACATCTCGCTCCCAGGGTCATCCCAGGCTTTGGCGAGGCCAGCCCTTTGGTGCCTGGCACCCTGCAGAGATTGACAGAATTCCAGAACTAGAAGCAACTTTAAAATTCATATCGTTCAACCTCCCCTCCTGGGAGAGAAGACAGAGTGCTCCATCCCCTGGGTCCAGGCCCCTCCGATTCTCCATCATCATTTGTAGCCTTTTCCCCTCGGTCAGTAGGTAAAGAGCTATTTGAGGTATCCCTGAGCTTCTCCACAGTGGAAGTCGAACAAAACTGCTGTGGGTGGGACAAATCCTCAGCCTTAATCTTGGCCCTTGAAGTGAGGGCTGCTTGAACACAATGTGCTGTTTATGCAAATCTCATGCAAATCAGGGCAACTGGATTAACTGGGAAGAAAAAAAATCCCATGGTCTCTCTGAGCCTTCCCAGCGCTCTGTGTTGGCTCCAGAAGAGATGATTTTTTTTTTTTCAGGTACCGTTTTCTGCTAGAAACTTCTCTTCTGCGCTGGGAGCCTCAGCCAGTACCAAGTCCACAGCCCAACTTGGCTCTTGGCATCTACCGGAGTCTTGTGTGAACAGGGAGGTTTGTTTTAAGCTCTGTCAACGGCGCCCTGTTGGAAGCTACCACACCTTAGACAGGCTCGCCAAGGTCTCGGCGGGGGGCTGAGCGTGGGGAAGTGGCTGGCAGTGGCCAGGGCATGGGGAGGACCCAGTCAGGTGACATTTGATCAGCCAGATTCGGGGTGTCTCCCCATAACCAGCACAGACGAAGCGCCTTCTTTTGGGGGTGGGAACCTCCTGCCGGTTTGTAAGATCCTGAATATCCTATTTGAGAACACAGTCAGTTGCCATTTGACATACTTAGAGACACCATCTCAGCCACTCAGCTTGCATATTTATGCAAAACAAATGCAAATGAGTCCATTGAACCCTTTGTCTGTATCCTGCCAAGCTGGGAACCTGGGTCTCCTGACACCTCCTCCTCCAAGCCTTTACCCTCTCCAGAAGAGTTTTTCTAATTAGGGCTCGGAGCCTCTGAAACTTGGCTTGTTCAGTGAAATTCCACTCAATAAATATGTTTACTGAACTCCTACTAAGTGCAAAGCATTGTGTTAGGCTCCTAGTGGGGAGTAAAGAAGAAAAAACCTGCTTATCGTTCTTGAATAGCTCACGATCTCTTTTAACGAGGTTTCCGGCGCTGGTTACTTTCTTATTTAATTATCCGTTCAACACACGTGTATTGAGCACCTCCTGTGTGCCGGGCCAACAGCTCGGTGCTGGGGACACGGCCTGGAACAAGTATGAGAAGGTTCCTGCCCTCATGAGCTTACATCCTAAAATGGATGAGACAGACGAAAAGGGGGTAGTGACGAATAAAATAATTACAAGCTGTAAGAAGGGCCAGGAAGACAAGGAACAGAGTGGTGTTCTACTGTGACGGAAATGCGCTGGGGACCAGTTTGGTAAGACTCCGTAACAGTTCAGTCTTATTTTTAAGTGAATGAAAGGCAGTGACACAAAATGGCAAAGTACAGAAGGTATTTATGCTTATCCCCTGCATCCTCGTTTATCTGAATTGGAATAACGATGTTCCATTCATTCATGAATTCAGTAAAGATCTATTGAGTGCCTACTCGAGCCAGGAAGTGTTCTCGGCACCGGGGATCCGGGGTTGAACAAAGCAAGCCAAGCACCTGTTGTCACAGGGCACAGGGTGCAGACGCATAGCAAGTGCATAGGACACATAATATGATGTGGGGCAGGAGGGCAGAGAGAAGTGGGGCAGGGATAGCGGGCGTGGGGCGGCAGGTAGATGGCCCGTAGGTGGCAAAGGTGGCATTTAAAGGAAGTGCAGCCCAGGTGAACAAGCACAGCAGGGGTTAAAGGGTCTAATGGACCTGATGTGTTTAGGGACAGTGAGATGCCTTTTGTAGCTGGCTGAAGCCGGGAAGGGAGAAAGTGGAGTGAGGTGAGATGGCCCAGGTGAACAGAGGAAGAGGAAGGGCCAAGGCGAGGTGTTGAGAACTTATCATAAATGTGCTGGGAAACTCTTTGTAGATTTCAAATAAGGGAGAGATCTGGTCTGATTGATGGTTTTGAAAGGATTATTCAGTGGCTGCTGAGCAGTGATTAGACAGTAGGAGGGCAAAGTGAAGCTGGAAATACAGACGATGCTTGCAGTAGCTCAGGCAAGAGGCAGTGGCAGTTTTAATTGGAGGGACAGCAGTGGGGCTGATGGGAAGGAGCATCTCAGCTGCATTTTGAAGGTCGAGCTCACCTGACTGGTGCATGGATTGGATTTGGGGATGTGGCGGAAATCGAAGCATCAAGAATGACTCCTAGGTTTCCGTCTTGAGCAACTGGGTAAACAGTCATGGGTTTTATGCTTTGGGGAAAATTAGGGGGGGAGTGGTTTAAAGGGCATTAAGAGTTGTGTTGAAGACATAATGAGAGTTGAGAATGAGATGCTTCTTGGACATCCAGCTGGAGATGCGGGGGAGGCAGCCAATGGACAGGTTTAGAGCTCAGAGCACTCAGCTAATTTAGGGCCGGTATCTTAACTCTTACTTGAACTTCCCACCGTTTCATAAAGATATTGGATGAAGTGAAGCGAGGCCTTCCCAATCCATGGGAAGCACAGAAGGGGATAAAAGAGTGGATGAGGTAGAGCTGTTCCTGAGGGTTGAGGGCCAGGTGTATCATCTGTACCACTCTTCTGGGGCAGGAAGAGGGCATAGCAGACCCTCGAAGCCTGTTCATTGCCAGTCTCCTGACCTTCCACTGATTTATCAGGTGTGCGTCAGAGAGGTGACTTCCTGGAGATGAGTGAGGAAATTCTAACCGTATTCTGAGGAAGTGCTCAGAGCCCCAGGCGTTCCTTCCCGGGAGAGCCTGAAGTGAGGCCAGCCAAGAAGAAGGTGGCTAGAGCAGCTCATCGCTTTGCAGATAAGGAAACAGAGCCTCGGAGAAGAGAGATGCTCTGACCTAGGTGGTACTGTTCAGCTGTATGCAGAGCTGGACCTTGAGGCTGGGTGTCACCTTGGTTCCCACGTTTCTTCACGGAGGGCTTTGTAGACAGGAACATCTTGAACGTGCTGTCAGAGGGTATGGGGTGCGAGAGGAGCGGGGTCTCTGATAGCCACCCTTTGATTCCTCCTCGACGCAGTCTCATGAGGAAGAGTTTCAGGAGCACTCAGATATCTCAGCATTAGCAGCCAACCGCCAGGTGCAGCGTCTGAACGGGTCATTCACCTGTTGATGTTGCCTCTGCCAATGATTCCATCCAGCAACTCACCTGTAAATGCTTCTGAAACGTGATAACAAATCAGACCCTAGACCACAAAGCACAACAAAAGAAAAACGCTATTTGTGGCGTGACAGTCACCAGTTTTCATCTGCGAAGGTTTCCACTGGTAAGACCAGATCTGTTGGATGTCTGTGCCAGTTCTCTGTGGACAAACCACCATCACCCCAAACCAGACTCGCCCTGGGTATAAGAAGCCTCCTTTAGATACTGAACTGAAAAACTTGAACTCTCTGGGTTCAGTCTGGTGACACATGTGCTTAAAAGAGATTAAATACGAAGTAGGTATAATAATCCAGTGCAATGCAGGAAATTTGATTGGCTCCTGGTGAGGGGGACTGACCATCTCCAGCTTGCCTAGGATGGAATCAGGAGGGACGTGCCCCAGACTTTCCCGAGGATGGGACACATAGAGCCAAACCAAGAGAGTTGTCATCTTACTTCTAATTCAGAGTGAAAAGCAGAAACAAAAACTCAAACAGCTCTAAAACACATTTGTAAGACAGTTGGGGAATTTTAACATGGTCTGGGTAGCAGATAATGATGGGTAACAGCTGTGAGTTTTTCTTAGGTGCATCAGTGCTATATGGTTACGTAGGAGGATGCCAACATTCTAGGCTTTTGAGAGGTGACGTGTCCTGAAGTCTGCTACTTATCCTCGCGTGGTCCAGAAACAAAACAAAAACCAAAAATCAAAAATTACACACACAGAGACAAAACAAATATGGCAAAATTATGAACGATTATTGAGTCTAGGGACCAAGTATATAGATGTTATCTATACTATTTCTAATTTCCTGTAAGTTTATATGAAAATTTGAGAAAATGCTTTTGAGCGGAAAGGTCACGGTCACCTCCCTTTTAAGGATGCAGTTACTTGCATAAGTTGAAATTTTGTAACTCAGTTCTTTGTCACAATTCAGTCGTAAAGGTTGTCGGATGCCCAGAGTAATACATACAATCATATTTTAGTAACTGAAGGTCTATTGAAGTTCTCGATCAGAGGTGGGGAAAACTTAGCCCAAACATCCACCCAATAAAAAATAAAAGGAAAGAAGATGGCTGGAGCCAGACGCTGGGAGACAACTTGTAAATGGGAAGACGATCTTTCAGGGCTCGTGCAGTAGGCAAAGGGACAAAACACAACAGATTTCTCTATGCTTCTTCCTCATGGAAGAAAAAGCAGCTGCATGGGGGGAAACAAAACCACCACAGAGGGAGTGGTGAGCCGGCGCAGGGGTGAGTCCCTTCCTTGAAGTCATGGAAGATAGTTTAGCTTTAAAGCAACTGCAACGCTTTAATGCCGGGCACTTAATAGGGACTCAAAAAACAAAAAACAAAAGCTAGCTGGAGAAATATTCTTATCAAGTCTAGGCTCAAAGGTAAGATCCACATGGGGGCCCAGGAATTAAATATTAGGATGAAGGTAAATTTTACCCATTTGGATGTTTCTTTTAAAAGATGGACTTAATCCTCTTATTATTCTTGTAAGCTGTTGAATACAATTTCAATTTTAATTTAATTTAATTTATTTTTTATTTTTTTAAATTGAAGTATAGTTGATTTATGATGTGTTAGTTTCAGGTATACAGCAAAGTGATTCAATTATATACATATATATATACACATATATATATGTTCTTTTTCAGATTATTTTCCTTTATAAGTTATTACAAAATATTGAGTATAGTTCCCTGTGCTATACAGTAGGCCCTTGTTGGTTATCTAGTTTATGGATAGTAGTGTGTATGTGTTAATCCCAAACTCCTAATTAATTTCAAAAGATAAGGGGTGAAATATGTTATTCTGATCTTGTTTTTAAGATTAAAATCAAGGTAGCCACAAAATAAACCTTGAATTGGTTTTCTTGGGGGAACAGCGTAGACAAGATATCAAGGTTCTCTTGATCGCATAATTTCCTAAGAGGGACAGTCTATGAATTGGGTTCAGAACGTGAGTTCAGGATCACGCAGGCGCATGAGGGGAGCCCATCTCTGCTCACTGCCTGTATAATTTTAAACCAGCTGCTTAACCCCCTCCAAGCTTCGGTTTCCTCATCTGTGAACTGAGAGAATAAATTATATTCTTCGTAGAGTTTCTGAGGCTTAGAAGTGTCCATGAAGGTAAAGTCATTAGCATAGTGTCTAAAACACAGTCAGCTTTCAATGAATATCACCTCTTAATGTGTCTCTTACCACTAATAAAAAAAGAATATAAGTCTGATGAACTCCATCAAACTTGCAATCTTAAATACGTCACTTTGAAGGGGATGTCCTCACCATGACAGAGTAGGCTGAACCCAGGAAAACTCATTTTGAGGACCACTCTCCTCTAAGAACTTGTTGAGACATATGCCGTGTTCTTCGAGGATTGTGACCTTGTTTAAATATTTGGCTCTTAGCACGCAGTGGTATTTTTTTTTTTTTCCTGAAACCACATGCTCTCATTTAGAAGGACTTGAAAATGTCCAGGGTCTTGGAATTTGGGGTTAAGTCCCGGGAATGAGGGGAATGGGAAAGCAGGACTGAACTGGGGGCAGTGCCGTATGAGAAAAGCAGAGAAGTAATATTCGGCCCCAGCGCACGAATACCTGGCCCCAAGCACTCGCTACCGAGGGCAGGTGAGTGAGAAAGGGCTCCGGGACCCTTTATGGTGCATAATAACCATCGCAGCTGTGCAAGCAGAGATCAAAGATCAAATCAAATTTCAAGCTGCAGGGACCTCAATCCGATCACCTGCAGAGGTCAGGGAAAGGAATTTTTCTTCCCTGAAGAGCCCCAAGATTGTCTGAATCCCCAACGGGGGGGGGTTTGGCACGGCCTTGAAGGATCACATTACTGGCTACTGCCCAGAAACAAGGGGACACGGCCTCGGGGTGGATGAGACGGGTGGGACCCTTCTGTTGTTCCCCGCAGAGTGTCTGCCAAGCAGAATGGAGAAACTCAGAGAAAGCCCAGGTTCTCGGCATCCATCCAGGGGCTCCAGCGTAATCAGTGCTCCAAAGCCCGCCTTTGAGTGTCTGCTCTCAAGGTAGGTACCTAGAATGCTAAACGCTGATGTTTTTGTAAGTGCTGTGCCGGCCTCCATCTCTTCCTCCTTTGACGAGCCCAGGGTGAGATGGGACCTCTGCCAGAAGGAGGATGGGGCCATCTGCACTGTTCGCATGTCCCCCGATCCCCGTCTCTCCCAACCCCAGCACACGCACAAAGGGAAGTAGCCAGAGCCAGGAAGCTCAGACCTGTACCCAGCTTTGGGGATACGCTCTCAGTGTGCCCTGGTGGAGACAACGCCATCTGGTCCAAAGGAAGCCCCGGCATCTCTGTGCTGTCGGAGAGAAGCAGGTGGTCTCCAGCATTAGCTCTGAGAGGCTCCATGGAACTCTCTGAACTTGAATCTTCAACTTTCTCTTTGTCCTACCCCTCCCCACCCACACTGGACGGCATTCCACACTGGGGGAGAAGTTAGGAAGATTTCTTGCAATGGCGGGAAGAGGATTTCATTTGATAACTAAAGAGAGAACAAAATTTAGTTCTCGAGAGATTTAGTAGATTGCTTTTAAAATATCCCCCCAGCAATGGTATCTCAATGGTCCTTATCAGAGGGCATCCTTCAGGGTGAGGGGGACGTGTGTATAAGGCATGGAGGGGGTGGGGCAGTGGCTGGGTGGAATTAAATGTATCATCAAGAGAACATGGGGAGCCGAGCGAGAGTGAACTTGGCCACTTAGACTGAGGATGCCAATCAAACTAATGTGTTTGGGGAAGAGGGGGGAGGAAGTTTGTCACCAGTTTTAATATCAGAAATTCCTTTACGTGGGTGGTAACCGGGGAACAGCTGCAGGTAGCTGAATCACAGCCCAAATCCTTGCAAAAATGCTGGTGGGACCCCTGCCAACAACTGAGCAATGGCTTTTCAGGCTGGAAGGGAGCAAAGTCGGACTAAGTAAGGCAAAGGGGGGGAGAGGGAGCGGGGGCGGGGGGGGGGGGCGGAAAGCAAGCTTTTAAAAGCTGAGTTTGGAAGCCGGTGCATATTTAATAGGATTAGAACACATGAGTCCCCGGCTGAAAAATTCTCTACCGGGCCCGTTAAACAGCCAGCCTGATGGAAGGCCCAGCTCTCTGAGCAAGGGCAGGAAAGCGGGGAGGGAGGGAAGTGAAACACCCTGGGGTCCTACCTGGGGAGCTGAGGCTGGAGGAGAGATTCTGGAAGTTCTTTTCTCTCCTACACTCTCTCGGGAGCGTCCATCCGTCACTCTCGGGTCCATGAACGCACCCAGTTTGTCAATAATGCCTCTGATGCCCTGCCCCTGCCTGGCTTGGCCCAGGCTGGTCCACCTACCACCTTGGCCAGTCCTTGGGAGGAAAGTGTTCACCTTTGCCTTTTCATGTGGGTGAACGGGCCCAGCCTGGCCTCAAAGGTCTATTTGGATGTGTCTCGGATGCAGCAGCTCTGAGTCTGGGGGTTTGGGGTGACCAGTGGTGGGAAAGGGTTAGGGTGCGCTGGAACATATTTCTTCTTCTAAATGCGGATTTTCTTTGCTGGCCTGATGATTCAGCCCAAGGGTTAAAAGACAGTCCAGTTCCTGTGTGTCCAGCCAGATGGCCCGTGATGCCCGGAGTTAGCTGGGTCCTCCCCGGCTTCAGGCTCTTCGTGAACTTGGTGAGTGACTTCAAACAGGGCCTCTCACTTCCCCGGCTTCTTGTCTGCTTACTTTTGTACAGAAGCCACAGATTGTTGGAGCCTTTCTTACGGTGGCTTTCAGTGCCACTGAAATGAGAAACAAGTCCCAGAATTGCTACAAATATTTCATCTGAGACATTAGGCCGATCATGCCATGACGGTCAAGGCTCACAGAGGCCACCGTGTTTACAAGATTCAGGCCTGACTGGGCACTTCCTCTGATGGACCTTATACTTGTTTAAACTCTAAACCACCTGCCTGTTCTTCACAGCATCCTAAGTACCATTCCTAGCAGTTGAAAGAAATAGAGCCTCTTGGAAAAGAAGTACTAGAAGTTATTGAGGTACATGGGTATCGCCCTTCCTTGATTTTTCAGTGTATAAACTGTCCTCTTCCCGATGTTCTGAACTAGGAAGAGAAGAGTCAGGCTTGTCGTGAGACCAGGAGGTATTGCCTCGATTTCATCCCTTAAATGTAGGTAGAGCCTAAAGCGTAGAGATTGGGAGCCCGTTTTAGGACTGGAGATGCTTGAGTTCAGATTCTGGCCACCACTTATTAACTGTGCCAGCTTTTGAGCGGTATGGAACATTCTAAACCTCAGTGTCTTTGGTCTAAAATCGGTCAAAAATAGAAGGTCATGGGAAAAAAAAACAGACTTGCACGTAACTTCCTCGAGGTGCAGGTACATACTTCACATACCTGAAACAGAGTTGTGACCGTGATTGTTATTAACAAGAGCCAACATCCAGGGTGCTTTCCCATGGGTCAGGCACTGCAGGTAGATGTCACATGATTCATTCATTTCCTATCCTCAGCCCAGTGGCCTGCTCAGCCCAGCCTGGTCTCCCTTCTTGGTTGAGCAAACGACTTCCAAAGCCCTCCTCCCCAGCTTGACCCCCAGGCGCAGGACTTGGTCCAGATAAAGATCTGAACCTGGTCTGGGGAGTTCCTGGAGGCCCCTGTCTTTGGACAACCCAAGGGGATTTTAAAACCCTGTGAGGGGTGGAGCCCCGGCGCCCGGATGCGGGGGCCTCAGGAATCCGGGGAAGCGGGGACCATTCCGGCCGCTCTGGGGAGCCCTGAGCGAGCAATGTGTGTCCTGCCGGCTGTGTAAACACAGTAACCAAATGCACTGATGATTTCCAGGGCCCACCAGATGGCAACAAGTACAGTGGGTGATGTGGTTTCCGGTTCTCCTCCTCCCTTCTTATTTTTATTTGCTCCTCATATGCCTCAGGGTGGGACAGAATGTGAGACACCCAGGAAGCTTAATTATAACCCCAAACCTTTGCTTTCCAGGTTTTCACCGTCCCTCATGTGGCCCCTCGCATGGCACCTCCCCGGGGCAGCCCTCTTGGGCCCAAGTCAATCGATCAATCTCCCAGCACTTCACACACTCTCCCTCTATTTTCTTTTCCTCCTCAGCCCTCACTATCTGGCATGCCACATAGTTGAACTATTTCTTTTTTAAAAAATTTTTGTTATTCACTTTTCCCCACAAATGAAAATAAGTTCCTAGAGGGCAAGAATTGTGTGTAGGAGGGTGTGTTTCACCATATATCAGAGCTTATAATAGTGACTACATTTTTTGAATGAAAGAACGGATGTCCCTCCTGGGTTAGACCGTCCTGCCAAAATATCTTCTGGAGGCTTAGGGATACTACCTGCCCCATTTCCAGACTTTTCTAGGAGACCTGGTAACAGGGGTCAAACCAGAGATCTTCACATTCAAGTTTCGAAGATAGAGTTACCCGCTCAAATGCATGCAACGGGGAATATGCTTGAGTCAAATTGGCATGATCACCCCCAGGGTCCCTCTTCTTGGGGGGGGGGTCTCAACCCCAAGAACCCCTCCCACCCAACTCCTCTCGCTTTACCAGAGACTGGAGCTGAAGACGGCCCTCAAGTTTATCCTCCTTCAGGGAACAGCCCACCGCCACTGGGTTCCAATCCAGGCTCTTTTCTCCTTTAAAGCTTTAGTGCACTTTCCCTTTCACTGAAGTGAAGTGTATTTTTATGCTTTATTTTATGTATATTGTTTTCACTCCTTTGGGTGGTGGAAGCAGAGGTAACAATGGTGACACAAGTGCCTACACGTTCACTGACTGTCGGTATTCCCAGCTGCCCCCCTGCACTCAGTGTGAGCTCATGGAAGAAAACAGAGCAAAGAAGAGGAAACTGGTCTTGGGACGGACGGAATCCTTTAACAGGAAAGCTGGGAAGTGGGGAGGAGAGGAGTGGAGCAGGAGGAAGCAGGCCGGGTCGGGTTTGAAACGGGTTTGCCTGCACAGGTTTGGGAGCAGGGGCAGTATAGCCTGGGCTGGATCTGAGGCACCCTCATCTCCCAGCTCAGTCTTCCCGTCACTCCAGAGAAAGAAAAGTCAAAGCCCAAAGCAATGTCCAGTCCATTTTGGCTTCTCGCCATCTTCACTCACTGGACCTGCGCAGCAGCTCTTCATGGTGGGGACAGTCATTTTGCCAAGTTCTCTGTCATCTGAGTTCAGGCTTCAGTTATGTAATCAATGCAATGCAAAAGCCAGTTACTTTTTTTCTCTCACTTGGCTGAAAATTTCACCTCTCACTACTCTCTTTATTTTTCCTTTCTTTTCCTCTTTGTGATTTCTCTCTCTCATTTTTTTTTTCTGAATAAAAAAGAAATCTCAGGGGAAGGATGTAAAAAAGCAGAGTTGAGAGATTGAAAGAGTTTTTCTTCTTCTCTTTCAAAAGCTTTGTCCTATTTCACAGAGATACCAACATGAAAGAAGTTTTCCAATGCTAGAAAAATTGTCTACCGAAATATGATTATGATATGGGCTCTGCTCCTAGACCAAGGAAGGATACAGACAAAGACACACGTGCACACTCTACACCCTGCAAGGTTCTGTAACCTGTGATAGGAGTATTGTGCAGGATACAGCGGGGGATGAGGGATGGCTTTTCAGAGTTTGCCCAGCAGTCAAAGGGAGTCAAAGCCCAGTCCCCCATGAAGGTGTTGAGGGCAGAAAGAGCATGGCATGTTTGGGGACCCCGTAGTCATTGCACATGGCTGGTATGTTGGGTGGGTAAGGCCTGGGGGGTTGGAGGTGGGCATGGGAAACGTGGCTGTAGAAGTGGTGGCTCCAGGCCACAGCTACTGTGGTTGCCATGGTGACATGCTGGCAACAGGACGGCATGGAAGCATTTGCAGCAGTCAAATAATGTGGTCAAATCTGTGGTTCAGAAAGTAAGTCTCACCGATATGGAGGATACGTGAGAGTGGAAGCAGGGAGCCTGGTTCGTTCATCCCTTAAGCAAATACTGATAGAGCTCCTTTGGTGCACCAGGCATCATTCCAGGTCCTGGGATACAGCAGTGAACAAAACAAGGTTATTTTTTGGAAGGGAAAGCCAACAAGAAATATATGACATATATACAACTAAATATATGATATATACATGTGTGATATGTAACTATGTGATACATATGTATATATGTATGTATGTGTGAGATGATGAAAGGTAGGAGTAGGGTCTGTTAAGAAAACTTAAGTGAGTAAGGATAAAAAGTGATGGGGAGTCACAGTTTAGACCAAGTGGCCAGAGAAGTGCTTTCCAAGCAGATGGCATTGGGGCAGACAGCTGGATGAAGTGAGGGATCCAGCCATGGCAACATTTGGGGGAAACTATACAAATATTTTGATGAGAATAAGGATGGCCCAAATTAGATGGCGATGGTAGGGAGAGATGACAGGAAATTTTAGGATGTGAAATTGACAGGACTTTTAGCTTTGGGAAGTGAAATAAGGAAAAAGATCTAAGATGGCGCCTGGTTTTCTGGCTTGATCATCTCAATGACTGGCGGTATCACTAACTAGGACATAGAGTGAAGGGAAAAAAGAATTTATTTAGAGAAAAACAGTGAAAAAAATGACTATGTTGTCTTTCATTGGCTGGTGGCACATCTTGGACTCTCTTCCATTTCCTGGCCATTGTTCCTACTGAGAAGTCACTCCAGATCTTGGGAAAGTTTTATATAATATCCTTTCTCCTCTAAGAAAACGATGGAAGATCTCAACCCCAAACGTCAGGGACTGATCGAGAGTTGACTTGACTTGTTTCCTATTTTTCTCCTCCCTTTTTAAACAAAACTGAAGTATAGTTGATTTACAATGTTGTGTTAGTTTCTGGTGCACAACAAAGTGATTCAGTTATATATATGTGTTTGTATACACACATATATATATATATATATATATATTCTTTTTCAGATTCTTTTCCTTTATAGGTTATTACAAGATATTGAATATAGTTCGCTGTGCTATACAGTAGATCCTTGTTGTTTATCTATTTTATATATAGTAGTTTGTATCTGTTAATCCCAAACTCCTAATTTATCCCTCACCCCCCCCCCATTTCCTCATTGGTAACCGTAAGTTTGTTTTCTATGTCTGTGAGTCTGTTTCTGTTTTGTAAATAAGTCCAGTCCCTTTTTCTTTTTGATTCCCAGCCAATGAAACCACTTACTAGACAAAGTCAAGTCTTCCTATACCTTAGAAGAATATAATTCAGACAATGCGTAAAAATAAGAAAATCTATCTCTAGGTGTGGGGCCTCTGCTACTCAGAGAGGAAAGGTTTGGAGACTCACAGTCCGGCCACCAGCCTGACTTTAAAACCATTCTAAGCAGCTCCTGCATTCTGAAGACCAGCAGGAAAAGATAAAATTGATGACAGTTTCATCCTATTTAGGAATAGGTGACAACCAGTTTTCTGAGCTGGATTCTTAAAGAAGAGTTTAAACTGAACTGTTGCCACAATCTAAAGATTTCTGAAAGATCTTTGCAAAATTGTCCAATGGGGTCAGATGGTTGCATTTCTCCTTCGTCCATGCACTGAATGCTGTTCATGTGTTCACTTAGAGGGAAGGTAATGGTACTTGAATTGCTTACATATTTTCCCATCATTTTGCTAATTACACTGCAGCTTATTTTGCCTCCTGTCCAACTGTGGAACTGGGAAGGGTGAACCTTAGCAAAACCACTTTTCCATAGGGCAGGAGCCTGCTGCCTGTGTCAGAACTTGCAGGGAATGGTTGGCGTTGCCCGAGTGAGCATGTGCTAGCCCCACGATGGGATGGTCAGTGACCCATCGCGGCTTATAAACACTACTATTGCGTCATCTTGACACGTTTCCAAACAGAGCAGGAGAGTCTGGCCAACTTACAATTGGATCACCTTTACACTTGCTTTCCAGCTGGGTTGAAATTCTGGTCAAGTCTGGGAACCTCCACTCTTTTGAGCCTTCTCAACACTGATCTTCAGACTCTGACCCTGCTCTCTGTCTTCTTCATGCAAGGCCTGTGGTGTCTGGGGCTCTTGTGGGTGGCATCACATGAAAAATACTCTTTGGTTTGGGGGAGAGACTTTTAGCGTGGATGGAAGTAAAATTTTAACGCAAAGCAGAAGGGTGTGTCTTCTCTGGAAGAGCATGAGGGCAGGAGAAAGGAGGAAGCAGGACCCAGGGCCTCCCACTGTTCTAGGCTGGACACCAAAACCCTTATGATGGCCTCTGGGGCCTCCTGGCCTTGAGGAATGAGCCTTTGCCTGGCTCTCAGATTCAACTTGTACCCTTCCCTTCCTTGGCAACTAAGCTCCATCGATTTTGGCCCTTGTTTATTGTGTTTCCCTGACTATGTTGTAAGCTCTCTGAAGTCAGGGGTTATGTTTATCTGCCCACCATGTTTGTTGATTGACTGGATGGATGGATGGATGGATGACTTGGCGAGCTTGCAGTTGGAAAACTACCCTAGCCTCATGTTCAGCCACTCAGCCTTTCAATCTGGGGTCCTTTTCTAATAAACTACCCAGGACTGAAAAGGTTAAAAGTTCCTTTCAAAAAGGAGATGATGCCTTAGAAACCCTTAATCCTGTGGAGACTTGGTGGCTGAAGGTCATGAACTCTGGGAAAGGAGTTCCTCTGAAGCCCCTCCTGAATGTGAGTCTGAGTCTCAGGCTTTGATTAAATAATGCGTCCACACAAAGGTACAGAAAAGGGTCCACTTTTTAAAAGCAAAGCATGCATTTGAAAGAACATTTAGTGGACCTAGAGATGACATGCTAAGTGAAGTAAGTCAAACGGAGAAAGACAGCTATCATAGGACATGGCTTACATGTGGAATCTAAAAAAAAAAAAAAAAAAGATACAAATGAATATGTTTACAAAACAGAAACAGACTCACAGACATAGAAAACCAACTTATGGTTACTAGGGGGGAAGGGGGGGAGGGATAAATTGGGAATTTGGGATTAACAGATACCCACTACTATATATAAAATAGATAAACAACAAGGATCTGCTGTATAGCACAGGGAACTATAATCAATATCTTGTAATAACCTAGAATGGAAAAGAATCTGAAAACGAACATATATATATATATATATATATATATATGTATATATGAAACTGAATCACTTTGTTGTACACTCGAATCATTGTAAATCAACTATACTTTAGTTTAAAAAACTAAAAAAAAACAAAACGAAGAGCATTTAGGCTCAACACCATGCCAGTCGTTGGAAGGGAACCCTGAGAATGATTAGCCAGTTACTTTTTTTTTATAAATTTATTTATTTTTATTTATTTACTTTTGGCTGTGTTGGGTCTTCGTTTCTGTGCGAGGGCTTTCTCCAGATGCGGCGAGCGGGGGTCACTCTTCATCGTGGTGCGCGGGCCTCTCACTGTCGCGGCCTCTCTTGTTGCGCGCGGAGCACAGGCTCCAGACGCGCAGGCTCAGTAGTTGTGCCTCACGGGCCCAGTTGCCCCGTGGCACGTGGGATCTTCCCAGACCTGGGCTCGAACCCGTGTCCCCTGCATCGGCAGGCGGACTCTCAACCACTGTGCCACCAGGGAAGCCCAGCCGGTTACTTTTTAAATAATGTGATACGGGCTTCATTTTGAAATTTTCAAAAGAAGTAAATTAAAAAAAAAAAATACTCACCACCACTACTGCAAAAGGAAAGAAAAATGAAAGCAGGTGACATGTTAAGCCCGTATCACTTTGACAGAGTGGGTTTACAATGTGCATAAGCAGCAGGGGTCTGAAGCAGCCAGTTGTCTTCCGTTGAGAGCCTGATATTCTGTGCTGGGCTGGGAGGGGCTGAGCCGCAGAATGGACTGTAAAGGCAATCCTGCTGGTTACCCAGAGAGAGGGAGGAGCCGGGTTTACACCCCTGTAAAGAACTGCTTATCAACGCTGACTTCCTTCCAGCAACTTTCATCTTTTTATACTATACGTCTTTGAACTCCTTGGGCCTCAGAGGACCTTGGAGTTGAAAAGCAAGTTTTCCAAAAGATAGGATATGTTTGGATTTGGATTTGTGAAGCTGGGGAAGGGGGTGGCACCTGGCTATCAGACATACCTGGATCAGACCTGGGCTCTTGGCCAGTGGAGGTCCAGCCTGGATTACTGCCTTTCACCTCTGCTTCCTACTTGGACCTCTCTGTGGGTCATCACTGCTATTTATTTAGGATCTGGGTGCTGTAAATACTCCTGCAAGAGTCCTGTGTAGGAGAGAGGGGACTCTGATGGGGAAGGCTTGTGGAAGCAGTGGCTGGAGGTACTAGACACTGGCCAGCCATCTGGGAATGCGTGTGGTGGTGAAAGGCACTGGGCTGGGAGTCCAGTCCCTGGGATTTCAGCCCTGCTGTCCTCATGACTCAGCAGTGTGACTAACTCTGATCAGGTCACTTCTTCTTTCTTACAGATCTATCATCTGTAAAAGGAGACAATTGGATGGGAGGAGTTATCAATTTCAGAGTCTATTAGATGTCCTGTCTGTGTCAGGGGGAAAGTCCCACAGGTAAGGTTGCAAATAACAGGGAGGTTGCTTCGACCCTTTCATGTCAATTGTTCAACATAAGATCCTTGTTGAAAAAGCCACGTGTGCCTGGTGTACAGGGCTGCTCTGACTGTGCCATATGCAGAGGTGTGTGTGTGAGCGCGGGGGGACCCCTTATAAGCGGTGTGTGTGCCGTGGGTATATAAAGCGGTGTCAGCATCTACATTTGTGTTTTATTATATCATCAGGGAATTGTGAGAAGGGCTTCTACAACCTAATGTCAGAGAGGCAGGGATTTGAAGGCAGGACTTGTACGGCAATTGTTCAGGCGGTCTTATGAGGTTTGCGTCCATTGACTTGAACACCAGCAGGTCCGAGCTTGGGTACCAGCATCATACTGAAGACAGAAGGGTGCACAGTAGCCAGAGGGAGAGTATCTGCTGAATTCAGAAGCTTCTCCCGTCTTCCTTTGCCTTTGCCCCTTCCCATTGTATGGTGCCCCCCACCCCACCGACCTTGGCTTGTCTCACATGTGGAGAGAAGGCACGGAGCTTCAGAGCCTGGCCGTGGTTACTGCCACCAGCTCTGCAGCAGCTCTGGCCTCAGTGGAGCCAGAAAGCCCGAATTAAAGGCTGTTCCTGAAGCCAGAAGGTTGCAATCAGGAGTTGGCTGGCGAGGCTATGGGTCACCAGAAGGGTCACCCCTGACTTATTTCCATGTCCCCCAGTCCTGTCAGGAGGTCCATGGGGGCACAGAAAGCAAACACAGCGGAGGGCTCCAATCAGAAAGAGCCTGTGACCTTCCCTGGCTCAGATCACTCACGATGGTCAAACTCCTGCAACTCCCTTAGGACTTAGGTGGAAAAGCCTGTGTCTGAGAGTCTCTGGGCCCGTCTCTGTACTTGAGGCCCTTCTGCAGAGGCGAGCACACGCCGCTCACAGGAAGAGCGTTTTCGGGGGGATATAAAAGCTTGTAAAAGTCTTGCCTGTGGGGCCAGCGGATTCAAAGTGACCAGCCTCACGGGCTGTCTCAGGGTCCCCTGCTCTTTTGTTGGAAGGCTTGCCGGAGCCATCCTGAATAGCGTGGAGAATGGACAAGCAGATCAGACGGCCTCCCTGGCACTAAGTGGATTTGACCAATCAGTCAGTATCGGGTCTGATCGGTATGGGAAGGCAATGAAGGGGAACTTGTTTTCTATACAGCTTTGAAAGGGATGGGGAGAGCAGGGCAGGAGGCTGTCCCCACCCTGTTTCCCTCTGTCCTGGCCTCACCATCCCTACTTCATGCTTTTGGTGACATTCTTTGATAGCAAGGCTCTCTCTTTGACCATCAGATTCCTTTGGGAATGGAAGGTCCCCTGCTAGTGTTACGGGCCTCTTCTGGGGCTTTCTGAGCTCTTGTCCTGTACTTTTAATATGCATAGTACCTCACCTATTGACTTCATATAATGGTTCCAATTTACATGTTACTTTGCATGTGATTTGCATTACATTAGGTCTATAGCCCCTTCAATGAATATTTATCAACAGTCACATACCATGGAAGATGCTATATAATGAGAAGGAGGTCTAAGGATTCAAAATCCTCTCCTCGAAATCTTTGTTGCTTTTCACCAGCAGCTTCTAGCGCCTTTCCAGTCCACTAATCCATCTCTCCACCTACTTTTCTTTGACAGCTTCTTAAAAAAAGTTGATCTCCTTGGGATAATCACTAGTTTGGCTTCTCAGAGTTTAACCCTGCCTGGACTATGTACCTGAGTGAGAAATTGTACATGCATGTGGTTCTTTAAGTCATTTCTACTGATAATGTACTGGATTTCTTGGGCTCCTTTCCTTTTAGATTGACCAAGTGTCTGCTTTGCGGTTTTCGTATACGTTAAGAACACTCCAGAGGGAGACCCATGGGCTTTATTCCATTGAAGAAAGGAAGAAACTGAGACATGAACCTTGAAAGGAATTTACCAAGGGCTATTACACCATGTTCAAGCCCGACTTGAGGCAAGGGATTAGCTTCAACATGTATTTTCTGGATTTGATTATGTCTGTGTGCATGTAAGATGAGGGGGGAAGCAGACACACATATGCTCTAGAGAGAACATAATACATCTGTCCACATGCAATCCCTCTGACTCATTTTGGGGTCATTTCACTTGCTCGGTTGCTCTACTGGACACCACAGTCCTGTTTAATATTTGTGTCCATTTCTTCAAAGATTCCTCCACGTCTCCATAGAGTACTGTATCAGACCCTCTTTGAAATGGGACTTCCGTACAAGACAAAGTAGGATAGATCGTGGTTTAGTAACTAACTTAAGAATATCTGTTTGCACGATCCAGAATGATGGCCGTCTCTCCTCCAAGTGGTGACTCAAAGAGTCCTTTTAGCTTGTGGATCGGCCATCTTGGAATCTTTTGCTTCCACTCATAGGTGCGAGAAAGTGCAAGATGGTTTAGTCATCCAGCTGAGAGAGGGTGTGCCTTGCTTCTGTCCAGAACTCAGTAACATGATCTACACAATTGCCACGAAGATTGGGAAATGTAGAAATGCACAGAAATGTGGGTGAAGGCTCATGATCTCTGCCGTACACCCATAGCTGTGGGCCTCAGACAAATCACCCGTTCTCTCCAAGCCTTACTTCCTTATCCATAAAATGGGGACAGTATCCCCTAGCTTCTGGAATTCTTATGAGGATTAAATAAGATAATGCATAGGAAGGTACCCACCAGCACAGTGCCAGGCACAGAGCAGAGGCTCAAGAAGTGTTCCCTTCACTTTTCAATCCTACCCCTCCTGCCTGTTAGTTGTTTCTGAGAGCCCACAGGAAAAGAGGATGCGGGATGGTCCACATATGGTTTTAATTGGATAAATCAGGAGATGAGGAGGTGCCATTTGCATTCTTTGCTGATCTTCTCAAGGCAAATGAGTAATAGCTAGCTGTTTGGAAAGAGACTGTTAGCTCATGTGGAGCCCTTTCTGACTGCTTCAGTGACTGTGTTTCCAGGCTCTGTTAGAAAGGATAAGGGCACAGAATGGTACTGCCCATGAGCTCTGGACACTGACTTCTAAAGCCATAGAAGTTTGCTGGGTTGTTTTTGTGAGTTGTACGGAGAGAAAGGCAGGCTGTGTGCCCTCCAAATTATTAACACAGGTGCTGGGAGCTGACTCAATTATGCTCTGCTTACTGGATAAGCTGAAGGTGGGTGGAGGTTGTGTGTACAGATGGCTCTCTCTCTGACTCACGTCTCAAAGGTGTTGACACCTAGGGCACAGCTTTGGGAAATGCTCTATTTAGAAAGGGTTGGCAGATGGCCTAGACTGTGTTCTCATCATTTAGAATATGTTAGAAAACTCAATCAGATTGAAATTCTGACCTTCCTCTCCTTATAGACCCCCATCCCCTACTTCCCACACCCCCATTTATGCTAGCTGGCATGACTCACTTTTTCTCTGTGACCCCTTGACAATTTAGACTTATATCTTTAGCATTCTTTTTTTTGAGGTCCAATGTAAGGCAGTTGTAGAAATCAATATTGGTCCAATGCCTAAAAAAATACCAAATTATAGTACTGAGGTAAATAGTTGTATAGAAATACTTCAAGCTGCCATAACAAAACTTTAATAAGGATGGTTTCAAAAGTAAAGGCATTTAACTATCTCACAAGGAAGTCTGGGGGATGGTAGCACAGGGCTGGTTCAGCACTCAAGAATGACCCCCAAATCCATGCTTCCTTCTACCTTCCTACACCTCCCTAGCTTGGCCTTTCACCCTCATGGACATTGTCACATGGTCACAAAACAGCTTCTGCAGCTCCAGGCATTACATCTGCATTCAAGGCAAGAAGAAGGAAGAAATTAATAGCACTAGAGATACCTGTCCCTTTTATCAGGACGACAAAAGCCAATCTTAAGATCTAGATCAGGACGAACAATTATTTTCGGGTAAAGCCAATGTAATCTACATTTAGTTCCAAATTCTGGGCTCCTTTATGTTTCTGGAATCCTTCTTTTCTTCCTTACTTCCTTGTAGAGGGAACCTAGACTATAGGTTAGAGTTATGTTTTCCTCCTTTCCTCTGGTATGTCTCTTATAGATTGAAATGGAGACTTCCAAAGATGAGAGAGAGACAGAGAGAGATAGAAAGACAGAGAGAGAGAGAAGAGAGAGAGACAGATTGACAGACAGACAGAGACAGAGACAGAGACAGAGAGAGGGATAATCCGGAACATAGAGAGAGGTATTTTGATCTATTTCAGTCAGCATAAACTAATATTTTTTATTTGTTTATTTTGTTTTGTTTTATTCCCCAGCCATATCTTTAACATTGCCTGCTGTGACTATACCTGCTTTCCCAGTGAGGTCCTGCACCTCAGTCATTGATAATATTTCAGATTCTCACGTGGCGATGCAAGAATGCCCACAATGGGGTAGGTGGCTGAATAGTCAAGTTTATCAATAAATTATTATAGGGAGGGCTTCCCTGGTGGCACAGCGGTTGAGAATCTGCCTGCCAGTGCAGGGGACACGGGTTCAAGCCCGGGTCTGGGAAGATCCCACATGCAACTAGGCCCGTGAGCCACAACTACTGAGCCTGCGCGTCCGGAGCCTGTGCTCCGCAACAGGAGAGGCCGTGATAGTGAGAGGCCCGTGCACCGCGATGAAGAGTGTCCCCCGCTCGCCGCAACGAGGGAAAGCCCTCGCACAGAAACAAAGACCCAACACAGCCAAAAAAAATAAATAAACAAATGTGGCGTTTTAAAAATATATATTATTATAGGGAGGCAACAAATGAAAACTGTTACAGATATAGAAATCAACTTTTACAAACCTGTCTAGGACTGGACCTGGTATTTGGATAGGAGGGTTTTCATATCTGCTTTCACATGTAGAGATAAAAACTGACCTTAGACACCAGTTCACTCAAACATGAAAAAAAAAAATTAATTCTTCTCTTCTCCTTCTTAGAGTCTACAAAAATGGAAATGAAGGCCCAGGAATTTTAAGAAACTGTTCAAATATTCCTGGGAATGGTCATATTTTAAAAACTAGGAATTTTATTTTGTATTATCTGAGGTGCATATCTGAGGCCACCCCTCAGGACAGACATTGCTAACTGATCACTGTCCACTTCCTCCCACGCACATGGCAGACATTGCTAATCAATCAGAGCCAACTCAATGCTGGCTTACGGTTTCACAATCCATCTTAGTAGAGCGCTTCCAGAGTCTATTACCAAACCATCAGGGTTGGTTGCCGAGATGTGATGAAACTTATTTGCCGCGCCTGTCACAGATGTCTTCCATTGCTTTCTTTGAATAGATCTAAAAACCAGAACACTATTCATTCAATTAAATTCTAATTTTTTCTAAGATGATAAATTTCCATTCAAACATAGTCTCCCCCATTTCCCAACCAAAAGGTCTCTGTTAAGTTGTAGAGTCAGAGACTGTATGGGATGTGCCCCCCAAATCTGCGATTATTAGCCTGGGGTGCATTCAGCTGGCCCTGCCTGGAGATGCTCTTAGGCGAGGTACCAGCTTCTCTGCAGAGAGGAATACCCGGTGGGTGTCGTGGAAAGCCCCTACTCTTTTTCCCACAGCTGGGAACATTTGTTGGTGAATAGGATGGATGTCTTGCCTAAAGAGACTTTGCCCCAGAGTTAGCAATGAGAGCATATCCCCTTTCCCACAGGGCTCCAGCAAAACTAAGCCTGACACCTGGGGAATTGATCCCATGGAGCTGGACTGAAAAGACCTGAGAATTTCAGATCTTTAGATTATGTGAGAATAGGGAGGAGGTCATTTGGAAGACAGGGGGACACAAGGCGTGATATTCCACTGGCGGTAAGGGCAGACAGATAATTAAACAGTGGTTGATGTTTCTAACTATCGTCATTGGCTAAAGAACAAGTTAGAACAGAGCCACAACGAGGAAGTCCTTGCAAATGTGTTAACCCTTTCTGGGGTATGGTTTTCTTCTCAAGGCAGTTATTTTTGTTATTTTAGTTGCCTTCAACCTTCACTGGATGGGTGGCTGAGCCCGGCTTTAGATGTGAAGAATGAGTTCTTTGAAATTCACACGTGCTTGTACAACCCAATTTTCATTTTCAAATTACTGTCACGTGATACTCTTTGAGTCTAGGATTGCAAACGCAGGCACAGTGCTTTTGATCTTCTCATCTTCCCTAAGGTGGACATTCTACGAGATGTACATTTACTCTTACGAATTAAGGTCACAATTGTAGTTAGCATTTGTTGACTTTGTGCTCTTGCCAGGCACAATTTTAAGAACATTATATGTATATCTTGAATTCTTACAACCTTGAAGACAGGTACTACCATCAACCCTATTTATAGATGAGAAAATGAAACGAGGGGAGGTAAGTGACTTTCCCAGGGTCACCCAGCTATGAAATGGCAAAACCTGGATTTGAACTCAAGGAGTATGACCTCAAAGCCAGTAAGCTGAAGCCCAGTTCACTTTCCTGTCCCTTTCACCGTTAAAATGCATTAATTATGACTCAACCGTTGTTTTTCTTGAATGCGGGTGAAGAGATTTCCTCTCCAAGTAGCAGTGCTGGCTCTAGGTGTCCCTCCTCACCCTGGGTAGTATTTCCTGCCTCTTTGCTGCAATGGAGAACACCCCACATCCTTCGAGGCACCAGCCTGGTTTCTGGATCTTTATATTTTCCAACTCATTTGAATGTAGTCCTCAGGCTTTCTTCCGCTTCCTGACCAGGTCCACAGGGCTAACATTCCAAGGGCAGCAAAAAACTTTAGCTGGGGAGTCCCAGTTGCTGTTGTTTCTCAACTTCCTTTGATCCTATTTTGTGGTTGACTTGGCGAAAGTCCACATCTGTCACCAACGGGCTTTAAAGCGGCTGCAACTCAAAGCCCATATCGGATTTGACCTCAACACGCCCAGTTTGGAGGCATCCATTTCCTTTCCATCCTGGATAAAGACGCGGGGTTTCACTGATTCCACATGCATCTTTCTCGCTCTGTGTCTCTCCCTTTCCTCCCCCTCAGTAATCCTGCAGACTCAGGAAGGACCTTCGCTCGTTTCTGTTGCCGTTCGGCATATGCTGTGTCCTAATCCTTCCTGTGTTTGCTGTAGGTATGGCGGTTCTCCAAGACAAATTACTGATGTAGTTGGGGAGGTCACCAGGCGTCATTCTACTGGGGGATGGGAAGGAAGATGTCTCTGGTGGTACACTCCTGGGACCTCCGCCGCCTCCTCCTGGTCGGTTCCAGGCTTGTTTGACGGCTACCGTGCTGGACCCTGGGACCCCAAGCTGCGAGCTGGCGGATGGGGAAGGAAGAGACAAGCTTTGCCTACTGGCCCTGTCATTTAATGAGGGGGAAGCTTGCATGGGGCAGACCTCGGGCAACAGATGTTGGTGGAGAATCTGCCAAAACTGTGTTGAGGGTGAGGGAGCGATGCATATGTTACTTGACACGGGAGGATTAGGGGAATCATGAGGAAGCATGCCTCAGCCCTTCACACCGTGACGCCTTGGGGAAGTGAATTATGAGAACAGAGAAGCACAGTCCGCGCACAAACAGGGAATGACGGGCCAGGGGCAGGCAGCTTGAACCGTGCCTTTGCTTTTCTCTCCCCCACCAACTACCCCCAACTCCCCTGCCGGGGCGATTGGCAGGCATGGTGAGATGTATTGTGCGAGCTGCAGAATCCAAAGCAGGAGGCCTTTGATGGAAGAGCTGCCTTCAGGGTTGTCTTCCCTTGCTCTGCCCAGCGAGCCTTCCCTGCCCATCCCCACATTGTTAAGGGGATATGATGCGATGCCCAGTCCTTTCCCCTGGACTTTGCAAATGAAGTCATATGGAAGGCGGCCAGTGGATCCAACCATTTGTCTTTGTCGATGGCACAAAGGAGCATTGCTGAAAATGGGCGCCGTTCAACAGGCTCAGGCAAAGCGACCATTGGAAATCTGAGATGGGGAAGAAGTGGTCTAGATTCCATGGTTGCTTTCTTCCCCTTTGTGTTAGGTTTTCATGAGACTCTACATCCTCCTGGCAGAGCTAGAAACAGGCAAGAGATGCCGGCATCACATGCATCCCCTACCTGTGAAACGTTGGCGGGTGGAGGGGAAGGAGAAGAAAGAGGGAGACTGTGGAAGGTTGGCCTTGGGAAAAGTACATTTGGTAAGGAAATGGCTTTTGGAAAGAATGCCAGAATCTAAATTTCCACTGTGGCGATGGCATCCATGGAGGAGAGGGAAGGACAACCGAGTTGAAGTCCATTCTTGAACCCATTGAAGCCAGAGGAATTCTCAAAGCTGGGAGACCCCCACCAAGACAGGTCAAGGTTGTTTATGCCCACCAAATGAGGCAAGCCTGTAGACCAAGTCTGGTGGTCTTCCAAACTCTCAGTCTATTTCCACCAGAGATTCTAGGTGGGATGGAAAGAAGATGGGAAGCCAGACTCCCTGGCCTCTACTTACTAGATGCCAGCAACACACACCCTCTCCCAGTCGTGATAATCAAAAATGTTTCTGGACATTTCCAGATGTCCCCTGGGGGCAAACAGGGGCCCAGGATGGGACCCACCGCTCTGCCCCCTTGACCCCAGTACTGTGCTGACTGTCGAGTTTGAGCTGCGTGCCCGTCCACAGTTGATGCTTCTCCAACACATCTTCTTCCCGGGGGGCTGCTTCCACCCAGCTGGCGGGACCCCCTGAATTTTGCTCACCCCTACAACTGGGAGGCTTTCGAAATGGGGTCACAAGGCTATAATCCCAATACTGACCCTATCAATGTTACTTCTGTAATTAGTTATTATTTCTATTAACTAATAATAGTCACCATTTATTAAGCATCTACTTTGTACTAGAACCCATGTTAGGCTCTTAGGTAAATTAGCTCCGAGCCTCTCAACACCCCTGGGTATGATGATTATCTTCAGCTTACAGATGAGCAAGGATGTATAGGACAGCATGATTTGCAGTACTGGAAAGCTGGAGACCAGCACACACCTTTGCAAACTGTCAATTCCCCACCCTTATTTTGGGCACATGCGCTCATTTTAGTCCAGATCCTGAGAACTTGAAGCAGGCGCGTTTAGAATGCCAGACCCTGCCATGTTGCCCTGTGAAGGCCTGTCATTATTGACATGGCCCAGTGGCCAGGTATGGGGGTGCCCATCTCCCACACACTCCGGATAATGTCACCTCTTTACATTTTTGCCAGATATTGCGACCCATGCTATCAAATACAGTAGTTGCTGGCCACGTGTACCTGTTTCAAATTAATTAAGATGAAGTAAGATAAATAGCTCAGGTGCACCATCTACATTTCAAATGTTTAGCAGCCACACGTGGCTCTAGTGGCTGCCGTATTATGTAGCACAGATAGAGAGCATTTCCATCATCACAGGAAGTTCTACTAGACCGTGCTACTCTTGGACAACAGAAAAAGGATCTCATTGTTTTGGATGCATGTCTCTGATACTAGTGAGCTGGACCTGCTTTTTGTAGAATAATTAGGGCAAATTCTTAGACATGCTTGCTACGTAGCAGGCACTATTCTGAGCGCATGATGGAAGTCATCCATTTAATGTATTTATTGACTTGTTTGAAGCCTGAAGAGCCAGCAAAAGAAGTGAAGGGGAATTTGAAAGTGTCCCAGAGAAGGTCTTACTGAGAGAGCAGGGTCCTTGGGGAGAATCCGGAGCAACTGGTGTTTGGAGGAGAAGGGCTGTATCCTTCTCTGAGCCCTAGGGGAGGAGAGGACAGGTCAGGTGTGGGTTTATCTGTAAACTCAGTGGAATGACTTCTGCTTTCTCTGAAGTATGAGGCATGATTATCACTCTGGAATGATGGCCCAGAAGGGAAACGGGAGCCTTGAGGAAGGTGGAGATTAGACACAGCCATTCCCTAGACTTGGAAAGCGAGCTGACTAAAGAAACATACATAATTTCTGGCCATTTTGAGGGCCCAGTTGAGGTTAGGGAATCATGAATTTATAATGACCACAGTCTAGTTGTATGATTTTTCTCCCAGAAACTGTACTGATGTGAAACTTGGAGCCAGGGATGCTCTGTAAGCCCGAGTTTTCCCATGGGCGGAATGTCTACTTCTGAGAACTTAGGTGACATCCTCTGTGTAATGGCTGGGGAGGCACCTAATAAAATTTTGTTGAATGAATGAATAACGTAGTCCTGTTTTCTTTCTTTCCCTTCCCACTCCCTGTCCCCACCCCCAACTAAGCTGGTTTGTGTTTCCTGTCAAATCTGATTAAAGAAACGAATAGTGTGGGGGCTTCCCTGGTGGCGCAGTGGTTGAGAGTCCGCCTGCCGATGCAGGGGACGCGGGTTCGTGCCCCGGTCCGGGAAGATCCCACGTGCCACGGAGCGGCTGGGCCCGTGAGCCATGGCCGCTGAGCCTGCGCGTCCGGAGCCTGTGCTCTGCAACGGGAGAGGCCACAGCAGTGAGAGGCCCGCGTACCAAAAAAAAAAAAAAACGAATAGTGTGAACCAGCCCACAGTAGAGTGAGCATCAGGTGAGAGTATTTTTGGTGACCGTATTTCAGGAAGGGGCAGCCCGGTGGCCCTGGGAAAGTAGCCCTCCCCAGACCTCGGCCCCTGAGAGGTTGGCAGTTGCCTTGGCTTCTGGTCCATGACATGGATGTGTCCTCTTTCTCATGGCTCGTGTTGGAGTGGACAGAGATCTCCCTTCAGTACTATCTGCTTCCCAAGGTCTCTTCAGCCTCAGACCCCTGACCAGCAGGTAAAAAAACTGCTTTGGAGAACCATATGCACCTTTGAATCTTCATAATGAATTCCAAACTAACCAATCAGGAAACAAAACGCAGCCTGGGAAGTAGAAGAGAAGAGAATGGGACTGTCTCTGCAAGGATTTTCTCCCCAGGCCCCAAGTATTTACATTCAGATTTGCATATAATTTACATATAATTTGCATCCAGCTACAAAGCCTGTCTGTTGTTCAGATAATGTTTAAGCTAAAGTTGATTTCCAGAATGTCCCACTCTCCCCTGTCCTTCCTCACCCCGTCTACTCAGGTATAGGGTGGAAATGTCTGGACTTTCAGGGAACAAGGATAGTCCCTGGGTCACACACTTTCTGTGTCAGCAATGCTGCATGTCACCATGCATGTTATTGTCACAAAACATCTTGGACAGCAGAAGAAACCAGGACAGAGTTGTCTGGAGGGCTGCAAGCAATATGTAGAGGAGCGAGCTCAGCTGAATTAGAAAGGGGAGAGTTAGCCAGATAAGCCAACAAAAAGTAAAGTCTGGGAAAATTAATTAATGACAGTAGCTGACACTTATACAGAGTGCTTACCATGTGCCTGGCATTGTTTTCAGTGCTTTACATGGATTACGTGTTTAATCACCATATCAGCCCTACAAGGTGAGTACAGCTGTTATCCCCATTTTTTAGGTAATTAAACTGAGGCCCACAGAAGATAAGTAACTTGCCTGAGATCATGCAGCTTGAAGAGAGACAGAGTCAGGACTTGGGATGGAACTAGTCTACTATGCTGTGTACAGAACAAGAAGGCAGAGTCCTGGAGGTGAGAGAGAGGACCAGCTCTGAATTCAGGGTTGCGGGGCTAGGTCCTCCGGCCAGCAGAGGGTTGGGGACAGGAAGTCTGGACCTGTGGGCGGATCAGGAGGTAGAAGGAAGCTGCAGAGCCCAGGTGGGCAGCGTGCATACACTGTAGCTCTGCTTTCACTCTGTTCTCTTCTGGCATCATCTGAAGAAGCCACGGGTGTTTACTCTTTGTTTTGACGGTGAACTCCTTTCAGGGCAAGAACTGGTCTCAGTCTGTGGCAGTGCCCAAGCTGAAGTCTGCTGATGTGGACAAGTGGGAAATACTTGGTCAGTGTCCTGGAGAAAGAGGTTGTCAGGTCAAACAATGGCAAGGATGAGTCAGCCCCTCTATAGTGAAACCCAGAGAATCCATCTTATCAGGCCCTGAACGACCAACAGGAGAACAGGGCTCACTGGGGAAAAGAGATACTGCTTAGATCAGCTCACCACAGTGGAAGAGGGGGAATAAAACAGAGGAGCCTGTGCTCTGTGGCTACGTGGCAAGAACTCCCCCTCTCTGTTTAGTCAAACCCTTCTTCTCCAGGATTGATCTGAAATGTGGATCTTCCTCTCTTTTTTACTTATTGTTCTTACGTGTTATTTTGTTTGTGGGGATGTTTCGATGGCTCCAGAATGAGAAGCAGGCAGCCGCAGCTGGGAGGTAAAGGGGGCTGTAGCTGAAAACAAACCTTGCAGGAGAGAAGCGGGGGGAAAATAATTAATGAAAGATGGTGTAGAGGCCACCGGTTAGCATTGGCCCAGCAGTGTGAGAAACTTCCTCGTGCTGGGGCTCCGTGTTGTCCAGGAGAGAGTGTTGTCATCTGAATTAATTTGCATGACAATAGGCCAACCCTTATTATGCATAGGGATGCTAATGGCACCAGCCCCAGTGCATTTCCATGGGAAAAGGGTCTTCCTTTGAGGAGGCAGCCTCTCCCTCCTCCCCCTCCTCCTCCCCCTCCCCTTCTCCCTCCCCTCCCCCTCCTCTTCCCCCTCCCCCTCCCCTTCCTCTTCCTCTTCTCCCTTCTGCCCCTCCTCCTCCCCCTCCAATTCCTCCTTCCCCTCCCCCCCTTTCTCCTCCCCCCCTCCTCCTTCTCACAGTGGGAAGCCCCCATCCATCCCTCACCCAGTGGAATATCCCCTGGGGGCCAGCACTCCTAGTGGGATGGAAAGGGTCCTCTGAGGTGGAAGAAATGTTTTTCAGCATCTCCCCAGACCCTTGTTCTCCCTCCCACCTCTCACAATATGATCAAGAAGGAAGTGTGAGTGTGCATAGTTTAATTAAAAAACAAATAGGTCCTCAAGACTGCCAACCTCCTGGGAATTGGTGATATTGGGGAGAAGCTACCGTGGGAGCAGGTGGGGCAGAAGATACCAAGGTTTGGGGTGGGAGCGGGGTCCAGGGGAAAGGATGGAGACAAAAGGGGCTTGGACTTGATTTAAGCACCTGGACATCTATTTCAGAGCAAGCTGTTCTGTTGCAGCTTTCTCATCAGTGCTCCCCTGAAGAAGGACATAAAATGTAGCACCATGCAGCTGTTCAGTCTTGCTTCCCTCACTTGCACGCTAGGAGGCTGTAGAATTCAAGGGGAGGGTTTGGAGCCAGCATACCTGGGCTCAAATCCCATCTCTGCTTTTTACCAGCCATCTGACTTTAGCACTGTGACTTAAGTCTGGGTGGCCCCAGTATCCTGGTAGGTATAATTGGTACCCTAATGTCTCTTCCCATTAGGGAAGATGCTTGGAACACCACTGGCGCACTGTAAGGACCATAAGTGTCAGGTATCAGCATCCTTCCTCTCTCCTCTACTTAGTTCTCCCACTCAGTGGCCTCCATTGTCTCCATGTCCCTTTAGAAAATAAGCCAGGTGGCCCCTTAGTCTGGTAGATGTCTGATTATGTTGACAGCCCCACACTCACCCCTCCCTTGATGTCCCCCACCACTACCACCACCGTGGGACTGCACAGCCCAGGAGCACATAGTGCCCTTGGGAAGGGACTGTCCCTGTTTGGTCACATTGTATCTAGTAGGGTAGCTGAGGAGCCCAACTAACTCATTTTACTGCAGTTGCTGCAAGTTCTAGAAGGCTTATCTACAATGTGTCTCAAGGTATAAAGTGTTCTCTCCTCCCCAGCACAAGACTTGATTGCCAGAGTTGAAAGGACTGCATCTAAAAGTAATTTTGAGTTGCTTAGCTTTGCCCCACAGTGTCCCTGCAGAGAAGAAATAGAGCATCTCAGTAATGAGTGCATGGCTTATCCACTGGCTTGGAGGATGAGTCTTGGGTACTTTAGCAGCATTTCTCACACTTTTTTAAAAAACTGAGGCTCGGTTTCGAGAAATATCAATATTTGATTTCTTATACTGTAATTTAATATTTCAAAATAGATATTTTCACTAGACGTAAAGCAAAGAGGTGGTAATTTAAAATATACTTTTTGTGAGTTCTTTATTAGGGGGTGTGATGGACGGACCAGTCAACTGTCTGGTCTTGACTCATGAAGTTCTAGCATCATAACTGAGTGGTACCCAAGACAGGATGACATTAGCAAATGGACTTGAATTTTATATATACATATCTATACCTTTCTATCTATAGATAATTTATATAAAACTTATAAATATATATATAAATTCTATTATAATTTTTAATTGATATATAAATTTAGATATATATATCTGAATCACTTTGCTGTATATCAGAAACTAACCCAAAATTGTAACTCAACTATACTTCAATTAAAAAATAAAATAATATAAAAAAATGGACTTGAAACAGATATAAAACCAATTTGTTCTTGTGCTCAAGGTGGCCATTTCTCGTAAACATAGTTCAGTTGTTCAACACTGAATGGGAGTTAACATGACAGAAAATCTCCAGAGGAGGATCGTTTGGATTTTCTACTTCGCCTCAGTCCCGTTCCACATTTTAATCCAGAAAAATTAGATGAAGCCTTAAAAGAAATGCTTGTGACGTGTTTGTGATCAATAATTGAAAGGCATAACTAATGTTGAGAGCTTCACCAATCAAAATTCAGAATGATCTGAGAATTAGCAGGAATGGATCCAAGTAAGCCAAATGAAATTCAACGGGGTCGAAAGTAAAGTCCTGAAAACGTGAGTTTTAACCATCAATTGCGATGGCTTTTTGTGGGCATAAACAGAGATGTTTGGGTTAATGACAAGCTCAGGAAGAATTAAGAGTTTTGAGAAAGCACCTAAAAATATTGACTCCAATCTTAAGGTTTGTGAATAAAAATACATGTAATTTCCAGTGTAAGAACAGACTATTTTCCAAACCTTCATTTACAACCTTGCTTGGAATTCAGAATGTATTTTTCCCCTAGAAACGCTGTTATCAATTCACCAGGCTGTGATACAGATGCAGATAAAATCTAGCTGAACAACAGCATAAATAATAACTGATTCCCGTTTGCAGACAGGAAGACAACTCTGGTCTAACTGCTTCCAGACTTTACACTTGTTTTGCTTTTCTTCATCCTCCCCAGAAGCTGCTCTTCATTTCCTCACACTCTTGTCATGCAATATGCCCCACTTCTTTTGTTCCTGAACAGCTGGGCTGCGGGCAGGAGGAGAGGTGGCCGTTAGAGCAGCCATCGCCAAGAAAGACCTAGAGAATGAGGCACAAGAGATGGATGACAAATTCAAACCCTGCCCAGGCTCCACTTTGGAAAAAGCCTTTCTTATTTGATCTGGCTGCAAAACAGATCAGTAACCTCAGGTAGAAAGTTATAATCTGCATTCAAATAGATTTCTCATAAAAGGTACAAGTTCAAGGCCCAGACTGCACTCTACTAGAATTTCAAGACTCAGTAATATTTTATTTTTCCTTCATAGATCTTTGAATTGTTAGATCTCACTGTTCACGTTGTTATTTCCAGGCTTGGGAATGGAAATCATTGCAACCTCACGTTACTTTCTAGTTTTTAGAGTGTTGAAATTCCTTCTTAATGAGAGGAAATTTCAGTGTGGATTTTTAAAAATTATTATTTTATGTTTTTTTATTAACTTTCTAATTCTTGACACACCTAAGTTTTGAATATGGTCAAAATAATGATGTGTCACTAATGAAGTCATCTCATAATAAGATTTCCTTGGCCTGGGTACGTGGAAGTTGATATATTTCTGAATAGACTGAATGGTTGTTTCCCTGCAAAATTCATATGTTAAAATCCTAACCCCCATGTGATGGTATCAGGAGGTGGGGGCTTTGGGGAGGTAATTAGATCATGAGGGTGGAGCCCTCCTCAAGGGGATTAGTACCCTTATAAAGGAGCCCCCTCCTCCTCCAACCACACCGCCAAGAGCTCTCTAGCCCCTTTCTGCCTTATGAGGTCACAGCGAGAAGAGAAGAAGATGGTCCTCTACTATGATCTTGGACTTTCCAGCCTCAAGTACTATGAGAAATAAATTTCTGTTGTTTATAAGTCACCCCGTCTATGATATTCTATTACAGCAGCCCAAACTGACTAAGACAGTTTCTATCAACAACCCCAATAATGCCAGGAGGAACCAGATACAAGGATAGGTACCAGGTGGGCAAGAACCCTGACGCCTCTTGGAGCTTTGTTTACCTTGTGACTCTGTCAAAGGAATGGGAATCAGAGTGATTAGAAAATAAAACATTCCACCAAAGTTTTATATTGCCCCAATTACATTCACAGCAGTGACAGACCAAAAAAAAAAAAAAAAAAAAAGTGCTCTGTAATTATTGGATTGCAGATAAAACATTGACATCATCTTCACAGAAGTTTCAATCCCATGGGAAGAACATGTATGGCAACAGATCATTGCAATACAATGTGTGGTAAATGCTAGAAAAAAGGGGGTGTTAAGATGCTCTGAGAGTACAGAGGACAGGCTGACCCAGCTCAGGGGAGGGGAAGCTTCCTAAAGGAGGTGACTCACAGTTAGGGCTTGGAGGATGAGTAGGAGTTACCAAGTGAAGGGGTCAAGAGATCAGCTAAGAGAACCCATTCAGGTCCAGCCACGGTTATGAGAAATGGCAAGGAGTGACAAGTAGTATGGTATTCCTTTCGCTTAAAGGGCAAAGCAAACAAAGCCAGGAGAGGCAGAGATAAAGCTGCTCAGAATAGAGAGAGGCCAGGTCACAAAGAGCTTTCCAGGTTTGATAAAAGAGATCGGACTTTATTCTATAAACAAGGAGAGGCTTTGAGATATTTTAACATAGGAGATTGGTATAGTCAGAATTGTTTTAAAGTGACCACTCCTTAGGCAAGAGTACTACCTCAAGCCGTAATTGCCATAAAATGGGATAAAGGAGGGCTAACAGAAGGCTTTGAGAAGGAGGTAACGTTAGAGATGGTTCTTGAACTCCAGATAGAATTTGCATATACAGCAATGGGGAAAGGCATTGGGGAGGGGACTCGGTCATTCATGGAGCATAGAACGGTTGAAAAGGAGACTCGTGAGAAATCAAGTCAACGATGGAAATTGAGTCCACATTACAGAAGGCTTACTTGTTTGTCTTATTTGTGTTAGTTCCCTGCCATCTTCACTCATGAGGTCTTCCAAGCAATAATCAGTCCTGCCCGCCATGTTCCCTGGGATGACACAGGAATCTGCTCTCAGCATCCCTCCTGGTGATGCTTGATTATGGCACCTCCCTTCTGAGTTGGTGGCCAGCGCCCCAGTACCGAGGGTGGAAGACTTGCTCTGTGCACCAATATTTCCTTCTGCCTCACTGCAGGAATGATCTGTGATCCATGCTGGTGCCCCAGCCACTGTCAAGCATCTCCATTTGGCCATTTTACAAGTTGCCCCAGGTAAGTACACACTTGCACATAAATTTCCAGCGACAGAGCAAACTGGAAAAAAAATGTATAGGCTGGTATCTTGTAGGACTTATTTGCACAACTACTCCAATAAAGTGATTTGGGTAAAAAAGAAAGCAACTAGTGACTATGGTAATTGACTTACAACCCACATGCACATAGGACTTTGCATAACCCTTCCTCCTCATGGCTGGCTCCCATTTTGGACTTCTTCCTGTCTCCATAGCTTCCGAGGGATTCTAGTTCTGAAACTGGAGGAACCTTACTAAGCCTTCCTTAATGTAAAGGAGTTTGGACATGAACTTGAATAACTGTTGAGCTGATTTTCCAGCTGATAGGAGATGGTTAATTGTCTGCTGTCTATAGGAGTCTTAAAAATCTGTCTGGCCACGTTAATAGCGACTTGGAATTTATGACTTGAGACTACTGGGGGCGATGAGGAACTCAGAGCCCCGGCATCTCAGGGTAATCATCCCTTAGGTAGAAAACAAAACCCAGTGGGCAGATCTCACGGCCCTGTAAATAGAGATGATCAAATGTAAACATGGTGCAAGTTTAGCATCCCTGGTGGTATTATTTTCTTTCCTTCTGGGGTAGCTCCTGCTTGTTCAAAAACATGTACAACCAGTTAAGAGTAGTGTAAGATTTGGAGGTTATGGAATAGTCTGTATGCTACAGGGATGAGAACTCTGCAGCATTTTCAGGGATCAACTTTTCCCTGATATGGTATTTTATTCTAACGACTGAAAGGTAGGACAGGCAATTTATTATGAGTAGATGAATGGACAGATCTTTTTTTCCCCTTTGAATCTTGGGTCAAAATGCAGTCTTGACACTCATGGAAGGAAGACACCCAATCTGTCTCCCAGGGAGAGTGGGGAAACCTTTCACAGAGTTCATATAAGATATCTTGTTGAGAGAGAAATTCTAGCATAATCTTTGGGAGAGAGGAACAGGATCAGCATTGGTATGGGCTGCAGGTTCTCTGCCCAGAAGCTCAGAGTCACAACAGAGAATCTGGTCAGTGGTTCTCTGCTGTCAGCTCCTTGCTTTCTGGCCCTAGTTTAACTCTCAGCCTACCTGCCTCTCAGTGTTTCCTTGGTGCCTCTGACTGCTGCATTCTCATCCAAATACCTGGGACGTGGGGCTAATGAGCCCTCCTACCCCCTGGGGTCATCAGGAGGATCAAAAAAGACAAGTGCTCAGCACAAAGTGCTAGAGAGATGGAAGTCCAGTAAATCACGTTGCCCTGCTTTTCATTCTTGCACTTACCGGACACACGTGCAATGGAAGGGCACGTGCAGTGGTTAACAGAGGTTTCCACTGGAAGCTGGAGGGTGTGGGCCCTTCCACGCCTTATTTCTACACATCTGCAATTTGTTAATTATTCACAACAAGCAGGGCATTTTTATAGTTAAAAAGAAAAATTTAAATGTCACAGCAGTAAAGAAAATGAAGGATCTTTACTCTGCCTACAGCAAAGTAGCTCACCATGTGGGGAGTGGTTACTTGCACTCAGAGAGCAGGTGAGAAAAGGCAATGGCTCTGACCATAGTTTTAAAGCATTCCTGAGCTTGTGGGCTGAGTCAGTACCATCCCTTTCTTCACCAACGATGCACACACTCTCCTTTGATTCAGCTGAATGTCCCCCTTCCCTGTCTCCCATGAGAATGCACCTCCGCCTACAGGGAGTGTAGTGGTACAAAGGCTTTGGCGGCTGCTCTCTGAAACCCGGCCCCGTGTTGTTGCTGAAGCCACGCCTCCCTCAGGCTGCTTCTGGCCAAGGGCTGAGCCCAGCAAGGATGCCATGCTGTGGGAGACCTGCTCCCGGGAGACCCAGCATTCCTGTGAAGGCTGACTTTGGCTGGATAATTCCCATACGGCCTTGCCCGGCTGCCTAGGTTGCTTTTACCTCTGCTTCATCTGGGGTCAGAATTGCCTGGCGGTCTGAGAGCTCTCCCAGCTCATCCAGCTCCCCACCCCCCCACCGATGTTCCTTCACAAAGGCGTGTCCTCTAATAACGTCCTTGCCCGTTGTCCCATCTCAGCATCTGCTTCTCAGAGGACCCAGGCTAACACATCTTGGGTTTTTGTTTGTTTGCTTCTGTTTTCCTATCTGCAACCTCCAGGGTGGCAACTTAGGAGTCATCGATGAGATGACTCTGTCCTCTACTCTCCAGCTCAGTTTCTCCCTTCAGTCCCACTTCAAGCTTGGATAGACCTCGCCCTGATTCTAATCCACATGCACGGGTCTTGCAAGAGTGTGGTCAGTGGTTGTCCATTTCGGTTGCTTGGTTTTCAGGTGTTTTCATGCCTTCCTTATCTTCACCGCTGATCCACCTTCATAGACCATCCGGAGGTTCTTCTGAGTTTGTGCTGAGGAGACCCAAGGTCTGGACCATACTTGCAGCAGGAGCTCCCAAGTGCACTCACCGATGGAAAAACAAAACAAAACTACACATGCTATCACTTTTGGTTTAAGACGGTTGCATTTGGGGAAGTTGCAAATCAAAAGTTATCAGAAAGCAGGGTCCTATTTGCACCCAAGCCCAAAGTCAGGGCTACCCAGACTTCAGCTTTCTGATGATGATTTCAGTGATTTGGCGAGCAGTTACTAGTAAGGGGACAAAGGAATACCTTGGCAGAGGTAAGATAATTAAGAAATACCATTCATTCTCTCATTCTACAAGAAGATACTAAATATTTTTTCTCCCTCCCCTCTCCCCTTCCTTCCTTCCTTCCCTCCTTCCTTCCTCCCTCCTTCTTTCTTTCCTTTACCCCTTCCTTCCTTCTTTCCTTTCACTGATATTTATCGAGGGCTTAATATGTGCCATGCACTCTGTGACGAATACAACACTGTATTAATTGCTAAGTGCTACAGGTGATTCCAAAAACAAAAAATGTAAGGCACAACTCTAGTCATCTATAAGCTTGAACACTATTGCTGTAAAAAAATAAACAAACCCACATAAAACAGTTGGGAAGCAATGACGAAGTAAAAGTAAAATGCAAGCAAATAGCTGGGTGTTATCGAGGTAGCATGGAAAAGGCGTAGGATACACCAGCTCAGGGGTGACTCACTCAGGGTCTTCAGAGGACATGACTCAAGTCTTCAGAGATTTAAATAAGGGGAGGTAGTAGGAGTATGCTCGAGACCAAGAATCACAAGAACATAGACCCGCAGCAATGGCTCTAGACCAAGGCAACTGTTCCCCTGCCCCAGGGGACATATGGCAAAATATCCAGTGACTGTTAAGTGTTGTCACAGCTGGGGAGTGATGCTACTGCACCTGAGTGGTTAGAGGCCAGGGATGCTGGTGAACACCCTATAGTACACAGGACAGTCCCCCACGCCCCCAAAATGTCCATAGTGCTGAGGTTGAGAAACCCCGATGTACAGGGATGAATGATCCAGCGCTGTGATGGGGGTGGAGGACAGATTATCCAGAGAGGTGACCGGAGGTGGGTCCATCGGGGAAGGAGGAGGAGCAGGGCTTCAAAGAATCTCAAGGTTTACTTGGCTGAGATTGTTCTTAGGATCCAGTGCTGCAGGTTCTTGAACGATCCAGAAACATAAGAAAGTTAGTGCTCCAGAAAACTCTGATGACAGCAGAAGCAAGAAGGGAATTCTACCAACTTCGGCATGAGAGGCAACAGCTCTTCTAGGTGGAGAACGTGGAGACATCCTCCTGCCACAGAGTGAAGGAAAAATAGTCATAAAAAGTCCGGTTTCGGTGCTTCAGTGTGACGACATCCTCAAAGCCCTAGCTTTGTCCTTGGGGCCTTAGAGACATTGCCCAGCTCTTTCAGTGCCCTTTTCAGGGATGACACTACCCCTTTCTCTCTTGAGGGGCAAGTTGGTCTTTCAACTCGTTTCTCACTCTTCCTAAACCTGATGGCATAATTTCTCTTAGGCTTTCGGGAATTTGAGTGAATTTTCACTGCGGGCTTAAACCATTAGGCCTGTTTTTGTTCGTTTTTCTGTTCTTGTTTTTAGTGGAAAAGTTAAAGTAAAATCAAGACAAAGCTGCAAGTTCTCCTAGGAAGAAAAGCGGTTGTTTTCAGGGGAAGGTTTGCTCCTGCATCCAAGGCTGCTGTCAACAGACACTCTTCCTTTAAAGCTTTCTGAGGACACCACCTCCTCTCCCAGGGACGCCTCTCATCATAGGTGCCTGGAATGTCGTCAGGGTGGAGAGCGGTCACGGGTGGTTCTGTTCTTTGTTGTCCTGAGAGGAGTTTGCGGTGCCTGGTGTGGAGTGTGTGTGCACACGTGCCTGCGTCTGCTTGGCTTCTGGGAACAGGGAAAAGCACAAGAGAGAAACAGATGGGCCCCCCTGAGCTTCTTTTTGGCCTGGAAAAATGAAACGCGGAGAAAATCGTCATAAAAAACGGAAACAGCTGTGGCAGGGCCACAGCAGCTTGTGGGGTGGGTCCTCGCCTGAGGGGCTTGCAGTCTGTCCAGATTCTGCTCCCAGGCGGGGCGGGTATCACCCAAAATAATGTCCTCAGCATAGCTGTTACCCACCCCGCAGGTCATCAGATCGACCCTATGCCCTTCCTCCCCTCCTTACTCTCCAAGCCAGACTGCAAGACAGATGGAATTACCTTTTAATGTATCAGGAGAAGATGTGCAAAGAAGCCCCCTCACTGAGGCTGGCAGTTAACTGTGCAGGGTGGCTGTTCCTTCTTCCACACCATATAAATCCCCCAACTTCGTTGAAACCTGTATTTTGTCAGTGTCTTGGCACATCAAGTTGACAGCAAGCTGGCACACCATGTCATTTTTGTCCACGATTGACCAGGATGGTACACTGAATAAGCAGAAAAGACATTTAGTCATAATCACTGGCTCCCTGTCAAAAGCTATTGGACTGTTTCTCCAGAGGGTCTTTTGGGCTGCGTAGAAGTCAAGAGGGGAAAATGTGGCAACGTGGGGGAAGGGTGTAGCTCTCATACGAGACCAGACGGAGCTTCTGGGAAAGCGAGGAATCTGCCGCTCCACCTTCGGTCATGAATGGGAATTAGAGTTTCCGTTAAATCACTGAAGTTGTGATAAAGTATAACACGGAGGGTACGTGCGACCACATAGACCACGGAGGGTAATCTAAATGCCCATCAAATGGAAGATGGCTCTACAAACCAGGATATTGATTTTATTTTTCTGGAAATCAAGGTATTAATGGATTAAAGAATCTTTCATTTTTCATCTGGTATTTAAAAGCAATACACATTCGGACGAAGACATTTAGAAACTAGGGAACTCCTGACTCTAAGCTCTTTTTTTTTTTTCCCTGAACTCCCTGGACTAAATTTAATCCAGGAACATAACTCTCCATAATTTGTTGAATGGGGATCTCTCCCTACTAGGTGTGAGGTCCCTCTGTGCTACTGGCTTCTAGCATTGAGCCTGTCAGGTGGTAAATGAGAAGGAAACATTTGTTGTCTTGATGATTATGACCTCTTGAGCAATGTGGCTGGGTAGACCAGAGCAAGACCCTTCTTTCTATACTCTGTGCCCATGAGGACTGTTTTGATTAAGAGCTATGGGTGCCGGCCTCTAGCTGGACAGCTGAATCTCAAGAGTTAACTGGGGCTTCCCTGGTGGTGCAGTGGTTAAGAATCTGCCTGCCAATCCCTGCAGGGAACCCGGGTTCAAGCCCTGGTCCGGGAAGATCCCACATGCCGCGGAGCAACTAAGCCCGTGCGCCACAGCTACTGAGCCTATGTTCTAGAGCCCGCGAGCCGCAACCACTGAGCCCACGTGCCACAACTACTGAAGCCCGCGTGCTGAGAGTCCACACTCCACAACAAGAGAAGCCACCGCAATGAGTAGCCCCCGCTCGCCGCAACTAGAGAAAGCCCGTGCGCGGCAACGAAGACCCAACGCAACCAAAAATAAATAATAAAATTTTTTTTAAAAAAAGAGTTAACCACTTGCACTATGATTGAATCGAAATGACCAGATAACACAGTTGAAAATTGGAGTGGAAAGAGTCTTGGTGGGAATAGGAGATCACGGAGCAGGGACACTGGGGAGACTTAAAAATGCTGTATCATTTTTTTTTTTTTTTTCCAAATCCCAGAAAACAGCTGCAGGTGGAGAATAGGATGGATTTCAAGAATTCTCCACGGAGGCAGGGGTTCAGACAGGGGCCAGCTGGGTGATGAAATCAACTCAGAGGTCAGATGTGTGTTCATGTTCAGTGACGGCTTCAGAAATTTCAGGGACTTTCAAAATTGGTTCTGGAGAGAGGCAGATCTGTTGACTGGGCAGACGGGGACTAAGGCATGATCATTCTGGGATTCAGGGGCCTCAGGCTTAAGGGGAAATGAGGCTCCAGACTCCTTGCCCTATCTCTGTTTTGGGGGACCCTAGAAAAGAAGTGACTCTTGTTTGCTGAATTTACGGAGACGTGGGACACTCAGAATAGGGGCAACTCTCACCCTTTCTAGGGGCTTTAAGCTATAAAGTATGAAAGCCCCACAAACACCGTCTTTCTGTAAGCTCCCTTATCTGCATAGATGTGGGTTAGCTCCCCACAGGTCAGAGAATTTGGGGTAATTTGAATAAGCACCACCTAGAAGTTCAGACGTTTATTTGGGTTTCCACATTTCCCTCCCTTATCCTGACTTCCTCCACCCTCCCAAGCTGTCTGTGAAGGAGCTAAGAGCCCCCCATTAGATGCTCCTGGATTCCCAGCTCTATTAATCTCCAGATGGACCTGGAAAGCCAGCACAATCGGCTCCCTCACAGTGCTTGGCGTGCCCTGTATGGCTCTAGCTGGATTCATACAGTGCCGAGGCAGCTGCAAAAATGAAAAGTCATAAGAAAAATGGATATTCAAACTCTTAACATCCAGTGAAAGGAAATAAACATCTGGGTTCCAAAAGAGCAAGAGGTCGTCAGATCTGATGTCATATGAATTCTGTAATGCAAAACAATGTGCAAGGGAGTTACACAGGTCTTGGAGGAAGAGAAGTCATTGGAAATGCACATTAAAAGCATGAGATACCATTTCACACTTGCAGAAACAGGTGTCAAAATTTTAAAATCTGACAACAAATGTTGGTATTGATGTAGAGGAACTGGACTACTCTTAGGTTGCTTGTGGGAGTGTAAAATGATTTATGCACTTTGGAAAATTGTTTTGAAATTTCTTACAAAGCTGAGCATTTATCTATTCTATGACCCAGCAATAACATTTCTAGGTGTTTGCCCAAGAGAGATTTATATTAGTTTTATTCACAATAGTCCAAACTCAAAAAGAAAAAAATCCAAATGTCCATCACGAGGAAAATGGATAAACACACAGTTGTATATTTATACAATGGAACACTACTCAGCAAGAGAAAAGAATGAACTACTGAATACATGCAAAAGCATTGATGAATTTCATAGAAATTTTGTTGAGCAAAAGAAGCCAGATATAAATGGGTACATATTATATGATTCCATGTGTATGAAGTTCAAGAACAGGCAACTCGATTGTGTGGTGATAGAAATCAGACCAGTGGTTGTCTATGGGAGCTGAGGATTGGATGAACGAGGGAATGAGAGAACTTTCTGGGGTGATGGTTATGTTCTATAATTGGATTTGGGGTGGTCGCTGTTCAGATGTATTCGTTTATCAAAAATTATTGAGTTATACACTTAAGAGCTATACATTTCATAGTATGTAATTTTTTAAAAAATTGCCTCTAGAAAATAAGGGAGGGGTGGATCAGAAAGGGAGAAGAAAATCTGTGAAGGCTGATTTTTGGAGAGCGGATGCCATGCAATGGATATTCATCTTCTCTTCGATGGAGAGGTGGGGTGGTGTTATTCACTAACCCTAAGTTTAGCAAATGGGCCTTTAAAGAGGTTGCTCATAAAGCTTTGGAATGAGTTTTTATAGGTGGGGAACACAGAGAAACGGTGCCTGACTCAAGAGTCTAGGTAACTTGGGTAAGATGTGAGAGGTGCTGACTTCTCTTGGCTAAGTGGTGTGTTTCCACTTACCTAACGTGGTTCTCCGGGAGAGAGAGCAAGCACGGGGTCACCTTAGGTCCTGTGTAGCAGAGTCTCCTGCAGGGGCAAGGAGACCTCACTGCTGGATGAGGCCAGAGGTATTCTGATCATGCTCAGAAGTGGGGTAAGGGTTGAAAACTACCAGTTTGAATAGCAGCGTATCTTTCTGAGTTAAGACAACTGCATGAATAAGGAGTCATAAAAGTGCCCCAGGAGGAAAAGAACCAGCTCTGATCAAGAGCCTGGCCCACCAGGGATACCAGCTTTAACCATCTACGAGGACCCAAGAGTGTGATGCCATCCAGATACAAGTCCCCTTCCCTTCCCTTTCCTCGTCTCCCCTACCTGTCCAATCCCCTTCGAATCTGTTGGGTAGACAGATGTGCAGAGAAGGGTAGGACCATCCGTCTTCCCCATTCCAGCTTTCCGTCCTGAAACAGTCATGAGTTGAGGAGGGAGAAGATTTAATATTAAGCTGGTTTAGGTTATTTCCCGGGGTTGGGACATTTCAAGGACTGAAACAAGACTATTTATTTTTTCACTAAATAACCAGAGGACTTTTGATTTTCTGAGAATGTTGGGAAAAGTCCCGTTCTTATGGCCCCCGTTCCCAATCCCACCCTCAAGGATCACTCAGGGCCAATGGAAGATCCCAGCTCTGGAATAAAGTCTAAAGAGACACTAAAGGCAAAAATAAAGTTGCATGTTGATCACAATCTACATGCTACGTTTGCTCAATATTATAGCTGGCGTGTCTGTCCGAGCGCCCACTGAGTATCTCTGAGCATGTTCCTATATTCCAATGTTGGTTCAATGGCACCACCTGTCACCTTGACACCGAAGACAGAGCACAGAGGTTATCCTTGACTTCATCCTCTGTGTCTACATCGCACCAGTTCTCACACCCTTCCACCTCAGCCCCTTGAGTCTCTTCAGAGCCGTCATCCTCTCTCTATTTTTAGTGCCACTGCCTTGATCTCAGCTCAGGCTTTCACCCTTCTCCAGTAGACTGCACAAGAGACTCCTAAGTGGTCTCCCTGTTCTTGGATTTTGACAGCAAAGTCAAAAGTCTGGGCTGGAATGATGCCACCCCAACTTTTTAAAGCACACAACTGCTCTTGTGCCCCCCCTGGTTAAAATCCTCCTAAAGTTCCCTATGACTCTACCCTTGCTTATCTCTCAACTCATTCTCCGCCATTTACCTACCCACATCCAGTCCTAGTCACACCAAACCAACCTGTAGCTGTCCCCAAGTGCGAATCTGTTTCCGATCTCCATTGTCTTGCTTCAGAAAGTCCCTTCTCTGTGTCTGAAATGTCTCCCCTCAGCTAATCGACCTCATCCTCCTCCAGAAGCCTCCCTCTTCTTTCAGCTTCTGTGTTTGTATAGGATTCTGTGCACACCTCTAACTTAACACTCAACACTATCGTTGGTTTAATTACTTTACCTCCATCCTTTTCCTTGTGAGTTCCTTCTCTTATTCGTTTTGGAGTCCCCAAATCCTATCTGGCACGGAGCGAACGCTCATCCAATGTTCACTAAATTTATGATTTAATTACAGAGTCATTGATGACGTTCGGCCTTTGAACCCCTAATTCTCAATTCCTACCTCAGAATCTTGGGCACAAAAAACGACTTAAAATGTTAATGAATTCATCAGTGAACAATTTCGGAGCTCCTGTTATGCAGCAGACACTTTTCCAGGTACTAGAGGTACGCTGGTTACAAGGCAAAGTTCAAAGCCTTAGTCAGAGGAGAGGAACATACACGGCAAAGATCATTTCAGGAAGTGATGGTGTTACAAAAATATACAGAAAAATGAGTGAGTGCCTGGGGCGATAGCAGTGTGGGCTCTTTGATCTGGGACAGTCAGGTAAGGTCCCTTGGCAGAGGTGATGTTCGAGGTGAGATCTGAAAAATGGAAAGGAAACAACCGAAAATTCTGATGAAAGGGTGCTTTTAGGCTGAGGAAGTAGCAAGTGCACAGGCCCTTAGGTGGCTAAGAGCTTGGCAGATTCGAGAACGAGAAAGAAGGCAGAAGGGTGGCAACATACGGAATAAGGAGGTTGATGGTAAGAGAGGAGGTCACAGAAAGAGGCAAGGGCTGGACTCTGTAGAAAAAGGGTCAGCAAAGCTTTCCTGTAAAGATCAGCTAGTGAATATTTTAAGCCATGCCAGCCATGACCTCTGTTGCAACTACTTAATTCTGCTGTCATAGCATGAAAATCGCGTTCACAGTATGGAAGCTAATGGGTGTGACTATGTTCTGATAAACCATTATTTGCGACAGTAGGTGGTGGGCCGAATTTGGTCCGTGGCCTATAATTTGCAAACCCCTGGAGTAGGACATGATAGCGTATGGTAAGGAATTGGGATTTTATTCCAAGTGAATAGGTAGCCATTGGAAGGTTTTGAACTATGCCTGTGGGGATGCGTGTCATAGGTCAGATTTTGCTTTAAAGATATTCCCTGTGACATAATCTACAACACAAGAATTTATTCTCCTTTCTCCATTCAAAACTCTATTTCAAATTCTCTTTTGAAAACAGGACTAGGTTGGGGGGCAGGGGAGACAGGCTGTGGGGTGGGGGAGTCCATGCTAATTGTCTATAATGTTCACTAGTTACGTGACCTTAGGTTCATCGCTTAATCTCTCTGAACCTCAGTTTCCTACTTAATAAAACTGTAATAATAACACCTGTCTCTAAGGGTTATTAACTGGATTAAATGAGATCATGTATATAAAACATCTGTCACAGTGCCTGGCAAAGTAGGGGCTCAATGACGTCAGTCCCTTTTCCTCTTTTTCCTTCCATTGATTCTTATATGTCACTCTCCCGTCAAGACAGAGGTAAATGTAAAGCTTGGTAACTGAGTTCAAAAAATCAGTTGCACAATGACAGGATTGGTGAGGACTTTCTGGTGATTTGGCTACTACAACAACAAATACAATTTAAATTTAAATTAATAGAAGCACAATTTCCGATGACAAAAGGGGTGAATCTATTTGTATTCCATATTAGTCAAACCATATTTGGAGTCCTGGAAATAATTCTGGGCATGCTAAATTGAGAGAAATTTTGGTAAGTGAAGTACATGCAAAGAAAAATGGCAAGATATGAAAGGGCTTGGGAACCATATCATAATGTAAAATTGTATTGGAAATTCTAACACGGTAAAAAAAAAAATTAAAAGAAAACTTGAAAACTGTACAAATAGTTGAAAGTCTGTCATTTGGAAGAAAGACAAGACTCATATCATGTTGGTGTAGAGGTGGGTCACCTTGGACCATTGGATGGAAACTGCAGAGAGAAGATTTTCTAGCATCAAAAATCTCCCTGATAGGAGAAGTGAACTGTGAATCAATGCAAGCCTTCTAGGAAACACTGAGGAGTCATTCAACAACTGAGATGCTGATAAAGGACTTTTGCAATGAGAGTCCAACCAAACTAAGGGACTTCTCATCATACCTTCCAAATTTCTGATTCCATATACCTGTGGGGTGCAGTAACCAAGTCTCTGGAGATCAAGAGACCCTCTTGGATTCCAGGGACTTGGATCCTTCTCTTGATGTCTCTGGTGAAAAAGAAGATTGTGAGATACATGAATCTGTATTTTATCAAGAAGTAGAGAGACTAATACAAGATTATTCTTGGTGGGCAGGAGGGAATGGCTAAGATAGAGTGGGTCACCTCTATGTAAATTGGGTCAGAGTAAACTTCATGTCAGTGAAAAATGGATGGAGATCAGGAGAGAAAAAGCAAGTTCATGAAGGTCCCACCAAAGTTATTCCCAAATCCATCATCTACCTTGACCCTCCGCCATCCTAGACCAGGCCACCATCATCTTTCACCTGGATGGCTACAATAACCTCCCAGCTGGCCCTAATGAGTTGCACTTTTTTTCCATAGCACGTGAACAAGAAAATATCAGGGAGTACTATTTGCTTTCGCCTGCCTTCTTCACCCCAAAATGGAAACCCCATGAGGGCATGGATTATGTCTGTCTCGTTCACTGCTGAATCCTAACCCACAGGAGATGTTCCAAAAATGTTTAGGAGAAGAATCAGGAGTATAAATCTTCCTAAAGTGGAATATGGCAGCATGAAATTACGGTAACTGGATTAAGTTCAGTACAAAGTCCTGAAATTTCAAGAAACGTATCTAGCAGTAAACTACAAGGGAATGTTCATATTTCCACACATTTTGCCTGGTTGTTTTATTTTATTTTATTTTATTTTATTTTATTTTGTGGTACGCGGGCCTCTCTCTGTGTGGCCTCTCCCGTTGCAGAGCACAGGCTCCGGACGCACAGGCTCAGCGGCCATGGCTCACGGGCCCAGCCGCTCCGCGGCACGCGGGATCTTCCCGGACCGGGGCACGAACCCGTGTCCCCTGCATCGGCAGGCGGACTCTCAACCACTGCGCCACCAGGTAAGCCCTGCCTGGTTGTTTTAAATAAATGCACATATGACATTGCCTGTCCCATGTTGTATTGGTCTATAAATGATTCTTCTTCAGATATCCAGAGTCAGTCCTAGTCTGTGAGTGATGGAAAAAGAGTAGCCCAGTCAGGGCCCAGCAAACTTTTTTTTCAGCGGCAAGAAGCAATGGGAGATCCTAAGAAAACACAGGGGAAAGGTGGTGTAAGAAAGGAAAAAAGAGAAATGAGTAGGAAGAGGGAAGTGAAAGAATGAGCAAGGACAGGTCATTAACATTTCTTCTGGGCTTTATTTCATTTAATCTCTGTCATGCCCACGAGACAGTATCGTTCGAGAAATGAGAATCATTTGAGTCTCAGAGGGATAAGAAAATTGTGTAAGGTCAAGGGGTGGGATGCTATGGTATAGGTTCCCAGTAACCTGTTCTGTGACATTGCCATCAGGTCCGTGGATATGATAAACGGTTGGTATTTATTAATCACCTGCTGTGTATCAGGCACTGCTGAGAACAGAAAGAAAAGCTTCTTGTTTGCAGCCTCTGATGTCATGGTTTGCTTCCCAACAGCTGTAGTCAGGGGCAGACCTAGGTTTTGCGGGGCTGAAGCTTTTTTTTTGAGGGGTGAGCTCTTTAAGAAAAGAATATAAATTTTAAAAATACAAGTTTAGGTACAGGGCCTTCAAAGGAGCCTGTGCAAAGCAATGAGTCCTGAAGCTTAAGCTTCTTTAGCATCATAGGAAATCCATCTCTGGTATAGCAATAGTTCATCAATTAATTTAATTTAAAAAGTGCCACCGTGGTGCCTCAAAAATGTTCATTTTGGAAATCAGGGGAAGGGGAGGGATGGGACGGCCTTGAGGTGGGAAAGTCAAACACATAGCTCCAACTAATCCATAAGTTCCATTTTAATAATAGTGCAAAAGACTGATTCTAAGTGAGTTTTTTCAATTCCCTTTTGTTTATCCCATTTTGCTAAAAAATCCCTTTTTGTTAAAATAGTCGAGAGAGAGATTTTATTTTGAGTACAAATAAACAAATAACCCTGGATCTGCATACAAGCTTTTTCTGGTCTGGAGGACTCTGCTGTTTCCAATCAAGATCTTGTTGTCAAGGTGATAAGCTCTGCATTTCTGGATTTAGAATAAAAATTCCTCTAACGTATTTTATAATCTGGTGATCTTGGGCTTTGACCAGATCCGGCGGATGGGGGTGAGCCGATTCAGAAGCAAGCTCTGCACTCCAGTGTCTGTTGTGTTTTCCTGTGTATCAGACCCACCTGGGGAGCTTGTGAAAACCTTTCTGCCCTTTCCTTCTTGTTCTAATGTAGGAGGAATCCGGTAGAGACCGGTCAATTCTGATGCAGTCAATTCCCAGGAGGCTCCCTGCTAAAAACTGCTCTAAAAACAACCCTGTTTCATGAGGGAGGGATTATAAACGTTCTTAACAAAAAGGGAAACCGAGGAACAGGAAAGTAAGAGACTTGCCCTAGGTCACCTAGCAAGTTTATGTCTCAACAGAACATTCTGGCTCTAAGAAGGTCTGCCAAAGGTTACATACTGAGGAAAAGAGCACGTTTCTAGGAGAAGAGAGAGCCATCTGACAAACAGTAGAGGTTTGGGGAAAGGGGTGGTCGTGATGGGATGGAATGTGTTGATTTTAATTGACAACAGGCTTGGGGCACATAAGGGTGTACGAAAACTAATGAACAGCACGGAGACTTTTAAGAAGGACGCTGTGAGTTTTGGCAAGGGGGAAAAATAGAGATTTTGTACCCATGGAGGATAGACTCTGGGCCTGAGTGAACGGACGCTATGGCACAAACAAGGAACAGAGTCAGCCGTTTGCCGGGGGGGGGGGGGGGGGGGGGCAGGGAGGGATTTGCATAGCACCCCCACGGGCCAAGGCCCCCCATCAGTGTTTGTTGAAGGAATTTGCAAAGGAGGAGAGTATAATGTTGCCTCGATTTGATAACTACCATTTTCCTGGTTGCCATGATCCTCGCATGGGACACAAGCCAGGAATCCAATAAGCAAAAACAGACAATGTGAGGTAATCACCCCGCAGGTCACAGGCCCTCCATCAGTGTTTGTTGAAGGAATTTGCAAAGGAGGAGAGTATAATGTTGCCTCGATTTGATAACTACCATTTTCCTGGTTGCCATGATCCTCGCATGGGACACAAGCCAGGAATCCAATAAGCAAAAACAGACAATGTGAGGTAATAACCAAGTTTGGACGCTGGTTAAGATTGTCAGAGATATGGGCCCAGTAGTGAAACCAGCCTGAGATGAGAATGCAGACTCGCCTCCTTAAAATCACTTCCCCAATCAGCTGGGGTGTGTGTGTGTTGGGGGGAGGTGGGGTGTCTCAGTGTTGGGGGTGGGAGGGAAGGAGTGATTTCATCTGTTTAATGAAAAATGACCTGAACGATTCTCTGATTCTGGAAACTCCCATGTAACTGAGGCCAAGGAAAACAGGATTAAGTCTTATTACTTCTACGATGGCTTTGCATCTTCTCAGAATGAGTTAAACTGGAGGGAACAGAAAAAGAAGGGAATGTCATGTCGTTGTGCCTGCAGATAAACCAGGAGACTTAATGGGACAGATTTCCCCCTGGTCTCCTTCAGACAGTTTTACTTTGGCTTCCTTTGCCTTTTCAATGGACACCCCGTTTCTTTGCTATGTGTTCATAATCACAGAAGGTTTGCTCTATTACATTCAGACAGGCAAGTCACCCCCTTTGGCATTCTGTCTTCTGACAAGCTACTGATTTCAGGGCTAATATTCCCCCTCTGACTTCTTCAAGGGAGCAGCTTTTGCCCTGAAGCATGAGGGTGTTAAAAACCACAACAAACATCTTTGCCAGAATGGCAGCTACGGACATGTAATTCTCTATGTGACCTAATGGGGTGGCACTTTTCAAGATTTTTCTGCTTTGATTTTTGGGGACACAGTCTTTTCTTCAGAGCAGGTTTTAGGATTGCCAGAAGTGTGCATAAAAAATAAAAACATCACAGTGATTGGGATGTCATGATCTCTTCGGTGCCCCAATTCTTCAAACCATCGTTTTAACAGGAGAGCCAGATGAATAAGTCCATAGGCCATTGTCTTTTTAATGCAATGTATATTTATTGTAAACAATAATATACAAAAAAAAAGAAAGGAAGAGAAAAAGGAAAGGTAAGTTTCACAGAGAAAACAAAAGGTTTGGGGGGGAAAACAAGCAAAACAAACAAAACACAAACACAAACCAAACCTTACCTAAAGACAAAATATGATTTAAATGCCAGGTTTCTTAAGTTACAGAAATATTTTTTTAAAAAAAGATCTGCTTTTATACAGAAATGGAAAGATGCCATATTATAAGAGTGCTTTAAGATTTTAACTCTACTGACTTCTAAAACTGTTAATATATCTTTTTTTAAATAAAAAAAAAAGTTTGCTGTCTTTTTTAAAAAGCAATCCTCACTCTCCAGCCACAGAATTAAGAATTAAGGTTTGTCAGTGGGCTGACCCCCCTCCCCGTTCCTCCCCCTCTCCAAGAGAACACGCAGGGGAACATCGATGACACACGCTTGCATTGTTTTGAGTCACAACACACACACACACACACACACACACACACACACACACACACACACAGTTTAGGCAGCCCAAAGATCTGTGGCAGAAAACACTGCAAATGACTCAGTGATACACTACATCTGCAAACTCTCATTTGTACAAAAAGAGAAACAAGTTTCCAGTTTGTTTTCAACAAAACAACAAAGAGGAAAAATAAAAGGACAGACAAAAAGGCATTTATACAAATCTAGGACAAGGAATCCAAAGAAACTTGCTTTTAATAAAAAAAAAAAGATTAAAGAGATAAATAAAAAAAACTGGTTACAGTTAAGGACATAATTTAACAACAGATGACCATACCCTTTGAGGACGGCTCCAACAACCTATTTTAAAGAAGGTAAATTTAAAAAATAAAAAAAAAAAAAGGAAGCTTTTTTTGTTTTTAATTAAAACCTCTCCTTACAAAATAAATAATTTTAGCACATGGAATGTCTTGAAGTTAACTGCTGGTTTTCAGAGAGGCACAGGTGACAGTGTAAGTGAGAGGATTCTAGCATCTGTGTTCCACATGGGGCCCGGGCAGGCAACCAGGGGGCAGCGTGCTGGGGCACAGTATTGGCTGCTGAAACATTCCCCAAACAGATTTCGTCTCCTTTGCTTGCCTTTTGCTTCTTTCTTAAGGTTGCGGTAAGCGAGCAAACACAGGAGGAAATGCACTAAAAGAGGGCACAAGGCTTTTCCAGCAGCATGGTTTTAAGGCTTTAAGGTGTTTTTTTCTTGTTTAAAAGACATATATACGATAAGGCTTACCAAATCGTCTCTAGACTATTGTTTACTTCCGTATCTGCAAAATAAGGCCTTGATTTTTCTAAGGCAACTCCTCCTTGAATCAGAAAGCCTGAGGAATTAAGCAAAGCTAACCCCCCAAACTGATCATGTAACACAAATCTGTGGCTTCTGTAGGTTAATACAACACACACGCTTTTTTTTTTTTTGTCTGTTTGTCTGTAAGAGAAAGCAAATCTGTACAAAAATACTCTGGTTGCAAGAAAAGCTAGGGCACACTGTTCGACTAAGTAGTTTAGCTGTTGGAAAAATAAGAGCATTTAATTTTTTTATCTAAAAATATGTATAAATCCCCTCAAAATGGTAATGAATCATACACAGTACATACTAAAAATATTTAAAATAGAGAATATTCCTCACAGAGGACTTTTTTCTTTAATTACTGCTAAAAAATAATTACAAAGTCCAAACAGGCAGAGAGACTGAGCAAACTGGTCACACGAATCTCCATCACCCTCCACGCTTGCTTTGAACGTTTCCAGTCCAGTTTCCCGTCGGTTCTGCTGGTCCCTCTAGCCAAGAGTGGCCTGGCCACTGATTCGCAACAAGGTGGTAACGCGTTTGGATAGTCAATGTTTCTGTCTTGTAATCTGAGTTCGAGTTGCCTTCAGCGTGCATGTCTTTAAAAATAAGAAAAAAAAAAAAATGTCCAAAGAGAATTCTTGTTGGTCGCGTGTTATTTCTTGGGTTCTTTTTATGATCATCACGGCCATGGTCGCTCTCTAAGCGTTCCTCAAGGTCTGGTGAGCTGTGTGTAGACGGGCTGTTCCCAGTGCTGGGGGCTGTGGGTCTGCGGGATGGAAGGGACCCCGGAGGTGTCGGCGATGGGGGTGTACATGGGCCGCTGAGCCGGGCTCATGTAGGTGAAGGTGGAGTAGAGGCCGGAGCCCTGGCCCGCCGCGTGGCTGTAGTAGGAGCCGGAGTTCTGGTGGTCAGTGTAGTCGTACTGCGAGCGCGTGATGGGCGGGTAGGACGGGCTGTAGTGCGGGAGGCTGAAGGGGCTGTAGGCGATCTGCTGAGGCGAATGTTGTTGCTGCTCGCTGTAGTGGCTGGGACTCAGCTGCTCCGTCTTGATGTGCGTTCGCTGGGCCTGGCCCGGCTCGCTGCTCAGCGTGGTCAGCGTGTGCGCCTGCGCGGGCGGCTGCGGGGGCGCCTGCGCGGGCGGCTGCGGGGGCGCCTGCGCGGGCGGCTGCGGGGGCGCCGGCGGGGCTGGCGGGGGCGCCTGCGGGGGCGGCGGCGGCGCCTGCTGCTTGGACATCCACACGTGGCCAGCGCCCGCCGGGGTGGCGGCCGTGCTGCTGATGCCGTAGCTGCCCGTGTAGGTGACCTGGCCGTGCGTGGCCGGCACCCCCGGGTGGCCATTGGGCGGCAGGTACTGGTCGAACTCGTTCACGTCGAAGGTCTCGATGTTGGAGATGACGTCGCTGCTCAGCTCGCCGATGTCCACGTCGCGGAAGTCGATGGGGGGCTGTCTGCCCCCCTCTGGCAGCGGGCGCCCCTCTCGCTTCAGGTCAGCCTTGCCCGGCTGCACGTCGGTTTTGGGGGTGGTGGGTGGCGTCGGTGGACCCTGCGATTGCCCTGAGGGCGATAAAAGAGGAGGAGGCAGAGGGCAATCAACCAGGGCTGTACGGAGGCTTTAGTCTCAGGAACCCTCCTGGGACCCCCTCCCCCCCCTCCGCTGAAGTGTCCCGTATCCGCGGGGGAGGCGCGCTGCTCCCGAGAGAAATCGCTGAATGATTAACTCGCCGGTACACACTCGGCAGTCTCCTTTTATCAGGGGAGGGTCTGAGGCCCGGAGGGTCCAGAAGACCAAATTGCTACTTGTACAAGAGCCCTGTGTGAAACACACACACACACACACAGTTTAGGCAGCCCAAAGATCTGTGGCAGAAAACACTGCAAATGACTCAGTGATACACTACATCTGCAAACTCTCATTTGTACAAAAAGAGAAACAAGTTTCCAGTTTGTTTTCAACAAAACAACAAAGAGGAAAAATAAAAGGACAGACAAAAAGGCATTTATACAAATCTAGGACAAGGAATCCAAAGAAACTTGCTTTTAATAAAAAAAAAAAGATTAAAGAGATAAATAAAAAAAACTGGTTACAGTTAAGGACATAATTTAACAACAGATGACCATACCCTTTGAGGACGGCTCCAACAACCTATTTTAAAGAAGGTAAATTTAAAAAATAAAAAAAAAAAAAGGAAGCTTTTTTTGTTTTTAATTAAAACCTCTCCTTACAAAATAAATAATTTTAGCACATGGAATGTCTTGAAGTTAACTGCTGGTTTTCAGAGAGGCACAGGTGACAGTGTAAGTGAGAGGATTCTAGCATCTGTGTTCCACATGGGGCCCGGGCAGGCAACCAGGGGGCAGCGTGCTGGGGCACAGTATTGGCTGCTGAAACATTCCCCAAACAGATTTCGTCTCCTTTGCTTGCCTTTTGCTTCTTTCTTAAGGTTGCGGTAAGCGAGCAAACACAGGAGGAAATGCACTAAAAGAGGGCACAAGGCTTTTCCAGCAGCATGGTTTTAAGGCTTTAAGGTGTTTTTTTCTTGTTTAAAAGACATATATACGATAAGGCTTACCAAATCGTCTCTAGACTATTGTTTACTTCCGTATCTGCAAAATAAGGCCTTGATTTTTCTAAGGCAACTCCTCCTTGAATCAGAAAGCCTGAGGAATTAAGCAAAGCTAACCCCCCAAACTGATCATGTAACACAAATCTGTGGCTTCTGTAGGTTAATACAACACACACGCTTTTTTTTTTTTTGTCTGTTTGTCTGTAAGAGAAAGCAAATCTGTACAAAAATACTCTGGTTGCAAGAAAAGCTAGGGCACACTGTTCGACTAAGTAGTTTAGCTGTTGGAAAAATAAGAGCATTTAATTTTTTTATCTAAAAATATGTATAAATCCCCTCAAAATGGTAATGAATCATACACAGTACATACTAAAAATATTTAAAATAGAGAATATTCCTCACAGAGGACTTTTTTCTTTAATTACTGCTAAAAAATAATTACAAAGTCCAAACAGGCAGAGAGACTGAGCAAACTGGTCACACGAATCTCCATCACCCTCCACGCTTGCTTTGAACGTTTCCAGTCCAGTTTCCCGTCGGTTCTGCTGGTCCCTCTAGCCAAGAGTGGCCTGGCCACTGATTCGCAACAAGGTGGTAATGCGTTTGGATAGTCAATGTTTCTGTCTTGTAATCTGAGTTCGAGTTGCCTTCAGCGTGCATGTCTTTAAAAATAAGAAAAAAAAAAAAATGTCCAAAGAGAATTCTTGTTGGTCGCGTGTTATTTCTTGGGTTCTTTTTATGATCATCACGGCCATGGTCGCTCTCTAAGCGTTCCTCAAGGTCTGGTGAGCTGTGTGTAGACGGGCTGTTCCCAGTGCTGGGGGCTGTGGGTCTGCGGGATGGAAGGGACCCCGGAGGTGTCGGCGATGGGGGTGTACATGGGCCGCTGAGCCGGGCTCATGTAGGTGAAGGTGGAGTAGAGGCCGGAGCCCTGGCCCGCCGCGTGGCTGTAGTAGGAGCCGGAGTTCTGGTGGTCAGTGTAGTCGTACTGCGAGCGCGTGATGGGCGGGTAGGACGGGCTGTAGTGCGGGAGGCTGAAGGGGCTGTAGGCGATCTGCTGAGGCGAATGTTGTTGCTGCTCGCTGTAGTGGCTGGGACTCAGCTGCTCCGTCTTGATGTGCGTTCGCTGGGCCTGGCCCGGCTCGCTGCTCAGCGTGGTCAGCGTGTGCGCCTGCGCGGGCGGCTGCGGGGGCGCCTGCGCGGGCGGCTGCGGGGGCGCCGGCGGGGCTGGCGGGGGCGCCTGCGGGGGCGGCGGCGGCGCCTGCTGCTTGGACATCCACACGTGGCCAGCGCCCGCCGGGGTGGCGGCCGTGCTGCTGATGCCGTAGCTGCCCGTGTAGGTGACCTGGCCGTGCGTGGCCGGCACCCCCGGGTGGCCATTGGGCGGCAGGTACTGGTCGAACTCGTTCACGTCGAAGGTCTCGATGTTGGAGATGACGTCGCTGCTCAGCTCGCCGATGTCCACGTCGCGGAAGTCGATGGGGGGCTGTCTGCCCCCCTCTGGCAGCGGGCGCCCCTCTCGCTTCAGGTCAGCCTTGCCCGGCTGCACGTCGGTTTTGGGGGTGGTGGGTGGCGTCGGTGGACCCTGCGATTGCCCTGAGGGCGATAAAAGAGGAGGAGGCAGAGGGCAATCAACCAGGGCTGTACGGAGGCTTTAGTCTCAGGAACCCTCCTGGGACCCCCTCCCCCCCCTCCGCTGAAGTGTCCCGTATCCGCGGGGGAGGCGCGCTGCTCCCGAGAGAAATCGCTGAATGATTAACTCGCCGGTACACACTCGGCAGTCTCCTTTTATCAGGGGAGGGTCTGAGGCCCGGAGGGTCCGGAAGACCAAATTGCTACTTGTACAAGAGCCCTGTGTGTGCTTTTGGGCTGGGGGAGCAAAGGGAAAAAGGAATAAGTCCTTTAAAGCTGTCAAGGCATTTTACCCCGCAATAAAAATTACTGTTAGGATGCAGGGATTAGGTTGGGGTGTGGGTGTGGGTGTGTGTGTGTGTGTGCGAGCGCGCGTGCGTGCGTGTGTTTTCAGGGGCTTGGCGCAGGGATTAGTGTGTTTCCCTCCCCAGGGAGCGCCAGGTCCCTAAGCAGAGCCCACTAGGTGGCTGGGGGCCCGGGGGTGTGCCAGACGGGGCGCGGTGGCCAAGCCGGGGTGGGGGCCGGGAGGAGACTCACCGGAGTGCTCGCCGGGGGAGTGGACCTCGCTCATGCCGGAGGAGGAGTGCGGCGAGTCGGCCTGCAGCGCCTTGAAGATGGCGTTGGGGGAGATGTGCGTCTGCTCCGTGGCCTCCTCGGCCTCCGCCTGGCCGTTCTTCACCGACTTCCTCCGCCGCGGCTGGTACTTGTAATCCGGGTGGTCCTTCTTGTGCTGCACGCGCAGCCGCTCCGCCTCCTCCACGAAGGGCCGCTTCTCGCTCTCATTCAGCAGTCTGGGGGTGGGGTGGGGGGGTAGCAGACAAAAAGAGAGGGGAGGGGGCTCCGTGAAACCGGCTGAGCTGTCAGGTCGGCGGGAGGGGGAGGTGACCCCCACCCCTCGGCTTCTTGGAACACAGCCCCCCTTCCTCCCTCCTCCCTGCTTTCCAGCCACTGCCGCAACTCGAAACTTTTCTTAAAAAAAAAAAAGAAAAAAAAAAAATCTCCGTTCTTCTAGACCGACCTGAGCGGACCGTCCCCGCCCCGCCCTCTCCCCTTCTCTATTTTGGAAACCCTGGAGATGAAAATAGCTTTCCGCGGCTCCCGCTCTCCGGGCCTTTGCTACTGGAGTTATACCCGCCCCCCTTCCGTCCGCAACACCCTTTAAAAACTTTCTGAAAAACCACTTAATCTGCAAGGAGCTTCTCCTGCCCCCCCCCCCCGCCACCGCACTCACACACTGTACCCCCCTATT
>NC_041227.1:128519447-128524064 GCF_002837175.3 Physeter macrocephalus
GCTTCTCCTGCCCCCCCCCCGCCACCGCACTCACACACTGTACCCACCTATTTCCAGCAGCCTCCCTTCTCCCCCCCTCCTTCCTGCCACGGGGCCCTCTAGCCTCGGCTTCTCCCCCAACCCTGCATCCCATCTCCGTGGGCGAAGGGCTTCACGGGGAAGCGCAGTTCGAGGGAGGGGGAGGCAGACTTCAATTCCTTGGATTGAACTTCACTGCGGCGAGAGATCCGGCCGGCAGCCCTCTCCCACCGAGTCTCCTGCTGGAGTTCTCCCCTCCTCTGGCCATCTCCCCCCCCACCCGCCCCGCCGCCCCTCCCCGCTCCACCTACCCCCTCCCCCTTTTCCCCAAGAGCAATCCAAGAACTTTGTCAAACTCTGAGCCAAGTTACACCTCGTCCCCATTCCTCCCCCCCCCCACGCCCCACCCCGCTTGCTCCGGGACCGGCTACTCCCTCCTGCTGGGAGGCGGGGCGCGGAGAGACGGTCCCGGCCAGCGCCCCCCGCCGCCGCCGCGGAACCCACCCTGCCGCGCCCGCCCTACCTCCAGAGCTTGCCCAGCGTCTTGCTGAGCTCGGCGTTGTGCAGGTGTGGGTACTGGTCGGCGAGCTTCCTGCGCGCCGCCTGCGCCCACACCATGAAGGCGTTCATGGGCCGCTTGACGTGCGGCTTGTTCTTGCTCGAGCCGTTGACGCGCACCGGCATGGGTACCAGCGTCCAATCGTAGCCCTTGAGCACCTGGCTGACGGCCTCGCGGATGCACACGGGGAACTTGTCCTCCTCGCTCTCCTTCTTCAGGTCCGGCTCGCCCTTGGGGAACGTGTTCTCCTGGGGCCGCGTGTTCTCGGTGTCGGAGCCGGAGCCCGAAGGGCAGGGCGAGCCCGCCGAGTCCTCGGACATGGAGGGGCTGGGGGCGCCGGACAGGCCCTTCTCCTGCTCGTCGGTCATCTTCATGAAGGGGTCCAGGAGATTCATACGCAGGCCCGGGGCAGGGGGCGGGTGGCCGGGAAAGGCGAGAAGCCGCGGCGGCTCGGGGGCTCGAGGCGCGGGCTACTCTCCCCTCGGCTGCCCGGACGCGGGGCGAGCGGCTCCCGGGGAGCCTGGCGCGTCACTCGGCCGCAGCGGCGAGCTTTTAGGAAGGCGCGCGGGGGCCAGCCCGCAGCTGCCCGCTCCAAGTGTGGGAAGGCGAATTGGAGAGGAGGGGGGGGGAAGAAAGAGAGCAAAAAGCGGGGGGCGATTGCACCCCTTCTCTCCTGCTCCTGCAAAGAAAAGTTCCTGGAGTGAAACTGGCAAGTCGCGGCGCCACTCAAGTTCGCAGTCAGTTGCAAGCTCCGCACTCCGCTCTCCAACTCCCAGCCCAGCGGCTCTTTAATAAATACACCCCCTCACCTTAGAGACGTCAGCCAATCACAGCACGGCATTTCAGGTTTCAGGGCTTGGCAGGCAGCTGATTGGATCCACTTCGGGGGGGAGGAGGATTGTGGCGCTGGGCAGGGTGATGAGAGGGGAGGGGCGGAGCGGGGAGGGGAGCGCAGCCGCTGGTCCGCCGGTGGGGGGTTGGGGGGTGGGGTGCTGCGGGGAAGGCGGGGGACCCGGGACGTCCAAGTATGTAAGTTTGCCGTGCTCTGGTAATGTCAGAATTCGGTGCCGTCTCCGCGCGAATCTTTACGCGCGCGCGCGTGCGCGCGCGCGCGTGTGTGTGTGTGTGTGTGTGTGTGTGTGTGTGTGTGTGTGTGTAGACTAGGATCTCTCCCCACCCCCAAGCATTTCTGTTCGCTGTTTTCTCCGCGGTCCCGGGGACTTAGTCGGAGTTTGCCATATTCGAAAAGCTGTCGCTCCTGACTTAAATCATAGCCCAGTTTCCGCGCCTGGAGCCGGCCTCCGCCGAAAGCGCTTAGAAATTGTCTTGCGAAGCAAAAGTTTTAGTGACTCAACGCCCGCCGTTCCTCGGTAATAATCCATATAAATAGATTTAACATGCTCTGGTTCGCCGGGGCTGGTGCGGCTGGTCGGGATTCGGCTGCGCTCCTGCAAAGGGAATCAATGAAACCCACAGCGAGGTCCCCGCTCAGGCTGGCGGCCGCGGCGACGCCGCACCGCGCTCGCGGGAGTCGTCCCGCGCGCCTCACCGACCTTGAACTCTGACAAGTCCTTCTCTAGCCGCCCCCTCCCCAGCCCCCCACCCCGCCAACCCTCCTCCGTGACAGGGCGACTGCTCGGAGGTTCTGCTTTTCACTTCTGGTCGAATCAGAACGTCAGCAGAGTTGCCCCTGGAAAGAGTTTGCATACTGCTCTGGCTTTGAGAAGTCGAACTTTGCGAATGTGGCTGTCCTGGGCCGCGAGGCTGAGACCGGTCCCTTGGTTTGAAAAGGCCAAGCCAATAGGCACCACTGCAGACAAAACACTCCACTTTGGTGGAGTCGTGCTGCTTGCCTGCTTTCGCCTTTTTTTTTTTTTTTTTTTTTTTTACAAAACCTGGAGCGGTGAAGCGCCTGTCGTCCTGACTTTAGTCGGGTCCTTTCTGTCTTGCAGACGTTCAGGAGTTCTGGGGAGGGGGCTGGGGGTGTCTCTGATGTATTTCAAGTGTGATTTGAGCACAACCTTTGTGTTTACACGAACTGCTTAGAGCTTGGTTTGCTCTCTGTTCTGGGAGAGAAGAAAAATCTTAGTCGCCTGCGGGTTCCATGTCTCCAGAATCACAAATAAACGCACAACTGTGGAAAATTCAGTTTTAAATGTTCCCCCCACCCCTTTCTGGCTCTCGCCAATGTTCGCCTCCGAATTAAATTATTGTTAGTGTCCATCGGCCCGCATCATATCAAAGACTTCTTATTTCTAATTTGCAAATTGCGGACACTATTGCAAGATTTCAAAGAATGTTTTCCTTGAAGAATTTTTTAAAATCTCGTTTTAAAAGAACGTCTTTCTGAAGAAGTAAACATTTGTTACAGGAAATGGAACTCTTCATTAGGTAGTCAGCTACAAACCTGTTAAACAATATTTACTTTTTAAACGAATGTAACTCACAAGTGGATGTCTTTAGTACCCTGTAGCTTGTTTACCCGTTTGAGAGACATCATGCAATAGCCTTGTATTCATGGCTTCGTGAATACGCTCGGAAAGTGTAAGAACAACTTCGTCCTTTCTTAGGAGGAAAAAATCCCGGTTAGTATGGACTGATTTCTGTATCCTAGGGAGGGGACAGTTGTTAGTATAACTGTGCCTTCGCAGACACCTGACCCAGGAGGGGACTCAGAGGCCAGAACTTCGGGCAGAAGTTTTAACCAGGCCGTCTGTATTTAGTCGCATTTTATTGTAATTCCCATGTTTACTGGCATAAAGGCAGTGAAGACGACTGCGACTTTAAGATATTTTGGAAGATTTCACTAAATATTTGTCACGATAAATACGTACACATAATATATTTTTAGTACAATTACGTAATAGGAGATACGTAATATATCGCATTTTAAATCATAAGTTACCGGGGTGTATCCCTTTTCTGTTCGTTTGATGCCAGCATATTTGTATCGTTTTGAAAACCTGTGGTAAACAATCAGTTGACTTTAAAAACGGAATGCAATTTTTAGCTGTATCCAGAGGGGGCGCCAAAAGCCCAGAAACTGTCTGACACAGAAACTGCGGAAAACTTAGATGGTGGTGGGGGGTGGTGTGTGCCATTCAGTCTGGACTGCGTGTTGCTACTGAGATTTATCTCGGCAGGAACTCCTACTCGATATTCCCTCCCATACGGATCCACCTCTGGGCATCCCAGTTAGGGGAACTGGGAGGTGTGTGTCTATAGGGCACGGGGCAAAAAAAAAAAAAAAAAAAAAAAAAAAAGCGTTCGAGATGCCTGACGTTTCTGTTCTGCACAGAACGGGGACACCGAGACCACAGTGACCCCGGGCTCCCAGGTGCCAAGCGTCGCCCTCTGCCTGGCGTGCCGGGACCAGGCCAATTCTGACCCGTGGGCACCGTCCACTAGCCAGTGGGGGCGATCCTGCCTTTCTGCAAGCGGTCGGGTGCCAGCACCCCTCCACCTCTCTGCCGGGGCTCTTCCGCGTCGCCCTTGACCTCCCTAACCTGCCCAGGGAAGAACGCTCGCCGTCCCCGACCGGAGCCCCTGGGTCAGAGAGGACCCGGGGGAAAGAGACCCGTTCCACAGTGTTCCGCTTATAGATCGGGACACTGAGGCTGTGGGCCCAGTTTCAGCCAGAGCGCTCTGCCTGGGAGCTGAACAGTCTAGTGGGGCTGAGGGAGGAAAAAAGGGGCAGGCGATGGACCGCCCTCCACGGGTCCGGAGTCGCGCGCTTGGGTCCCGCTCCGCAGCCAGCGCCGCCAGGTCTGCCGCCGGGAGCGCAGCCCTGGGGGTGCGAGCGGATCCCAAGGGGAACCTCGGGAAACCGAGGTCTGGGATACCTCCCCCCCCCACACACACACACACCGCTTCTCTCCTTCTCGGCGTCGGGGGCCGGCGCCGGGCTCAATTTCCCCAGCCCGGGCGGCCAATCTCCCTCCGCGTGTACGCGGGAGCCCAGGCAGGAGCCCAGGGGTGCTGGCGCTAAGCAACTTCCCTGGCTCGGGCGCGGGGGGGGGGGGCGGGCGCAGGCACCGGGG
>NC_041227.1:128526958-128570349 GCF_002837175.3 Physeter macrocephalus
TGGCGGCCGCGGCGACGCCGCACCGCGCTCGCGGGAGTCGTCCCGCGCGCCTCACCGACCTTGAACTCTGACAAGTCCTTCTCTAGCCGCCCCCTCCCCAGCCCCCCACCCCGCCAACCCTCCTCCGTGACAGGGCGACTGCTCGGAGGTTCTGCTTTTCACTTCTGGTCGAATCAGAACGTCAGCAGAGTTGCCCCTGGAAAGAGTTTGCATACTGCTCTGGCTTTGAGAAGTCGAACTTTGCGAATGTGGCTGTCCTGGGCCGCGAGGCTGAGACCGGTCCCTTGGTTTGAAAAGGCCAAGCCAATAGGCACCACTGCAGACAAAACACTCCACTTTGGTGGAGTCGTGCTGCTTGCCTGCTTTCGCCTTTTTTTTTTTTTTTTTTTTTTTTTACAAAACACCTGGAGCGGTGAAGCGCCTGTCGTCCTGACTTTAGTCGGGTCCTTTCTGTCTTGCAGACGTTCAGGAGTTCTGGGGAGGGGGCTGGGGGTGTCTCTGATGTATTTCAAGTGTGATTTGAGCACAACCTTTGTGTTTACACGAACTGCTTAGAGCTTGGTTTGCTCTCTGTTCTGGGAGAGAAGAAAAATCTTAGTCGCCTGCGGGTTCCATGTCTCCAGAATCACAAATAAACGCACAACTGTGGAAAATTCAGTTTTAAATGTTCCCCCCACCCCTTTCTGGCTCTCGCCAATGTTCGCCTCCGAATTAAATTATTGTTAGTGTCCATCGGCCCGCATCATATCAAAGACTTCTTATTTCTAATTTGCAAATTGCGGACACTATTGCAAGATTTCAAAGAATGTTTTCCTTGAAGAATTTTTTAAAATCTCGTTTTAAAAGAACGTCTTTCTGAAGAAGTAAACATTTGTTACAGGAAATGGAACTCTTCATTAGGTAGTCAGCTACAAACCTGTTAAACAATATTTACTTTTTAAACGAATGTAACTCACAAGTGGATGTCTTTAGTACCCTGTAGCTTGTTTACCCGTTTGAGAGACATCATGCAATAGCCTTGTATTCATGGCTTCGTGAATACGCTCGGAAAGTGTAAGAACAACTTCGTCCTTTCTTAGGAGGAAAAAATCCCGGTTAGTATGGACTGATTTCTGTATCCTAGGGAGGGGACAGTTGTTAGTATAACTGTGCCTTCGCAGACACCTGACCCAGGAGGGGACTCAGAGGCCAGAACTTCGGGCAGAAGTTTTAACCAGGCCGTCTGTATTTAGTCGCATTTTATTGTAATTCCCATGTTTACTGGCATAAAGGCAGTGAAGACGACTGCGACTTTAAGATATTTTGGAAGATTTCACTAAATATTTGTCACGATAAATACGTACACATAATATATTTTTAGTACAATTACGTAATAGGAGATACGTAATATATCGCATTTTAAATCATAAGTTACCGGGGTGTATCCCTTTTCTGTTCGTTTGATGCCAGCATATTTGTATCGTTTTGAAAACCTGTGGTAAACAATCAGTTGACTTTAAAAACGGAATGCAATTTTTAGCTGTATCCAGAGGGGGCGCCAAAAGCCCAGAAACTGTCTGACACAGAAACTGCGGAAAACTTAGATGGTGGTGGGGGGTGGTGTGTGCCATTCAGTCTGGACTGCGTGTTGCTACTGAGATTTATCTCGGCAGGAACTCCTACTCGATATTCCCTCCCATACGGATCCACCTCTGGGCATCCCAGTTAGGGGAACTGGGAGGTGTGTGTCTATAGGGCACGGGGCAAAAAAAAAAAAAAAAAAAAAAAAAAAAGCGTTCGAGATGCCTGACGTTTCTGTTCTGCACAGAACGGGGACACCGAGACCACAGTGACCCCGGGCTCCCAGGTGCCAAGCGTCGCCCTCTGCCTGGCGTGCCGGGACCAGGCCAATTCTGACCCGTGGGCACCGTCCACTAGCCAGTGGGGGCGATCCTGCCTTTCTGCAAGCGGTCGGGTGCCAGCACCCCTCCACCTCTCTGCCGGGGCTCTTCCGCGTCGCCCTTGACCTCCCTAACCTGCCCAGGGAAGAACGCTCGCCGTCCCCGACCGGAGCCCCTGGGTCAGAGAGGACCCGGGGGAAAGAGACCCGTTCCACAGTGTTCCGCTTATAGATCGGGACACTGAGGCTGTGGGCCCAGTTTCAGCCAGAGCGCTCTGCCTGGGAGCTGAACAGTCTAGTGGGGCTGAGGGAGGAAAAAAGGGGCAGGCGATGGACCGCCCTCCACGGGTCCGGAGTCGCGCGCTTGGGTCCCGCTCCGCAGCCAGCGCCGCCAGGTCTGCCGCCGGGAGCGCAGCCCTGGGGGTGCGAGCGGAGGCTGGCGCAGACACCGGGGGTCGGGGCGGGGGGACCGTCTCGGATGGGGGCGGACGGTGTGAGCGGATGGGGTTCCCTTTGCCTGGGGAATTAAGGACCACGACCTCCCTCTGCAAAATTCCTTCGCCAAGAGTGGGGACTGTGTCTAAATCCGTTTTCTGCAGGGAGGCAAGTCCTGGAAGAAATTGGTCGGGGTGAGAACAGCTGCGTCTCCCAAAGATCTCAGCCCCGGGCAACGTTTTCTACAGAAGTGCTCAGGACGAGGGATGCCCCTTCTCTGTGCCAGTTCCCCTGGCCTGGTTCCCTTGAGGTCAAAGACCCCAGTCCCTGGCGGGACACTCAGGTTCCTGGCCCTCCCTTCGCTGCCAAGCGCTCCTCGGTAATTAGCACTTTTCACCGGGCGTGGAGCCTGTTTGCCGGTCGCTCTTCGCGCCGGACACCAGTTCCCTTTGAAAAGGAGCGGCAGGTAAGCTTGTCCCAGGATAAGCGTTGGGCCGGACGGCAACAGCAAGAGGGCAGAGGGAAGTCCCGGGTCGCTTCGTTAGGTACGCAACAAAGATCTGTTGACCGGCCAAATAAATGTGATCTTTGGACATCGCAGGCCTCCAGACCTCCCAGCAACACGTTCCATAAACGCATGTGACTGTATGTTTCTCCCTGTAAATTTCTCCCCAAACGGGCGCCCTACTCTGGGAGGTTAACCGACCAGTGTCACCCAAGACTATATAATTCCAGCGCCCCTAAAACCGCAGGCCGAGAGGGGCATTTCAGTGTTCTTCCCCTCCCTGTTTTCGAAGAGAAAAGGGGGTGAGGAGGACGGGAGGAGGTACCGGGTGAAGGAGGCACGAACCGTCAGTGTGCTTCCCGGTGACCCGGCCGGGCCGGGGGCGCGGACCCGAGCCAGAGCCAGAGACTGGATGAGCTAGTCCAGGGCTGGCCGGCTATCGAGGGGGAACGGAGGGGTGCGAGTGCGGAAGTCCCAGCCCCAAAGGGACTTGGCTTCCAAAGGGAGGGTGCTCTCTTTTTTTCTAACCTTACTGTTTCGAAAATACCTGTTTTCAGTCAAGGTGCAAGGGAGCCGCGCGCCATTCGGGTTGCCTCCACGCATCCCTAGAAAGGCCTGCGGGAAATTTCCTGGGCCAAGTGTTTTTTGCTTTTTGTTTTTTTGACTTTTTCGTCCCTCCACAATTTTCCTCTTTTAAAAATCTCTCAGGCATTTTCAGCTGAAGGTGCTTTTGCCTCGATGTTTCAAAAACACAAATAAAATAAGCGCTCGACGCAGCGGTGCCTCGGTTGCCGAGGGCCCCGCAGGGTCAGGGCGCTCACTTCAGCCCCCAGGAGTTTCCTCTGTCGATCAGAGTGCCACCTGCCTCCCCTCGGGTCCCCTTTCGGCTCAGGGTGTGTTCGGTCCCAGGGAAGGACCCGACAGAACAGAGCTGAGATTCTCAGGAGTTTTGTGCCGATTCCCCAAAGGGACGGCGGGTTCTAGAGCGAGGACTTAATCTCAGCCCGAGGGGACTCTTAACAGCTGCTCCCTCTAAGATGTCCTCAAGGGTGGGCGATTATTTCGGATCTCTATGAATCTGGGAAATGTTTCCATCCAACTACGAAAAGGGAGAAAATGCTATTATTGAACCATCACGCAGGTAACTGTCAGAATTAAAGACAAATTATCTCGTGTCTTTCGCGCAGTCCTTCTCTATCCCTGGGGCAGAGCGCAACTCCCGGGTTTCTGGCACCTCTACGTTCTCAGGGCCAAGCCGGGCATCCTTCCTGCCGAGACTTGGGCCCCGCTTCGGAGCGGCGTGAGCGAGGCTCAAGGGCAGAGAGCGACGCTGGGTCGCCTGCCCTCCGGTCGGAGCTCAGGCGGCAGCGGTAGCGCGTTCTGCCCCGAGGGCCCTGGGAAGGCCAAGGCCATGAAGTCAGCCCCAACTTTCGAGTTTCCCCGGAGGGAAGTCTTAAGGCGGAGGGTTCTCAGAGCTGTGACGTCGCAAAAACTGTAGAGGGTAGGCGGACCAAGAGCCTGGTTGAACAGCCTTGGGGATTCTCCACGTGGGGGCCACAGGGAACCCGGGGGACCCGCTGGGCTTCCCGCCGTGTCATTGTTTATTTCAAATTAATTTCTTGGTCCGCGTCGCTTTCTGCAATCCTGCGGGAAGGACAGGCAGCATGGTTACCTGATTCTCTCCCGGGGTTGTTTCAAGGGAGAAGCAAGGGGTGTCTCTGGTTCTCTCCCAGCTTCCAATAGGCAGATGAGGCATTTTGAGAAAGCAGGTTCGTTCTTTTCTTTTCCTTTTTCTTTTTTTTTTTTTCCCTCCCCGTGACATTTTTCTCCCAAGGCCCTTTCACTGATGTAAAAGGAGTAAAGTAAACTCTTAAATGCCCCCCTCACCCGCCCTTTTTGACGAGCGTGAGATTTGGCCGGGCACAGATGAGAATAACAGGGTTTTTGTTGTGTTGTTGCTGTCGTGGTTGGTTTTTGTATCCTCGCCTTTACATCGTTAAGACCCAGAAAACTCTCACAGGGTCCACGTCTCCATCTTTAGGACAACACGTGTGTACTTCCAATGGGAAAGTGCAGATTGCTTCTGTCTCACTGAGTTCTCGGGCTGGAACCTGCGGCTCCCCCAGTTTCCTGGTGGGAGGAAACACGAGAGAAGGCCCAACAGCCTGGACGAGGCAGGAGTGGTGGCAGAAAAGACTTCCCTCCCCGGTGCCCCTAAAGCTCACAAAACCGCCAGCTTCAGCTGACAGACGAGGACTGTCCTTTTAGTCTCACCTGCCTTCGTAAGCACGCGCAACGAACGCAGAGACAAATAGCAGTTCTCCGTGTAATTTAAGGGTAGGGTCACTAGAGATTCGGACCTCAGGGCATTTATTATTCTTCAAAAGGGACAGGTAGTCTAAGACAGCGCTAAACGGAGGCACCTTTTCCTTAAATACTCCCTTTCTGGGAGCAGTGGCGACGTCTCACAGGTTGGGAGGTTGTCCTCAGAAAAGTGGTGTCTGATGGAAGGGAGGGTTCTGTCTCCAGTAGGAAAGGAAGGTAGGGTGGGTAGTCTTGGCTCACATGCTCTATCCTGGCTTTCACCCCCTGCCTCCAGGGTCTGCTCCCCGCCGGAGGCCTGGCCTCTGAAGGAGCCCCAAATCCAGCTGTTGTTTGAACCTCAACTGTCCTAAACGCATTAGGTATCCTGGGCAGCAAACCAGGTGCCTCTGGTGCTTTTGCAGGTTTCCAAGGTGTGGGTGACCCCGGACGGCTGTGCGGGAATGGGCTCCCTAGGTCTGCGAGTTGTCTCCGGGACCCCAGATAGTGGAGTACGGTTCTGGGTGGAGGAAGTACAGCGCAGTGGGGACATCTTGTTCTCTCCATTCCCGTACCCTCTCCTGTCATTCTTTCCCCTGTCACCTCTGTCCCAGAGAGCTCAACCTTAATCATCCGCAGCTCCCACATAAATCAGTTCCGTGGACATTGCTTGATGGGCCTGCTATGTGCTTGAACATCTAAAGGGGACAAGATTGGGTCCTTGCCGTTGTCTCCTGGTCTTGTTTCCATCAGAATTCAGCCTCTGAATTCCACCCATTCCCTGCTTTGTCCTCTGGGCTCACTGTGTTCTGCGATCTGCTCTCTCTGCCTCTGCCATGATTTCCCCTCTTCCTGCCCTGAAAGAATGCATGGCTCACAGAGAGCTACTTCCCATCCTTGCTCTGCTCCATCCAAGTGCTGAGGGAGAAGTGGTCCTGAGCTCCTGGCTCAGTGTCCGATCCCTTTCCATCTCCTCCCTCTTGCCCCCAGAGCTCACCTCTCTCCTTCTGTCCCCGCTGATGCTGTTCTGCCCTGTGCCTCAGCCATCATTTTCCCCGCCCCGCCCCCCCACCCCACTTTCTTGGTCCAAGCCCAGAAATGCCTTGTAGTGTGGGGTATACGCTTCACTCTCTCTTTGGAGGACATCTGCCAACCAGCACAGTGGTGATGACAGTTTCCAGATGATTTTCCAGGAGCAAAGAAATCTTCTGAGGGAGGAGAGGGTGGCATTGGCCAAACGCTGAGTGGGCTGAATGTTGTGGTTCCGGAGAGGCCCAGGAAGGTGGGGTTTTGTGAGGCTCCAAGATTTCTTTTTCCCCTTTCGATTCTGCCTAAAGCAAAAGTCACTAATTGCTTTTTATTTTCCTGGCACGGAGGAGGCTCTCTTGATTCTGACTCTCCTCCAGGAGCTTAGATCTGAGGAAAGCGGGGTTTCAGAGTGATATTGGTGGAGGTGTCTGCCTCCAGGCTCACTTCCTCAGCTCAGCAAGGCCTGAGACCTGCTTTAGCCAAGTCTTGGGTTAGTATCAGCCAAGAGGACCGGACAGGTTAGGCAGAGGATGGCAAGAACGGTCACCGACCCCTTCCTTTGTCCCCAGGCTTCGCCAGCCCACTTCTGCCACGGGCACTTTGATTTTCAGTCAAACAAACCAGGAAGTGAGGGTGAGGCTGCTTTTGAGACTTAAGATTGGGTTCAGAGAAAAGACCAGGTTCTCTTTTGATTCTAAGAAATCCCAAACAAAGCTTCCTTGGAATTTCCTTAGAAAGAATTATTGATTTGCCTTCATTTGCTCATTCTTGAGAGTAGTCCTAATTCCTCAGGTCTTTTCCATGGTTTTTGGTTGTTTCTCAATGACTCAAGTATTGAAGCGGCCCAGCCTTCCTGGACTTAAGGACTGGCTTATCCCTCATCTTCAAGAGTTTCCTTTCTCATGGACTGGGGAGCCTTCCTTACACCCCTTGCCGGCAGCACACCTCTCCCTTTTCAGGGAAGGGTGTCTCTCTCAGATAAAAGCTGCCCTCGTCTACTGTTCTCTTGGGAAAGATGTGAGCCTTATTCAGACTATGGAGTAAATGACCATATACTTAGTATATTCTCGGTCTCAGAGGTAGCCAGACGTTAACAGGAGATAGAGATCCGAGGTCTTCACAGATCTAACCCCTCTGTGAAGACTTGAGGTCTCCCCAGGAATGGATATTTGCTCTTATCTCTCTGTTTTTATAACATTTCGTTCATGCCTCTTTGTGTTGTCATTTGTCCTTTGTGTCGATATGCTTACCGTTAAACTGTGATCTCCTTGAGGACAAGTCCAGAGTGTTATTCTCTTTGTATCCCCAGTCTATATGCCACAAAGACTCTGCCGAATAAAGATTCATTTAGAGAATGAATGACCAAAATTTAGGCACAGCAATGAATATCTAATGGTAGATTTCTGCTAGTCACGTGGTGAGACACCTTGGCTGGTCAGATGAGATATCTTTATGGCTCCCCTCCAAAACGTGTCCCGTAGACGGCTGCCTAGGCTACTCACGAGGAAGTATGTCCTTGTTCTGGAATCCTCTTTTAAATTTCCTTCCCTCTGACTTCTTCCTATAGGAAAGAGTGTTGGAGACATGCCTTTGGAGAATTTTTGGAGTGATGGATGTAAAGCTTTTAGATTACAATCTTTGTACATTTCTGGCCTGGATTTACAGGTTCTGAGAAAACAAACCACAAACTGAAATCATTATTAACATATCAGAACCTCTAAAACCCCCAGACCTTGCTACCCAAATATACAAGGATAATAAATATTTTTTTCTTCCTGGTTTTCTTGCTTGCTTTTCTAAGCATGAGGTACAGTCCTTTCATGGATGAGCCGCGCGAACGGTGTGGCTGCCTGTCGAATGAATGGTGGGCGGGGATAGTGGGGAAGGGGGGGTGGTCCAGAGCAGAGTAGACAGTTATGACCTGGCTTTCCTCTGCAGCTCCCCTAAGAAAGGCATTTTCTTTCCTCTGCCAAGGGCGCTGCTGTTTGTTTGGAGAAGGAGGGCTGTGGGTATGGAATTAGGGGTGTCATGTGGGCTGCACATGTGGCTGGAGCTACCTGAAATCTGCAGGCTAATCAGTCCCAGGAGCCCCAGGAGCCCAAACCCCTCCCCCTACTCCTCTTTGGGGGCGGGGGGGGGATTTAAAGGGAAAGAGAGAATCAAAGTGTGTGTAACGTGGATGTACGATGTCTAGGGACTTGGGGGACTCTTGCAGTAATGTTTGGACCTAACACCCTACATCCTCTCCAACCAAAGGCACTTGAAAAACAAAATCACCCAAACGGTGACCAACTTGGAGGAAGAAGAGAGAAGGGGAGAAGGAGAGGTAGAGGGCAAGGAGAAACAGGAGGAGGAGAGAAACTGGAGGAGCTTTGGGAACTATTGCACTGGCTTGAGGGTGGGGTGGGGCGGGGAGAGAGGGGTTAATTTCAACATGTATTTATTTAGCTATTAAGTGTCAAAGTGTCACGGCTCTTTGCTCTTCCTGGGTGAAACTTGGTGCCATACGGGTGGGGTGATGCAGTGAGGGGTCGAGGACGGGCATTCTCTTCCAGCCAGTGGGCGGCCACCCCGGGTAGGAAATGTGGGGTTCCCGGCTAGGGGAAGAGAAGCCTCCAGTCTGTTTAGAGCCTGTATTCTCCCTACTCAGTGCACTGTGTCCATTTCCATCCGCACTGCGATTTCCATCACTCCCCCCCACAAAACCAGCAACTCCCCGGACTCGCCCATCGTAGCTCTGCACGGTTCCCTCCCAATGCCCATTCACACGCTGCGGAATCACTCACTCGCTCCGGGGCAGGAATCCTGGGGGTTCACGCTCTATCCCCTCTCTCTTTTTCTCCCACGCGCACGTGTACATGCGCACACATGCATCACTCTAAAGAATCGGCTCTTGTGCCTTCTCACCTATTACTGAAAAATAATTTCACCGCTAATGAATGCTCCTTGCGGCTGCTTCCGCTTTTTTTTTTTTGCGGTACGCGGGCCTTCCCCTGTTGTGGCCTCTCCCGTCGCGGAGCGCAGGCTCCGGACGCGCAGGCTCAGCGGCCACGGCTCACGGGCCCAGCCGCTCCGCGGCCTGTGGGATCTTCCCGGACCGGGGCTCGAACCCGTGTCCCCTGCATCGGCAGGCGGGCTCTCGACCACTGCGCCACCAGGGAAGCCCCGCTTCTGCTTTTGAGGTGCCCTTACATCCACTCATCAGCTTTATTCCCTGGACATGTTTAGGACGCTGTGAGGGGAAGAAATTATTCTCCCTGCTTTTTCGTGTTCAGAAACAGAAGGCCTGAAAAGAGCGTGTGGCTTGCTCAAGGTCACGCAGTTAAGGGGAGAGGCAGGCCCCTGGATCCCGTGTTGCCAGGGTCGCATCTGCCTCCCCTGGCGCGTCCCACACACGCGGAATGCCACACACTGCTGTTTCCACGGAACTCTGGCTCCCAGGCCCGCAGGCCGCCTCGTCCAAGCAGACCACTCTCCCACGTTCTCACTGTTTCCCCGGAGATCTCCTTGGGCTCTGGCTCTTTTCTGGGTCACGAGGAGAGACGGGGGGTGGGGGGGCTCTACCCTTTTGTGAAATGTGTCTCTGATCTTATCTCCTCCCTTCTCCCCTAATCAGGGTTTGGCCACCTTTGTCTCAGAGGAGCAGAGAACAAAGTGTGGCTTGAACCATGCACATCTGACCTGTCTTTCCTCCTCCTCATTTCCTTTTCAGGAGAACCTCTCTGGGTTTGCAGAAGTGGCGCCTTGGTTGACTTCGTTTCACAGCCATCATTCCACTCTGACGTGTGTTGGGATTTCTTTCTTCTCTGGGTTGGTGGCAGCTTTTTTTACATCTTGATCCAGGCTTGTCCAGGTTTTCCAAATCATTTTATTCAACATAGCAGAAATGTGAGGTCACCGTCCCCCTAATCCTGGAGAAGTCCTCATCATTCTGGAAGGCAGGACCCTGTGTCATCACCCTGTCCCTTTTTGCTCCATTGGGTCATTTATTAATAAGAGGAAGTGTTTGCAGAGCCCTTACCATGTGCTTGACAATCTGCTAAGGGCTTTACCTGGATATGTCACCTGTATCCCCCCAAGAAAACCTTTCATGGTACTTCTTCCTTTCCCCCATTTAATAGATGAGAAAGATAAGGTTTAGAATGGTTAAGTCACTTGTCCAAACTTTTACAGCTCTAAGGGTAAAGGGCTGAAAACCCACACTAACAGCAACAGTGAAACCAGAAAACAATAGCCGCCAACGCTTGGAGGCTTATCGTGTAAAAACTCAGAAGACCAGATGGGCTATATGCCGTTGCCACCTCTCTTCTCCAGTGGGGGAAATTTTACCCATAGCCTTGTTTCTTTTTGGCCTTGCCTTATTTCCTTTGGACTCTGTGTTTTATGAGGCAACCCAGATTTGGGGACAGAAGTTCCCAAACAAGGCTGTCAGTGGAAGAGAAGGGCTTGGGAGGGAAAAGGGGCTCTGCTGGGACTTCTGACTCTCAAATGGCTGTCTTGCGTTTTGCATAAGTCTCGGCTGATTCAGTAACCTGGTGATCTCACTTCCCATCGGAACTCGCTGTTTGCCTTATAGCCATTCTCCCCTCCTGCCCAGACCCTGGAGAAGCACAGTGTAAGAGAAGAGCTCATTCTTTTGGGGAGGAATCAAGATTAGAATCCTCTGGTTCAAACTTGGTCTGTAGGAGAAGACATTTCATTTGTACAGCAAAGATTGATGTTTGAGACTTGATGGTGTACAGCACGTGGGGAGAGGGTTGTGATGCTGGTTTAAGGAAAGAGGAAGCTGGCGCTCCAGAGAGCGGGGTGGGCGGATGCTGCGGAGACTTGGAGCTCCGATTCCCTGATGATGTCCTTTCCACCATTCTCTAGTGTTTTCTCTATGGAGGAGCCAGATTAGAATTCAGCTGGGCTCAGTCTTCATTTCTGGCAATCATTCCGTTATAATTGGTTGGAAAAAAGGAAAGGTGGGTAAAGGTGATTGCACAGGACTATCTCCAGAGAGTATACAGAAAGGGACAGGAGACCTCCAGAGAAGAACAAAGATCAGTTATTTTAGTAGCACATTTTATTTATTTATTTTTTAAAACATTTATTTATTTATCTATTTATTTATTTATTTAATTCATATGGCTGAGCCGGGTCTTAGTTGCAGCAGGCGGGATCTAGTTCCCTGACCAGGGATCGAACCCCGGCCCCCTTAACCGCTGGACCACCAGAGAAGTCCCTAGTAGCACATTTTATTGATGTTTCCTGAGCTCAGATCCTTCTCAGGGGAGCCAGGGAGTCTAGTGGAGATGAGAACAATGACAAATTCGAACGTTAGGACTCCTGCCTCTGGGAAGCAACCAGTACATTCTAACAATGACACGGAGCCCTTTAAAAAAGCATCGCACATTCACTCCACAAACATTTCACGAATGTCTAAGAGAGGCCTGGCTTGTGCTACACAACTACCCAAATGGACCAACTCAAGGCAACTTCGTTTCTTAATCCATCATGTCAGGCTGTGCTGCTCTCTTAGCTGAAGCCCTTGCCCGTCCCGCCTTTCGCAAAGAAATGCCACTTTGGGGACCTGATGTTTTTAAAAAAAAGCAACACATCCGTGCCACATAACTGGACACTGCCCTCTGCCTTCCCCGCGTGTGTCGGACGCTCGTCATAAGTCTTTTTCTAGCCTGTGGCCACAGGGGTTTCCATGGATGGTATAAAGTGCTTTGTGTATTGGAAACTGTGAATAAAAAGGTAGGGGGGGAAGGAAAAAAAAAAAAGACTAACCCTCAAGCTCACCCAAACCCTAAACCTCAGACTCTTGGAAGGAACCAGTGGTGTAAAACTGTCCCAGACTGCAAACATACCGCCAGCAGGGAGCCGTTTCCGAAGAGACTGGTGTTTCTGCCACTATGGAGGCCTCGGCTGGCCAGTCCACACCGAGGAGTTGAGATCCTTTTTTAAGTTTCTGAAAGCAAGATGCTCTCTTCCTGCCACAAGCCTCACCCCGCCCCCCACCCCTCCAGCCCCGCCCCAAACCTCCCTGCCTCCCAGGAGGATGGGCCTCTCCTCCAGGGGCTCCTGGCTGCCCCCCAGCAGGAGCTGACACCAGCCTCCCCTTGGGAGCACTCGCCGCTCCTGCCAGCCCTTATCGGGGAGAACAGAAGCCCTACCTTTCAGATTCCCCACAGTTTCTAAAAGAAGGTATTGTTATTTTCTCACAACTGCCCAGGTTAGGGACAAAGGCAGACTCTGGATCTTCTCTGAGCAGGAGTGAGTTGAATTGGCATTCCTTTAAAATGGCTTGTTATTACAGCCGATTTCTGCTAACAATTACCTGACAATATAGAAAGGGATCTGACTCCTTTAGGGTCCTGTTGGGTTTTGCCTTTTCTCTTTTTCTTTTCGTGGAGCCTTAAAAAAAAAAAAATGCATACTTGCAGCTTAGACGGGCCTAGTGTACTTTCATCCATGACGTCTGGGGAGATCTTACTGACAAATAATTATTTTATACAGATGTGCGTGCATGGCTACGTGTCTGTGTGTCCGTGTATGCGCGTTCTCCGAGAAAAGAAAATAGGGATAATTTCTTTCTTTTTATAATCAAGTTATCGCTTCTTGAGAACAGGATGGTAGAAAAAAAAAAAAAAGGAAAGGAGTGAGGTGCTGAATTTTGGAAACAGAGAGAGTGTGGTAAGGGATGGTTTGCTTCACGAGCTGGGTTTAGCATTTTTTATCTGATTTGAGCGAATGCCTTGAAGGTATTTGGTGCTCAACAAATATTTGTTGAAGGGAATTTTGCACCTGCTATGCTTGATATGTTTAAGTGAAAGGAAGTCCAGATTGTGTGCTGGAATTGGTTAGGTAGGAGAAAAAATGTTTCACTGACGATTTGGGAGATAGGAGAGTTCTGAAGATTCTAATGCGACAGAGCTAGAGAGGACGGTCAGCATATTTGGTTAAACCTAAAAACTAACTTTTGCCAACACAGTGCAACCTCCGTATACCGTTCCGTTAATAATCCTAAATCCAGGGTTCCTTAGACCAAAAATGTGACCTCTGTGTTCCTGTAAATATGTTGGGTGACCTCTTGAGAAACACTTTGCTTCTCAAGGAGGCTGTTTTCTTTGGTTAAAAATGAGAAGTTGCCTTGTCTGAGTTTCCGTAGATAGTTAAGCAGGCGTCGCCTCAGGCTTACTAGGGACTTTGGCCTCTGAGAGATAAGAGCTGGATTTAAAAAGCCGATCCAAACAAGCACCTGGCATTATGAGCATTGCTGTTCCATTAGATCTATTTGTTTGACAGAGAAGCTTGGGGTGGAATTGGTGGGTGCCCTAAATGCCCCCGCCTGGTGAGAGGTAAGATCCTCCCTAAATACCTCTTGCAGCCCAACCAACCTCCCAACTCAGTAGACAACTAAACAGAAAATTCCGTGAATGCCAGGAGATTGGGTTGTCTGGGGATGGATGGAAGCTCTCTTGAGACTTCCGACTGATACTAGCCCTTTCAGAGGCAATACACGTCTAGAGGGGGTCAAGTCCCTGTAAGACTCTTTGTAATATGAGCCTCATCCCAAACGCTCAGAATCCTTTTTGATGAGGATGGATTTGATCGCAGATAGAGGGTTGTGTTTGTTTGTCTCAACCAAAACCAACGTGTCACCTTCCCCTCTCACGCCTTTGTTGCCACCTTCCCGGCTCCCTCTGGTGGGGCCCACACACTGATTTTCATTTTCAACACTTAGAGCCCGACTTAGTGATCTAAGATCACTGACTCAGAAAATGGGAAAGGGCAGTCTGAAACACCTCACCCAGCGTCCTGGGATTAGCATCCAAAACAAACAGATCAGAGATGGCCTGTAGGCTCCCAAGAGATGATTCCCATGTGTGAGACAGCCTGGGAGAAACGGACGGTGTTTCTCAAGCTCACTGACGTCACTCAAGTTCATGATCCAGGGCTTCACCTTATTGAGGTTGGGGGTTGGGATCCTACTGGAAGAACGGAAGAACTGGGCTGGTGGATTGAAAAAAAAAAAAAGGAGGGGGAGGGAGAGGAGTTCTTCCTGCTAATCAAAGGAGAAACCAAATAAAACGAAGGAAGTCCAAGAAAAATACAGCGCTGTTGTTTTGGGGGCATAAGATGCTGGCTCGGAGGCTTCATTGAGTAATCCAAGTCACACCCTTTCTCTGTGGGACTGAAGGAATGTTGGCTGTTTCTCTGAGGCAGGTGGGAGGTGGGTAGACAGGTCTATGGAGATGAGAATTTCTTGGCGGCAGAGCTCTCTGAACATCTCGTGGCCTTGTAGCTGGGAGGCTGGGACACAGAGAAGCAGGACTGTGACGCTGAATTAGAGCCGGGGAGAAGCGACCGTGGTCAGAGATGAGGGGGAATGGAAAAAGGTAGAAGAAAACTAGGAAGCAGCGGGGGAAATGACCTTTTTCTTTTTTGTTCTCATCTGAACAGGGCTCCTATGTCCTCAAGAGCCCCTTGGCTCCCTTTCACAAAACCATAGGGCGGCTACCCAGGGAGAGGGAGCGTGTCTGGGTCTGGGGTGCGACGGGAAGCAGGAAGTACCAGTCATTTCACAAGAAGGCTTGACAGCGGAGAGAGAGCCAGCGAAAACTGGCAGAGCCCCAAGGTGGGGTAAGAACGTCTGGCCCGGGCTGAAGAACATTTGGCTTCACGTAGTTCTGTGAGTATGTTAAAAAACACAGCAGTCCACAAAGTGGTTCTGCCAGCCCACCTAAAACATCACTTTCTCTTGCCCATCCTTGATGGTTTCTCTACGAGGCCATGTCAGCTGCTGGCCGTGAACTTCCACGGCCCAAGGAAGGATGAATGTGCCCAGATGACTTGTCAGGAGAGTCCTTCCCAAAGCAAGTTCTTAAATATAATTCTCATAAATGTGTGGAGGCTCCTGATGGACACTGCTACCTCATTTTATCCCTCCTCACTCCTTCTCCTCCTCTTTAGATTTTAGCAAGAACCCTTGTATGGTTGTAGATACAGCTCTGGAGTTGCTTGTGACTCTACTTTGGGGAGAGTTTCATGGTTTGATCAGTTGGTGGTCCCTTTCCTTCTGAACATGTCCATCTGTTCTGTGGACCTTTGTCTCTCTCCTGGGCTGGGCATCTCTTAGCCAAACTCTAACTTTTCTTCTTCAACTACTAATGGCAAAGACTCAGAAGATGCCCCTTCTTTTTCATCTGATGCAAAATGTATCAGATTCATCAATAGTGTCCTATCTTGGTGCATCTGAAACCGCACTCTTTGAGAAAGACAGTGTCCTTAGCGTGCTTTCAATGGTTTCCAAAACGCTTGTTCTCCAAGGATTTGTTTCAGTTCTCGAGTCTCTGGACTTATGCAAGTGGGCGTTATTCCTTATCTGATGCACAGCAGTACTCTGGATTCAGAACTCATAAATTCTCTCTCTCTCTTTTTTGTTTTTTGGTTTTTGTTTGATTGACTTGCTCTGTGACTGTAGAAAAGCTATACCACATCTCTGGGCTTCAGTTGCATCTCTCACTCAAAGGCAGTTCTTCATCAAATGTTCGCATGCACTCACTCTTCTTTTGCCTTTCCCAAGGCCAGAAGGCTGACCTTAGCAGTCTCTGACATGCTCCCTTACGGAGGAATCTGGTTAGAGTTGTGTGTGAAGGAGCTTAGAAGGAGGGAAGGGTTGGAAACTGTCAAGAGCTTTTTGGCCTGAAAGATGGCAATCCATTTGCTTAAGGAATCCCATGCCTTCCCCTAGAATCAGAGAAGAGCTAATCATCTGTGGGGCATGAGCCTCAGAACTCTCAGGGTTTCAGATTTGTATGGCAGCCACCGTGGAAAATATCTTTGGGCTGAACAGATGAGGGATGAGTCCGTCTGGAAATATTTCCACAATGTAAATAGCCATGTTTACAGTAGGGCATATGGACAGAGTTTAGATTTGATAAATTTCCATCACTTAAAAAAAGAAAAAAAGGTGATCCAGCCAATAAAAGATATACCTTAACAAGTGCTGGTGTCTGAATTCTATTTGTCTGATACAGCATGGCCTTACCCAACTATGGCATTTTAACATTCTCTGGTTCCTATCACAACCATACTGTCCAGTTTTCTGAATTTAAAATCTGAGCACTCAAAGCAGTTCTTTGCAGAAAGGTCTTTGCCAGCTAGACAGAAAACAGCTCTCCAGGAGACCCTGGGTTTGGGGGATAGCATCCCTAGTGCTCCGGCAATAGTAATGGCCTCAATTGTTAAAAGAATGGAGCACAGGAATCCAGGGCAATGAGAAGCCCTTATTGTTGGCTATGTTCTCATCTATAACGGGGTGCTGATTGGGGACCCATTCTAAAAATACTACTGCTGCTACTACTAATCCTTGAATAATTCATTGAAAAGCCACAGTGAGTAAAAACTTTGTGCTAAACATGCCATGCTCACGATGGCTTCTTTCACAAGGGCACCACAAGGTAGAGGACCTGGATGTCCAGCCTGACCCTCTACAATGGGAGGCAACACTAGGGCCCCTCTCACGAGGCCACCTGAGCATTTGAGCTAGCGGATGTCATGTGGAAGGGTTCCTGGAGTCTTAACAAATGCTCAGCATAGGTTCATTGGGTGAGCTCTCTGCTCATCGTAAGTTGAAGGCAAACCGAGGCTCAGAGCAATGCAATAACACATCCAGGTTCACGTAGCTGGTAAGTGGAAGGGTTGAGATCAAAACCCAGATCTGTGGGTAACGGTAACCCAGGCTCTTCTCCCTTCTGGAAGAGGATGGCCAGAAGCCCTGGAGTTCACCTTGAAGAACCACGGAGTACTGATTTCCCGTGTCATAGGTTTCCCATGACAAGTCTCTTGAAAAAAGTGGCTTGGAGAAGAGGGTAGGAATACAAGAGCCATGCAGGAGAAGGGCAATAACTTAAAAATATGTCTCATGGGTTGTTACTGGGCGATTCTTTCAAATTTTCTGGATATTTGAGATTTTCATAATAGAATGTAGGGGAAAATAGGGTGCATTGGAAGCAAGGTGAGCTTTGTGCGGAAGGCAGAAGGGCCTTTGCCCAGCAATACAAACTGTCATCTCAGCATTTTCTAGAGGCAAGAAAGAATAGCAGTGACCTGGGGCTCTGAGCACCTTTTCTGGGGGCTCAGCTCCTGAGAGCTGCTTGGCCTGATTCAGAAGACATCTGCCCGAGTGGGTAGATAGGTTCTAAGGAACAAAAAGCCTCTTTTCCCAGAACCTTGCTGCTCTCCGCATTACATAATGTAGAGTTATGTGCCTGCTGTGAGGTTGGCAGGAACCTGAACATGATATGTTGACAATACATGGAGTCTTGCATGCAAACTTTGTTTATATGCTGGGCCCTCCCTCTGAGTCTGGGGGCAGGTAGCTGGCTGCACCGCCTCCATCAGAGCCGGGAAGAGTCGGTATTTTATGGACGATGATGTTTATTTTGCTAACGATGTTGGCCATTGTGAGTTTGGTTAAAGCAAAGCCCTGTAAAGGGATGGAGAAAGCATCCTTTGATAGAGAGGCAACTGCGTTTCCATATGTATCTTCCTTGTCAGATGGCATCCCTGTCCACGGAGGAGGGCCCACCTATGTCAGAAAAGAGACTAGAGCTCTCTTTTGAGGCTTTAACTCGTTGCTTAGATGTTTTGTTTTCATGCCGACGCCCACTGAAATATTTAACCAGGTTTTCTGTCAAAGTTGGCTGCTGGCGTTGGAGAACGGAGAAGTGGAATTCCGTCCTTGAAGGAATAGCAGAAAGACGCAGTCCAACCTCTCACTTCCAAGCCATCGGGTCTGAGTGGGAAAAGAGATCAGCCCTTCTCAAGAAGCCTTCCCCATCCCAGCCAAGAGGGAGTTCGGGCCTCAGGTCTGGGCAGGTCCCCATGAAGCAGCCAAATGTTTGCAAAACAAGCAGCAGGATGAAGAGACTCAGTCTCCAGAGACATCCCAAGGTTGTGACAGCCTTGGGAGGGGCTGTGGGATCTGGGGCCAGGAGGCAGACCTGCCTGGGAAGAGCATGGTCCCCTCCGCTCACCGCCTGGGATGCCGTGTGCCGAGCAAGGAAGGGCTAACTGGCTGGGATAATTGTCCGGTGTTTATATTTGAAAAGGGATACTACACTTCCAGGATAATTCCCTCCAGCCTCCTCTTGGGCTAAGATTTCCAATTGGTCTAGAATCTTGAAGAGAAATCAGGGGCTGATTACCTGGCTGAGTGGGCTGCAATCACACCTTTCAATACTAATTATCTGCTCCTTGAGCCCAATGACATCGAGCGTCCGGGCTCTGGCTGGGGCCAGCCTTGCTCAGTGGTTTGCATCACTGGCTTAAGACAATGATTTGAACAGACAAAGTGCCCGCACGATGCCTTGATAAGCAGGAAATGAACGCTTGTTTGCAAATAAGATTGGGAAATGTGATCGGCTTCTTGTTCGGCATTGGTCTTTGGGTAACTAGCCTGATAGTACTCATGTAGAAATAATACGTTAGAAGACACCGGGAAAGGGAGCCTTTTGGTATGACCCTCCCCTGAAACTTTCTGTACCTGAAGCCAGGCAGAAGTAAATGAAGTTGTTGTTTTGTGCGCTTTTTATCCCCCTGAAACTCTTCTAGCTTGAATGTTTCTTTGTGGGGATTTGGGGAAACGGGTAACGATTTGATATGAAACTTTTTCAGTGTTGGGCCTTATTCACATACTTGTCTTTTCCTAGATGCCTGTTTCTGTTCTCAGCCTTCTGTGACCACTTCCCCCAGGAAGCCTTCCTTTGCTGAATAGAATAAAATGTTTATTTCTACTTGGATGCAGCTACATCAAGGCTCCTTAGTGTTACATAAACAGCTTTGGCGTGGGATTATTTGAGGGGTGTATTACTCTGTAACTGAAGTGCATTATGAGTGTCTGGAAGCTCATGGAGGTTTAAGAGGTGGGTTGGGTGAAGGGAGAGAGATTATGGGCCAGTTACCCATTGGAGCTGCCTGCATTGGTGTCCATTTTAATGTATCATTTCTCATGAAGGAGTATTGGGTGCAAAGGGTAGATGTTCATGGTCTTTAATCTTTGGGGAATGTTACTTTCAAATCTTGGCCTCTTGATCGTAAGTTAGAGAAGTCTAGTGTTACGGGTTGAATTGGGTCCTCCTAAAAGATGTTGAAGCCCTAAGCCCCGGTCCCTCAGAATCTGGCCTTATTTGGAAATAGGGTCATTGCAGATGTAATTAGTTAAGATGACATCACACTAGAGTAGGGTGGGCCTGAGATCCTATAGGACTGGTGTCCTTTTAAAAAGGGAAAATTTGGACACAGACATATATATACAAATGGAAGATACAGGGAGGAGAAAGCAGAGGATTGGATTGATGCATCTGTCAGCCACGGAGGCTACAGCTACAGAGGCTACAGAGGCTGGGAGAATGACATGGGGCATACCCTTTCCTAGTGCGTTCAGAGGGACCATGGCCCTGCTCAGACAGTGACTTTGGACTTCTAGCCTCCTGAACTACGAAGACAATACATTTCTGTGGTTTTAATCCACCCAGTTTGTGGCACTTCATTACGGCAGCCCAAGGAAACTGATACACCCAGCTTCTACAGATCCAAATACTTCGGACGGGAATAGCAATGTCAGCCTCCCCAGACCAAAGAACACATACGTCCTTTGATTTTCCAACTCGGGAATTGGGAAGTTCTCAGTCGGTGATGACTGACGTCTCCGAAGTGCCTGGCCTATCTTGGGGGTGTTTGTGTTTCAGGGGACTGAATCAACTTGAAGCGAGCCTCAGGCCACATTACTAACAGGGGTCAGGATGCAGCTGAGAGGGCCCCGTACGGGAGGACGGATTTCCACTTTGAATCTCTCCTTCATCCTCTTATCATTACTCCCTTCAGCCTGGAAGGGCAGCCAAGAGATAAACACTCAGGACAGGGGCTCACTTTACAGTCAAGGATGGTTAAAGCCACAGACGGTTTTCATGGGTTTTTCTTACCTACTTGACCAATCTTACGGCCCTTTGAAACAGATTCGAGTGTTCCCTTTAGCAATCCTCCCATGCAACTGCCCCCAAAAGTAACTGGAACTCAGGGGAAGTGGAGACCCTCAGCGCTGAAAATAGCGAGTGTATTTCACCTTCATCTTTTGGTTACTATCCTGAGATAGTCCTGATGTGTTTCTTTGTCTACTTAGCTTCTGCTCTGATGGGGAGGACAGCCAGGGAGGAGATTTCTCTTGCCCAGGCCCTTGCTTTTTGCCATCTTAGTGTTTAAAACCTTTGAACCATAGAGCTCTAAGGACCCTCAGAGATTAATATTAAAGCTTCCTTGTTTTGACTTGAGACGCTGAGTTCCAAAGAGTGAATCAAACTTGCCCAAGATGCTCTTGCCTTCAAGTGGACTTTGAATCCACGTATTCGGAACCTTTCTCTTTGTTTCATACCATGTCTCTATTCCTTCCTTTTCTCTGGAAGGTTCAAGGCTTGCCTCATGATTTGAGAATTCCTCAGTACTCTCTCTTCCCCAAGCTCCCATTCGTCTGCCACCAGACCACACAAGTTTGTTCTCTTTCTCTGTGCAGCCCGCCCTCTCTCCCTGGAGGGAAAGGAGAACTTATATTTCCTGGACACCTGCCCTTTGCCATGCATCATGCTGAGTGCTTTACCTGTGTTAGCAAAAGAGGGGACTGTGGCTCCAAGGGGTGAACGTCATGCCCCCAATTTTACAGGTATTAAAAAGTGGAGCTGGAATCCACAGTTCTCTGGAGAGTTTCTTTCTCCAGCTAGAGAAAGGGGACCACACCCATGGGGCCCTGCTTGGGTGTAGCTGTAATCAGCAGAGGGGGGGTGAAAATGGTACCTTCCTGCTACATTTCCATTCTCTGCCACATTCTTCCAGCTCAACTGTTTCTTGTTTCAAGTCAACGAGAGCATTTTGATTCAATAGGAGCAATGCCTGCTATCAGTAATGAGGTGACTTATTTTTTCGTGCTCTGAACCTTCCCAAGATAAATAGGACACTCTATGGTCATGGCACACACAGACCCTCCCGTGGCACGCTTATAGGTCTAGCATCGTGGTCAAAGCAAATCAACAAATATTTGGTGGGTACCCACCATGCTCAAGGTGAAAGACGTGATGTATGAGCTCCTCTATTTGAGTTGGTTCCTAGCCTCGAGAGGCATTATGACTCAGGAGCCACTTAGCAAGTCAACATGCCCCAAATAAGGATGTTCTATGAGGAGAGCAGCCACTGGCCATCCCCCAGTTCACCTCCAAACCTTTCCTGTCACGTCTCTCCATTCCTAGCCTAGTCCTGTTGCTATGGCCACGGCCACATCCTGCTCACTCGGTCTGGTGCCTGAGCTGAGGTTTTGCCCCACCTCCTCCTAAAGTGGCCAGAATGATGTAGTGGAAAGACTGGGCACCTGGGCTCCTTGCTTCCTGATCCTCCTCTGCTACAGGAACCAGGTAGGGAGGAAATCCCACGGAACCTCATTTTCTACACTTGTAAATAAGGGGTTCTCCCAAAGGAGGTGGAAACAGGATATTGAAAGGACATCTGCAGCATTATTCGCAATAGCCAAGAGAGGGAAACAATCTCAGTGCCCTCACCCATCAAGTCAATGAATGAACAGATAAAGGACATGTGAGATGTATGTACACATACATATGTGTGTGTGTGTGTGTGTGTGTGTGTGTGTGTGTGGCTAAACAATGGAATATTATTCAGCCATAAGAAAGAAGGAAACCCTGCCATTTGTGACAACATGGTTAGAACTTGAAGACGTTATGCCAAGTGAGATAAGTCAGACAGAGGACAAACCCTGTTTGATATCACTTATATGTTTAATCTAAAGAAGCAAGATTTGTAAAAACAGAGGAAAGCGGTGGTTACCAAGGACTGGGAGGTGGGGGGATAGGAGAGATGTTTTTTTAAGGTTACCAAATTGCAACTAGTAGATAAATAAGTCCTGGGGTTGTAACGCACAGTATAATGAGTATAGATGACAATATTGTATTATAAGCATCAGACTTGCTTAAGAGACTAGATCTTAATTATTCCCAACATAAAAAAAGAAATGATAATCATGGGACATGATCGAGGTGCCACTGCTACAATGGCAGTCATATTACAATATATAAATTCATCAAATCAACATGTTGTACCTCTTAAATTTACACAATGTTATATGTCAAATATATTTCACTTAAAAAACACTTGTACTAATGAGAACCTACTGTATAGAACAGGGAAATCTGTGGTGACCTAAATGAGAAGGACATCCAAAAAAGAGGGGATATATGTATACGTAGAGCTGATTCACTTTGCTGTACGGTATAAACTAACACAATATTGTAAAGCACCTATACTCCAATAAAAAAAATTTTTAAAAACCACTTGTAATAAGGGGATTCTATTTACTAATAAAACAAATCCTTCCTCCGGGTCTAAAACTTTATACTTTTTCTGTGCCAATCCCTATTCAATCACTCCTTTCAAGACTTTAGCCAAAACTCTTTTCTTTTCATTTTTTCCTAATTCTAACTCAAAGCATTTAACTAAATAGTTTCATTATACTATTTTATGCTTTTTAAATAGGCTCCTAGAATAGTTTCGTAAGTATATATTTCGTTTTCTGAGCAAGTTTATTAGCTATTGAGTGTAGAACTGCATCATTCATTTATTTATAATCTCAGGCACTTGACAAATCTGTATCGTATAAATAGAACTTAATTGTAAATTCCCATGTATTAGCTTGTCACTGATAATATTTTTTTCATCCAGCCTTCTGTTAAATTCTTCGATGATTTATTGATAGATATTTTTATAAACACACTTCTCTACTTAGGCAGGTAGAGAGGATTCCCAAGCAGATGTGGGGAAAATGTTATACAATTGGTGTAGTACCCAAATTATAGAACACACAACAAAGAGTTTGTGACGTCTTTTCTGGCAACAAGATCATTAGTCTCCTTGGCCTTTTGGGCTACGCATCTTTCTGCCACTGTTATTTATCATTCACATGAGTTCAGTTGAAGATAAAATTGCCCACAGGATCAGGGATTCTGGGTTCTGGTGGCTGTTATTGATCTTTCCCTTGAACTAATTAAGCCTGGACAAAGCAAGGACATTTATTATGATTTAAACAGATATTGATTGAGTCCTCATCACATTCCAGGTACTGTGCTGGCACAGCAGAAAGCAGCTCCCAAGGAGCTTCAAGTTTGAACAGGAAGACAAAGCAAATAAAGGGTATTCGATATTGTGACAAATACTTGAAGAAAACCAACGAATGCCCAAGATAGGCAATAATTGGCGTGGGGTGGGCGGAGGATGACCTCCTTTAGACGGGGTAGCTGGGGAAAGGCTCTTTGAGAAGATGGTGTTTAAGCTGAAGCCTGAAGGATTAGGGGTGCCATTCGTGAGTCGGGGGACGTGGGGAGAGCATCGCAGGCAGAGACAAGAGTACGTTCAAAGGCCCTGGGGTGGGGAAGACTCTGGTATGTTGGAGGAACCAAAAGAATGCTGACTAGCTTTCAAATGTGGAGCCTCTGGTGTAGAGAGTAAGTAACTTTTTCAAGCCCATCCTGCCAGAAAGTGGAGAATCCAAGTTTGTCCTCTTTCCCGCCCGCCATGCTTCAAGGCGTGCAGTCGGCTGGGTGTGTGTCTCTAAGGAAGTCAGAATGGATCACCTGTCAGGACTAGGAGGCCGGGGCTTGGCTGGCAGGATGTGGAGTGTGTGTGTTTTCTGTTTATTCTTGAAGTTTACTTCCCTGCAAACACTTGCCTGACTGCCTTGCACCTCTCACGAGGAAGCCAAGGCCAGCACTCCATCGCTCACGAGCAACCCTGAAAAAACAAATCCGTGTCCCCCGTGCAACTCTAGCGCCAGCCTGTCAGGCCTGCACTGGCCAGGCAGCCTGGATCTTAGGAACAATCTGGTCCTTAGGAAGGGAGGGAAGAAAAACAATTTCGAATTCCAGGCGCTGAGGGCCGCTCACAGACGGCCATTGTCAGGAGCAGGAAAGTTAAACTGTGGAAAGGAGCACGGTGGCGCCTCTGAGAAGGGCAGAGGATACTGAGTTTGGGGGCTGCTGCCCTGGGCGTGTGGGCAGTGGGGGTGGGGGTGGGGGTGGGGAAGAGTTTACTCCTGTGAGCTTGGGCAGCTTGCCTTAAGGGACTCAGTTTCCTCATTTAAAATTATGAGTGATGTCTGCCCTGCCTCCGTCAGGTTGGGCGAAGGAATGAGGATAGCCTTAGGAAAGGGCAACGTGCTTTTTAGGGATTGCAAAAGGGGGCTGCTTCCCTCTTTAAATCGGTGGTTGGCTAGACCCTCCAGAATGTCCTAGGGATTTCCCCCCTCCTGGGCATAACCACGGGGGAAGGCTCCTGCAGTTTCCTTTTTCCAAATGTGAAGGTGGTGGGTGGACATCTCTGGAGTGATCTAGGCTAGGTTTACACCCCACGTGGTTTTGGTAGCTGCAAAATGGTACCAACTCAAGTTTTACAGCACCAGGAGCTGCCACAGAGAGATGCGGCAGGGCTGTTTTAGCCTTTTGAGGAGGATGAGGATGGCGACATTTATGATGGTAACTGCTGTCATTAAGTGGGTTGGATGGTGCTGCGGGCCTGGTGTCTTAGTCTGCTCAGGCTGCGAAAACAAAGTTACCGTAGACTCTGGGTGGCTCATAAATACCAGAAGTTCATTTCTCACAGCTCTGGAAGCTGGAAGTCCAAGATCAAGGGACTAGTAGATTCAGTGGTGAGGGCTGGTTTCCTCAGAGCTTTTGTCTGTGTCCTCACACGATGGGAAGGGTGAGGGGTCTCTCTAGGGTCTCCTTTATCAGGGCATTAATCCCATTCGTGAGGGCTCTGCCCTGATGACCTAATCACCTCCCAAAGGCCCCACCTCCAAATACCATCGCATTTGGGAGTTAGGATTTCAACATACGAATTTGGGGAGATATGAACGTTCAGTTCATTGCCCCTGGTAAATAGCACTAAGCACTTTATCCTTATTATCTCATTGGAGCCTCACCACAGCTTTACCAGGCAGGCGCTAAAGTCTTCCCTACTTTGCAGATGAGAAGACGGAGCCAAAAGGGGGTAGGTAATTTCCAAGGTCATACTGCTAATAAGTGGCAGAGCTGGACCGCAAAGCCATGTATATCTGACTTCAAAAAGGATGATCTACCAGTTACATATGGATCATTTTTTTACAAATGCACCTTAAAATTTGAGTAATTGATGTTCATGTTTTTAACAAGCTTGGACAAGTCCTTGTAAACTGTATTTAACATTTATTGCTTAAAAATTATTTCCTATATGGCATTGCTTGATTTGTGGCTTTGCACATTCTTTAGTTCTGGGAGCTTTCAGAGAAACAAAGTATTAATATAACGTAAAAACTCAGCTGAGAGCTGGTCCTATTTGTTTTCTGCCCTGTGTTTCCTAGTCCAGTAGACGTTAGCCAGAGAAAGACAAGGTGGGGCAAATAAGTCCCAGACAGAGGGAACAACATGGGCAAGACCCAGATATCAAGAGAAAAGCTGGCAGGTTCTGGGAACGCAGGGTGGATCAAATGTAGAGAGTTACTGGGGGTGAGGGCTGCGGTGAGAGATAAACCTGGAAAAATAGGCTGATGTCAGATCAGAATAGGTCTTAGATGCAGTGTTAAGGACTTTGGAATTTATCCCAAACCAATGAAGGCTATGCAGCTGGAGACCTATACGATCCGATTTACATTTCAGAACGAGGATGCTTGATGTATCAGTAATAGACCACGTCCCGTGCCGCAGACCTAGATTCCCTTCCCTCCCCAGCCCTCACTCAGATAGTGAGAACAATGGAATTTTTTTTCATGATGTGGTTCAGTGCTCCGGGGATTAGTCCTAAGGGTGATACCATTTTCCTCTTTCAGGAGTTGAGCTACCACAGAGGATGGGGCAGCCCTGGCCTAACCCCATGAGAACACATGCCCCCTTCCTGACTTTCAGTCCAGGCCTGTGCTTCCCCCTTTTTTCATTTATGGGACACTGAAAAGACAGGTGCTGTGCTTTAGGACTTTCAGCCCATTGACTGTTAGCCTTGATGCTGTGTTTTGGAGAATGTATAGCTGAAGCCATTTGGGTGCAGATACCGATGTGAGACCCTGAGTGATTTTTCACCACATCTTCCTGCACATCAGGAAGGAGAAGGCTGAACAGAACCACGGCCCCTCCGTACTTAACAACAAAATAGAAATGTTTCTTCATCTCCTACTGGCACTTAACATCCCTAAATGGGTTCTCCATCACCACCACAGCAGAATATACAGTTAAGGGATAGATTTATGGGCATCTAATAAATTGGGTACATTAGACTTGAAATGGGTCAAGTCTGCTGACCTCTCTTCTTGACTTTGCTCTTCCCTGAAGTCAGTCTCACCAGCTCCTCTTTGTTTGGTCCACTCCAGAGACTGCAGGTCAGTGTAGAGGCAGAAAGAGAGGTATGCTTGATGCTTTTTCTGATCCAATTGTCCAATTCACTCAGATCACTAACTACAAATTTCTTGAGGCTCAGTTGTGAGGGTCCACTAATCAGAAGAAAAGATCCTGGCTCATGACTGTGCCAGGAAGCAGAGCCAGAAAATTCCTTCCTTGCTGCTTCATAGGGGTCAGGTCTCAGAAGGTAAAGGACTGTTGTTTGCAGGGTGGACCTCTGTCACCTGAATGGAGCTTGGGAAACTTCACAGCTCCACTTCGAACTGGCCTGTAAGAAGTCAGAGCAAACACTGGAGGTCAATGACTAAATCGTGTCTCAAACTCTTTCCATGAGAGTCAAATTCCACTCCCAGCTGTTTAACCAGGACACCTAGGACCTGAATGTGAACATTTTGACATCCATGTTTGAAGGGACAGTTCATGACAACCTACCACCACGTTTTGGCCAAAGGAAGAGGGGGAAGGAATAAAAATGGTGGAATATGTTGTGCTGCCTTTAATTTTGTCAGATGGTTTCACAGCCCCAGTGGTATATTTGAAAGATGGTCACTAAAAGATGGATCGTAATTACGGATTTCTCTTCCATTTTATTTTCTCAGTTTCACTGTATTTCAAGACCGAAATCTTATCTGTGTTAAGAGTCATGGTTAACTTAGGGTGAGAGCAATATCATGAGATTAAGCAAACCTATGGAGTTGCAGTTTTGTACATCAACAAATTTACTTTATAACTCTGAGCTCCAGTTCTCTTACAAACACAATGGAGAAATAATGGAAAAGGTGGAAGCATCATGAATATCACGGTAGGTATCTTTACATTAACTTCTTAAAAACCAGTCATCTGTTTGGAAGGACATGACGACAGATGTATTTGTTCTTGGTATTTCAGCCTTTTTTGTCCTTCACTTTGATAGCTGTATTGTTACTGAAGTGTATTAAACCATTTGGAGATTATGCGTGAGGCTTTGTGTCCATCTCTGCGAGACCCCTGACAGGTTACCTGCAGCGAGGGGGATGAATTACAAGGGTTGGTGTGTGTTCAGGGCAGAAAGAGATGCTCTCTCTTCCACCATGGTGTCTGCCTGGATCTTAGGAGACCCAGAACTGTGAGGTATCTCAACCCTCACATAGAACTGGACTTCAGAGACTAGTCTTCTCTTTGTTCGCCTAACAGTTGTACTTCCTGAAAGAAAGGATTTGATTGGGCTCGTGTGCCACCATCCTACTTAGCCTTATGGGGCAGAACTGGGGAACAATGCGCTCCAGAGACATTCAGACTTCTTCATGCCCTGCCCGTATGTGGCTGTCTTTGACTTCTCGACCATTCAGTGGAGCAGTTGGATGTGGTTAGAGAGCAGGGTTGGTTTATCCACACAAGATGGCAGCACCTACATCATATCATGACGTAGGGTAGAAATGAACCCTTTTAGCCATTTTCCTTATATGTGTATGGGGAACGTGGACATCTGATGACTTGGGGCTGCTCCCAAAGTCCCCCCCCAATACTATTCTCATCTTGTCCGCAGTCTTGGAGTATAGTGTCATTGGCATGCCATTCACCAATGCATTTTGATGTCATGATAAAACTTGGTCTTTATAGGTATATCTAAAAGACCTTTCTTTTTTTTAATTTTTTTATTTTTTATTTTATTTATTTATTTATTTATTTTGCGGTACGCGGGCCTCTCACTGTCGTGGCCCCTCCCGTTGCGGAGCACAGGCTCCGGACGCGCAGGCTCAGCGGCCACGGCTCACGGGCCCAGCCGCTCCGCGGCATGCGGGATCCTCCCGGACCGGGGCACGAACCCGTGTCCCCTGCATCGGCAGGCGGACTCTCAACCGCTTCGCCACCAGGGAAGCCCTAAAAGACCTTTCTTTGTACAATGTGTACGGACTAGCCTATAGATATACCAGGTGGAAGCCCATGGGAACACAACTAAGTCTGAAGATTAGCTCTGAGAACCAGCGCTCTCATCGTCAATGAGGATTTTGTCCAGAGACCTCAGGGAACCCCTAAATTTGCCAAAACATGCATGTTGGTCCTACTGTTGTTCTCTTGAATCACATTTCCTCTGAGAGTTATGCATGTTCGGTAAACATCATTGCACCATGAGACAAACTGCATCTAACCTTCTTCCTGCACTAGTTTTATTTCTTGCTTGTCCATTTCTTGCAGATCCAGGACTAGGAAGAGGTGCGCGGTTTGCATCTGACAGTGATTGCCTACTTACATTTCATGTCACGGGCGCTCCACTGCCTCACCCAGGCACTGGCCCTGAGTGGCATGGTGTTTTTATTAATTTTTCAAATAACAAAATTAACAATAACTAGTGCCTATTGAGTGTTCCCTATGTGTAGGAAATGTAACTTACATGTACTTGTTTATTTTTCCTTGCATAAAACCCTATGAAGTATCTTCATTCCTGTTTTACATGCAAGGAAACTGAGAACATGGAGATGTTAAAATACACAGCCCAAGGTGACTCATCTAGGAAATGCCAAATCCAGGAGTTGGACTTGGGCAATCTGATTTTCAACTATTGATCTCTAAATTTCAACTGGATACTTCTTCAAGGGCAGTTGTGTCCACATGACACACAGAAAGTTTCCACGGCTGGTTTTCTAAGCAGCTAAGTCAGATACTCCCTAGCATCAGTCTAATCCTAACCCATGGGATCTGAAGCTCTGAGTTGCCGAAGGTAAGAATTTTCAGGGTTGCTCTCCAGCAAGAGAATTTCAAATATCAAGCTCCAAGACTACTCATTTAAGTGAATGATCCATTGATCGATTCATTCAACAAATATTTATCTAGCCCCTCGTATCTCTTGTGTGCTGAATACTGTTCAGGATGCTGGAAACACAGCTGTCATTAAATTAATTAATGACTCAGTGCTCATAGAGCTTACATTCTAGCAGGGGAGATAGATCATAAGGAGACAAACAAATATATGATATGATGCCAGGAAGAAAAATAAAGCAGAACTAGAGGGTTTGGAGTGTTGGGTGGTAGAGGGTGTCATTTTAGAGAGGGTGACCTGGAACGATCTCTCTGAGAAAGTGGCATTTGAGTAGGAAGTTGAGTGACACGAAGGAGGGAGACAAAATGCAAGACCTCACATAGTAGAAGTGCTGTAGTTATTTTGTAAAATAAATTCTTCCTACCGTGCATTTGACTTTATATGAAAAAAGAACACAAGATCAACAGGGGCAACGATGTTAATAACGAAAATGTCACTCACCAAGGCAAGGCTTTGTGAGTTATTTTAATCTACTCGCTGTGGCAAGAGGGAATAGATGGGGTAGATGATCCATAAAACTATGGGCTCCATGGGCATGTTCTTCTGACTGGCGATTTGAGGTCTGCTGAGTGATTCCCTGGTTTTTTTTTTTGTTCTTCTGAATTAAGCTAGAATCAGGCAGCCTCCGTTTTGTGGTTTTGTTCTGCAGTCTCTGGTGGACCAGAGCATCAGCCCGTTTTCATTTGTGTTGATTCACTCGGAGGAAAAAGTTGTGGCAGAAACTGCCCGACGTGTGTGAAATAAAACCGTTCTTGGTTGACTGCTGCAGACTCTGTTTCCACTATTCTTTCCCGGGGGCAGTGTTTTCAGGTCTCTGATTTTGAGCATCGCACCAGACAGTAGGGCTCATGCAGTGAATGTGTAAGTCCCGCCTAAGGCTGGGTGAGGAGAAAAGCTGCAGAGACCGTCTTATACGTAATTTACCGGGCAGGCAGATAGGTTTGCCTGGGTGCTTTGTTCTTCTGAATTAAGCTAGAATCAGGCAGCCTCCGTTTTGTGGTTTTGTTCTGCAGTCTCTGGTGGACCAGAGCATCAGCCCGTTTTCATTTGTGTTGATTCACTCGGAGGAAAAAGTTGTGGCAGAAACTGCCCGACGTGTGTGAAATAAAACCGTTCTTGGTTGACTGCTGCAGACTCTGTTTCCACTATTCTTTCCCGGGGGCAGTGTTTTCAGGTCTCTGATTTTGAGCATCGCACCAGACAGTAGGGCTCATGCAGTGAATGTGTAAGTCCCGCCTAAGGCTGGGTGAGGAGAAAAGCTGCAGAGACCGTCTTATACGTAATTTACCGGGCAGGCAGATAGGTTTGCCTGGGTGCGGACTCTTCTTCCGTGAAGATCTAGAAGAAGACAGAGATTGAGTTGGGCAGTCTATTTTGGCCTCTTCTGGCCTGGGACTGGGAGGAAGTTGACATCACACTGTGATCTGGGTAAGGTAGATGCTCCCAGGGCATCTTTGGCCCGAGGCAATATTTTAGTTCTGTTCAGAGCCAAATTTTAAGTTTTGGCAAAAACACGTTTTGCAACTCAGAACGTCTCTTCCTGCTTTACCCTGATGAGTTGTTGGTTGAAAACTCTCAGCATCTCAGCTCTGCCCACCCCTCCCTTTAGTCCCCCACCCCCCCCACACACACCCACCAGACAGCTGCAAATTTCCAAGAGAAGGGCTATGCCCAGAGCAGACATTTAAGAGAATTGTAGGACGGTAGATGGGAAGAAAGCAGGGAAAGAGGGCCGGGCAGAAGGGAAGGAGGAAAGACGAAATCCCTAATCCATCCAGTTCTGGTCTTGGAGATCCTGCTCTACGGGGCATGTGAGGTGCAGGAGTTAGAACGATCCTGTTCAAATCTTGATCCTCCATATATATGTGTTAGCGTATGGTATTTGTTTTTCTCTTTCTGACTTACCTCACTCTGTATGACAGACTCTAGGTCCACCCACCTCACTGCAAATAACTCAATTTCGTTTCCTTTTATGGCTGAGTAATATTCCATTGTAAAAAAAAATGGTACAGATGAACCTAGTGGCAGGGCAGGAATAAAGAGGTGGACATAGAGAATGGACTTGAGGACACGGGGAGGGGGATGGGAGGGGGAAGCTGGGGCAAAGTGAGAGTAGTGTCGACATACATACACTACCGAATGTAAACTAGACAGCTAGTGGGAAGCAGCCGCATAGCACAGGGAGATCAGCTCGGTGCTCTGTGACCACCTAGAGGGGTGGGATAGGGAGGGTGGGAGGGAGGGAGGCGCAAGAGAGAGGGGATATGGGGATATATGTACACATATGGCTGATTCACTTTGTTGTACAACAGAAACTAACGCAGTATTGTGAAGCAATCATACTCCAATAAAGAGCTATTAAGAAAAAAATATTGACCCTCCACTGAAAGCACTGTGTGACCTCAGACAAGTGTCTTAACCTTTCTGAGCTCTGAATTTTCCTCATCTGCAAAGGAATAATGTGAGGATTCATTTCAGTGAAATAACTTTGGTCAAATGATGCTGTTAAACTACTTAGCAAATTGCCTAACGCATAATAAGCATGTAACTTACTATGAAATAATTTCATCATTTCATTATGAGTTGATTGAGACAGTAGACCCCCATTTCAGGGGTGGCACTGCCTGGCTTGGGGTAAAGTTGCAGCCGTGAATCCCAGGTCCATAAAATCTTTGGCTTTCCATAGCCAAGAGGTTTGAATAACCCCAAAGCTTCTTACGATACAAGAACTTCATAGAAGTTCAGATGCCAGCAAAGCCGTCAGAAGCTGTGATAGTTAATTCTAGGTGTCACCTTGGTGAAGCTAGAGCACCTAGCTATTTAATCAAACATTCATCTAAATATTGCTGAGAAGGTATTGTGTAGTTAACACTCAAAACCTGTTGGCTTTAAGGAAAGGAGATTACCTCAATAATGTGGGTGGACCTCATTCAGGCTGTTGAAAGACTTGGGAGCAAAAACTGTTTCCCAGAGAAGAAGAAATTCTGCTTCTAGAATGCAGAATCAGTCCACAACTGAGTTTGCAGTTTGCTGGCCTGCCCTATGAATTTGGGGCTTTCGAGTCCCCATAATTACATGAGCCAATCCCTGAAACAAATTTCTTCATATATATATATGAAGAAATATACATATAAATGTATTTCTATATATGCATATATATGTATTTTGTATATACATATAATATGTACATATGTATATATAATATGTATATATGTGTATATAATTATAAAATTATATATCTTTAAATTTATATATTTATATATAATATATAAAACATACATTTAAATATGTATGTATATTTAAAGTATGTATATGAAATAGATATAAACATAAACATATAATAAAATAACATAAAAATAATATACAATAAATATAATATAATACTTGTACATTATATAATATAATTATTATATAATAATATATGGTGAATATATTATATATATAAAAAATGTCCTATTCCTTCTGTTTCTCTGAAACACTGACTGACATAAAAACCCATGACTTAAACATGTATGTAAACAATTTTTAGCAGGAAGCTCTTTTTGGCTTATCTATTATAGGAATCCAGACTCGAGTTCTTAATGAAAGCAACCAAAAGGGATGAAGGCAGGAGCTTCTGGCTCCAGCTTCTGGAGACTGGTGTGGGGAAGGATTTCCTAATCTTAACCTGAAAAGGGAATTTCGGGGTAGGATGGATGGCACCCCAAACCCCAGCCCTGTGTTCCATCCCTGACAGGCTCGGGAGAAGTAAACAATCTGGGTGGGGCGTGCAGTTTTGCCGGCTCCATTGCTTTGTGAACCTGGCCTTTCCCCCAGGCTCGGTCATGGTGGTTTGTTTAAAATTAGTTCTTGTTTGGCCTGTGGGGAAGAGTGAATTGCAGAGTCTGGGATTTACTCTGAGCCTTTGCATTTCAGGTTCTGAGGCCGGATCACTTGTCTATTTTAAAAGTGGAGAGACGTGGGCCCAAGACCGTCCTGTGACCAAACCTCCATCCTCATGATCAGGACTGGCTAGATACTCCAAACTGAGTCAGAGGCCGTCACCTGGGTCTGATCTTCTCTGTCCCAAATAGAACTCCCTATCTCCCAAGCTGAGATGCTTCCAAACTTCTGGGAGAGTTGTCCCTTTCAGGAATGAACTGTCAGCTGTCCTACTGCAAAAGTGTCCTCTCAAGGCTGGCTCCGGCCATGAACACACACCATCGTTTCATTTCACCTTTAGGGGTAACTCACATCCCCTCAGGCAGGTCAGCTTGGAACAAGACGCCGGATGGGTAAGCTTGGAGGAAGGAAGGTGGAGATACCAATTGCATATAATAGCCTATTTGGAAAAGAAGCTCGGGCTCTCTGGGACTCAGCATACAATCACTAGGGGCTAGGAAGGGGAGGACACCGATAGAGCCAGTTCTATAAAGGGACAAAGGAGTATGAGAACTGACATTCATTCACTTCACAAATGTGTTTGCAGTTGGCATGAAACCTTCTTTGAGTCTGGAGTGTTTTCTCTAAATATATTTGCTTTCCCCTTTCCTGTGAAGTTGGTTTTGAGTCCAATGTCAGAATAAGGCCACACTTTGTTGACTACACACATTGCCTGGTCCCTGGGAAAATATCTAAACTATTCTTGAGCTGAGGGGTACTGCTGATGGCTGTCCTTAGGGGACTGACATGGTGCAGCTCTATCTGAATCAAGAACCATATCGACAAGCCATACTGCGAACATGTGTTGTCAACTCGGGAAATTGAAGACTCTTACTACACTCACTCCCCATATGTTGATAGATATGCACACACAGAACATTTTACTACACGGTAAGTTGAGCTTAGTTATATTCATTTCAAACTCAGCAACGCCTGGTTTCTTTGCCAGATATCAATGGTAAAAACTGAGGTGGAGAAAGGTGATTGGACCCCTAGTCACATGATGGTACATATTTAAATCTCTGGTTGGCAATTCAGTCTCACGGGCCCCCAAAAAGAGTGATCCTTGGGGTAAAGATCAGCTTGGTAAGAATGGTAGGATTTTAATACTCTAGATATGATACATAAACAAAAAAGTTAGAAATAATTGGAAAATTTGCTGCAAATTCACTTTAAGTTATAATAAAAGACTTCCACATAGCTGTTATATAGATAGTTGATTTATGTTCCAATTACAGATAACTATGTCATCTGTTACTGAGTTAAGAAAGTTTATATAGTTTGTGTTCAAATAGACAGATTTGAGCAATGAAACAAATATTGTAACTGGGCATCTGTTGGTTACAACAACAGCTCAGGCCCCAATCCCTGCTATGTCGTCCCAACAGAACCCTGATTTGGTTGACGTTTAGGGAAGCAATGTGTCAGGGAGGGTGGACGAGGAGGTTTTCAAGGGAGACAACTTGATTGATCTTAGCCAATCATGAGATTCCTAAATTTCCCTTTGCTAGTGATTGGGTTAGAGGTGGGCATCTGAAAGATGATAGGAGTCTGTTAGATGCTCTGGGAAAATACTGCACAACAAGATTCATCAAAATAGGTCTTTCCTTTTTGCTTTGAATGTTGTCAGGTAGGAAGTAATGCTTGAAGCTGCTATAAGTTGCAATTATTAGGGAAAGCCAAGACACTCTGAAAGAGACCATTTATTAAGCCACTGAGTTAACCCCTCCTGGAGACAACCTACCCCATGTCTTTTGATGTGTCCTTACCATTTAAACCACTTTAGTGGGGTGTTTGCAGCCAAAAGCATTCCACTGATACACTGTGCCCTATCAATTCAGAAGAAAAATAAACATGGGTGAGATTTAGTCTTTATATCTTTTTTGGTTCCAAGTAAAAGGTAAAGTAGTGGACAGAAAGTTGATTGCACTTTTTGTAGCTCTAGTAGCCTTTACGTAAGAATAAAGCAGTTTGGGGGAATTCCCTGGCAGTCCAGTGGATAAGACTCAGCGCTTTCACTGACACAGGCTCGGGTTCGATCCCTGGGCGGGGAGCTAAGATCCCACAAACTGAGTGGCACAGCCAAAAAAAAAAACAAAAAGGAAAAAAAGAATAAAGCAATTTGGAAAGCATGTGTGCACACACACACAGTCCATACTTGAGGTTGATGTATTGGAGTTTCATGTGTACACTCATGTGTGCACACACACACAGTCCATACTTGAGGTTGATGTATTGGAGTTTCCAGGCATAGATTGTTTCACCATTTCCATGAATAAAACATTGATGAAGGATCCTAAATACCCAGATCTGGAATTTGTATAGCTCCTTGTATGTGAGTGTGATAAGGTGGGAATGCATAAATTGACAGGGGAAGAAAGCAAGCGGCACTGGGACAAGCTGAGGTGAGTAATGACCAGGGGGAGAGCAAGCCTCAGCCTTGTTGGGGTCCCCCTCTACCCACATCACTTCCCAAGCTCAGAAGTCATGTTTGCTAAGTGTGCTTCGCAGATAGAAAATTCCAGGTGGAGAGAAGTCAGGACCTGCTCACAGGAACGGGATGATCCAAGTTCCTAATGCTTCCAGAGAATTTTCATTACTGCCCATTACCTCTGGCTCATCTTCTCTTATGAACAAGGAAATGCATGCATGCTCAGCCCTCTGAAGATCTGTTGCCTCTTTATGAGCTTGAGCAGAAAAGAGGTCAAGTCTGCCAGGTCTGCTCGACTTGAAACTATGAGTTTGTCCCAAGAAAAATGGTTTTCATTTCAATTAACCCAGCCATCTGGACGGCTTGGGCCTTAATAGCCAAATGTAAGGACCTGCATTTGGAAGAGATTAATTTACTTTTGTAGTTTAGCAAGGGGGTCACAGGGGTCCCTCTCAGGACCTTGCCAACACCAGATCAGCCACTGATGGAGACCCTAACTGTGTGTGACAGGTCTGTACATCATGCTTCCAGGTTGCTGCAGAGACACACTTCCTGAAAATCACCCCTGATTGAAAACTTTCCCCTGACAATCCAGCTATGAAAGCGCAGTATCCATACCACCCACCGAAGGAGCTAAAGAAAAAACATCCACAGGCTATCATGCACGTTCCTAGTCCAGCTGTCATTGGGGGATTCCTCAAGGACAAGGAAATGTTTGAAAAATAGTGTCAACAAGGGACCGAGATGGTTCGGGTACCACTGCTGCCTGGGGTTGGGCATTTCTCTGGAACAAGAGTATCAGAGTTAGGAACTGTCACGAACAACGCCCCCCCTCAATTGATGGGGGACAAGAAATTAGAAGCTTGTGATGGAGACAGCAAAATTAAGAGCCTCCTACTTTCTACCGCTTACGTTCTGCCTTCCTCTTGGCAGCTGCCGGGGTGGTCACAGCCCACGGCGATGATGTTCCCTCTTCCTTGGAGGAGTTGGGGAGGGTGAGGAGACTTTTTCCATCTTCCTTCAAAACCAAGACAGTCTAAAATTTTTCAAAATATCGCTATTTTTAAAGTAGATTTTTATCAGAAGAAACAAATTTAAACATATGAGTAATAAATAACAAGGTCCTACTGTAGAGCACAGGAAAGGACATTCAATATCCCATGATAAACCATAATGGAAAAGAATATGAAAAAGAAAATAGTGATATATATATATATATATATACATGCACATATACATATACAACTGAGTCACTTTGCTGTACAGAAGAAACTAACACAGCATTGTAAATCAACTATACTTCAATAAATTTTCTTTCAAATTAATTTCTTTATATATTTATTTTTGGCTGCGTTGGGTCTTTGTTGCTGCGCGCGGGCTTTCTCTAGTTGCATCGAGCGGGGGCTACTCTTCGTTGCTGTGCGCAGGCTTCTCATTGCGGTGGCTTCTCTGGTTGCGGAGCACGGGCTCTAGGTGCACGGGCTTCAGTAGTTGTGGCACGCGGGCTCAGTAATTGTGGCTCGCGGGCTCTAGAGCGTAGGCTCAGTAGTTGTGGTGCATGGGCTTAGTTGCTCTGCAGCATGTGGGATCTTCCCGGATCAGGGCTTGAACCCCTGTCCCCTGCATTGGCAGGCAGATTTTTAACCACTGTGCCACTAGGGAAGCCCCCAAATTTTAAAAATATATATGAATAACACGAATTGGTTGAGTCTCCAGAAATAATTCTTAGAAAACTAAAATATCACCATAGAATAGCTCATGTGACCAATAGGTTTTGTCCTCATTTCTCTGGCTTCCTGCTTCTGTCCCATCTGGTCTGGGACTTTTTTACTCCTTGGAAACCAGTCGGCCTATACTTCCTGCTCTGATTAAAGTTACATGTGACTGTTTCTTTTTGTTTGTTTCAAATATATGTATTGCTCGGCATCTATCCTCTGAGGACAGGGTTATGATCCTGAGGAAGAAACTTGTTCTTTGTGTATTGATACAGCATCTGTAATTAACATATTTTTATGTTTGCTTCTCACTTCCACTGCTATCTGGATCATTCTTCAGATACATTAGTCCCCTCCTTCTGGGAATATTCTGTCTTGAGTCTAAAGGAATTTGGTAACTGCTGCAGTGAGGTATCATCTCCCAAAATGTATTCCATGGGACACCAATCCCCTGTAAACTGGTATTTCACATTCCACCTAATAACACCTTCCAGGATTCACGTTCTCAGGGAAGTACTTTTGGAAATATTGAAGTGATGCAATATTCTGGCAGCATTGACTAAAACTGCCTTGGAATATTGGAGGTTTCCGAGAGGAGGTGACCTTTCATCTTGATCCTGAAGACTTAGTAAGAACTCAACCAGGAATTTGACCGGAGAAAGAGGCTAATGGCATATTACTCTAGACTGTGTTAAAATAAGGACTACTTAGAGAACTTGGCATATTTGGGAAGTTTGGAATGTCCATCACGGAGGGTATCTGTGAGTGAGGGGTAGAGAAGGAAGGAGGAACGGTTTGGACCAGAGTTTGAAACGTCTTCAATACTGTGCTGATTTCTTCTGTTTGTCCCTGCACATCACTTTCCACCCTTGCCCTCCTTGTTCTTGGAAAGATATCAATGGGTTCCTTTGCCCTCTGGCTTCTGGTTGGATTTCCCCCCATGGAGAGCCTTGGCAGGAGATTGGGAAAAGGGAGGAGAGTGAGGTCAGAGTTTTTGCTCCACTGGCTCCCTCCATGAGAATGGAGGGATCCTCCATCCTCCATCTTGGGATGGATGCTTTTCCCAATGGAAAGTCATTGGCCCTCTAAACCTGGTCAACTCAGCTTGTCCTTGAAAGGTCAGGTAACTGCTGCTTCTCCTCATCTTTTTGGGTCTAGAAATGGTAAACCCTAGGTTTCTGCACTGTCTCTTGTGCTTCTCCTATATGCACACCTTTGTACATGGTCGCTGTGTAGATAAAGCCTTCTTAAATTGTCCTTTTTCAGATGTGTCATCTACTTCCTGTTGTGCATAAATGTGATGCTAAAGACTTAGAATATAATGTAGACAAAAGAGAACAATGAGAATTTTTAGGAAGGGTATGATATTACCTGATTTACATTAGCAAGAAATCATTAGTAGTCCCAGAGTCAGATCCTGTTTATCTTGTTAATAAAGAAGTGTATATACCACATATCACAAATTTGTTTTCTAAATATTTGGATAACTGCATTTCAATATAATTTATTTTTTATAATCATATATATTTCAAGTTATGTATTTAAACATATAATTCTTAGAAAAAGACATCAACAACTTTCCAAAAGGGCTAATGGTACACAAATTGTTAACCTCTGTTCATTCATAGATACTCAGTCAAGAAAATATAGCAATAGCTGGATCTCAGGGATATTGCTTTCTAGAAAAAAAAATCCCCAGTTACAAGAAAGTCTGAATAGTTTCTATATTGTGGAGTTTCTGGAGTAAATCTCTTTAGTTCAATGTGTTGACTATATCTAAATTATCTTAAACATTTGATCTAATTCTATTTTTCTCTAATTCTTTGTGTGTTTCCTAAATGTATTTCCTATTTACTGTTTGTTTCTCAAGGGTTAAGGGCAAAACTTGATATCTGTGGCCTAATTTTAATTTTCATTAGGTAAACTTATAAGAAGTAACTCACAGCTTGGTGTCTCATAACTCACTTCTGAAATATCCAATGAGAAACTGCCAACTTCTTCATGGTTGTTTATTTTGGTCCCAATACACTGTCCATGCTCTGGTTGAATATCTTGCCAAATTTCCTCCAATTTATTGCAAAACCAGTTGGCAGAATAATGAGGAAACATATTTGGGCCAATTTTAGGGAATTGATGGTGCTGCCTCTTTCCCCCACCCCTACTTTCCACTAATCCCTCAAGCTTCTTCCAGATCTAACCATTCTTCACAGGAATATGACACCTTGGCATGACTCCAAACATGAAAGAAATACATTCTCTCATCCTCCTCCCACTTCTCCCCTCCCTTCTGCTTCCTATATCCTTTCCTCAAAACCCACATCTCCCAATATTTACTTCTCTCAGCATAGAAAAGGGTCAACCTGTCATTGCAACATCCAGAATAAATCTTATTTTGAAAATGGGTGATTATGATCTTATCAATAAAGGAACAAGAGATTTCAACCCCTTTCTGTCAAGGTGAGTCTTTCACAAAGCAGCAAACCTGGACTATTTCTTCCTAGGTGGTTGACGTAGGTGGGAGGAGCTGTCTAGGAGAGCCTATTGAGATCAAAACTAGGAAGTGTCTTTACAGCCTGTTGATATTCAAAGTCGTTTTGTACAGACGATGAGGCCTTTCTAACATAGACCTTAAAGCTCTTTCACATAGACTCCCTGTAGTTCTCACTGCATTTCTAGGACAAAGCAAGAAGCTAAGATTATTTGCCCCCATTTATGGTCTGAAGGCTAGAGCCTCAAGAAGATTATGTGACTTGTTGAAGGTTATTCAGACAACTAGTATCAAACGTATAGTAAAATTTTTTTCTTCTCTTAGACTCTGCTGTCATTTTGAGCAAAGAATCTGATTCTCAGATTTTCCCTAGGTGACAAGCAGAAAGAACCCTTGGATATTGTATTAGTTGAGGGTATGGGCAGAAAAACAGAAAGCACATTAGGTATTTCAACAGAGGGAATTTAATATAGGGGACTGGTTATGTAGGTGTTGGAGGACTGAAAAAGTGAAATAGGAACAGAGAGGTAACACAGTAGCTGATGGAAGAGGCTCCCCGCCAAAGGTTGGGGGAATATGGGAAGAGATTAAATCTATGGATCCTAAGAGATCAGAGGAAGGGCCCTGAGAAGGTAGAGCCTAAAGCTCTGAGGGGGAGGTTCTGTCTGGCTGCTGATGGCATCTGCAAAGCTTGGAGGAAGGGACCTATGGAGCTGGAATTCAGATCTCTGAGGAAGGAGTACTGTTGCCTTGTGGGGACTTGTACCTCTGAGAAAGCACTTGGGGCTGGCTCTGGGAGATGGAGGCCACGTCCAGCTGTTGCCGTGGGGACAGAGAAAACACTGCTGCTAGGCGGCATTGGCAAGAATGGCAAGTAAAAAGGAAATGGGGGTGCATTCTTCTTTGTCCTGCTTTCAGTCTCTCTCTAGTGTCCCCTATTGCCAGAACCTCTCAAGAAGCAGCCAGCAGCAGTGAAAAAACATTTTCAGAGTACCCCTTAGCACCCTAAGCTATGTACAGGAGTTTTGGAGCTGAGAAACAGTAGTGGACTACCTCACACAGGTACGTAGGACTCTTTCAGATTACCAGAGGGTGCGCCAGTCACCTGCAGGGACATTTGGTATCAGGAAGAGGCTGATTTAATATGAAGTCTTTGGGTCCTGCAGACATGGGAGTCCCTGGGACTTCAGATTTCCTAGGTCCTCTCTCTTGTCCGTGCAGTCCTGTTGCTTGGTGAAGAGAGCGTGGTTGGTGTGAGACGAAGGAGATTGCAGCACCCAGAGCTGCGCGTGGTGGTGCTAGTGCCTCTTGTCCGGCCATGCAGGTACTAGAGACTCTATAGCAGTCGGGCTGAGCTGCAGCCAGGTCTTAGGTGGAGAGGAAACTGACAGACTATCTGAAGGACCACACCAATATCACTTTCATGTAGCACAATCAGCGTATTGGTCTAGAGAAGCACTCACGCCCACTTATGGCTCAGGTTTCTGGAACTGTAAGGAATTGAAGGACTCTTAACAATATAAATATACAGATGCATGAGCTCATCAGATAATTATGGGGCATCTACTCTATGCTACTCACCATGCTAGGGTCTGGGGATATGAAGATGAATGAGGTAAAGAAGAATCTGTGTACAATAGAGCATTATAGCCACGTTTTTATTCCTGGCAAAGTGGGAACAAAGCCAAGGGAGAGGTCCCTTAACTAGGACACATCAGGGAGACACATCACTAAGTGCTGATATAAGGATGGGAGCTCAGTGGGTGTCAAGGGGGTGGGGGAAGAGGAAGCAACATGACTGGAAGCCCAGAGGGATAGAACAGCCTGGTGCACATGAGAAAGTGGGAAGACTAGGTGGAGAAGCTTAGGGTCTTCATTAAGGTGGCAGCTTCATCCTCCTTCTCCGCTCAAATGTGCTACCAGGGAGCAGCCTGACCGGCTTGCGTTTCACCTTCTGCACAGCCTGATGAGAGCAATAATCATCACTATCCCAGAGAGCAACCAAAGAGAGAGGAAATGCAGATTCGGACAACACACCATTGGGTTAATCAGCTCTTGGTTAATTGAGAGAAGATGGATACATGAACAGTCCTGATTTACTTATGAAGGGCGGGACCCAGTACCCTTGGCATTTGCCTTTTTCTGGAACCAATCCATATTTCCTTGTGGCTTTCCGAGGTAGAGCGGGTCTGTTGGGAACTTTGGGGCCTTTTTCACATTTTAGAGGGAAGGAGGGACCTACAGCGTCTCCACAGGTGGAGTATGAGAGGCGGTCCCTTCTGAATGAGCTGGCTGCTAGAGCCAGCTACTTCCAGGAAGCTGTCCTATGATTGAAGCCACAGCAGCGGCCTTCTCTCAGCCTCCCTCCCCCACAGAACCTCTGGCTTCCATCTGACCAGCCTTGACACCCAGTGTCCAAACGCCGATAAAACTGATCCCCCCAAGTGTGGGAAAGTCCTCGAGCATCGATTGTTTCCTCCTCATCACCCCGGTGCCCTGGTGTTAGCGCTCTCCCAGCATGTACCTTGCTTGTTTGGTTGGACGAGGTCAAAGCCCTGACAAAGAATGAGAGGAATTCCACAGGATCAGGCCAGTCTTGATAAATGACAGCAGGGGACGGTGTGGGGAGGGGGAAAGGATCAGGGAAGCAGGGAGGACTGATTGGCTCCCAGACAGTCAACCCATTGCCTCACCTTGTACCATCCGTCTGCCTAGTGCTTTTAGAGTGACTGAAGGCTTGCCCTTCTAAATATTTGGAGTTTCAAAAAATGACCTATGGAATATGGGTTTTTTAAGGTGAAAATTTTTTTATTTGAATTTTATTTTATTTATTTATTTTTATACAGCAGGTTCTTATTAGTTATCTATTTTATACATATCAGTGTATATATGTCAATCCCAATCTCCCACTTCAACCCACCACCACCCCCTCTGCCCCGCTTTCCCCCCTTGGTGTCCATACGTTTGTCCTCTACATCTGTCTCTGTTTCTGCCTTGCAAACTGGTTCATCTGTACCGTGTTTCTAGGTTCCACATATATGCGTTAATATACGATATTTGTTTTTCTCTTTCTGACTTCACTCTGTATGACAGTCTCTAGGTCCATCCACGTCTCTACAAATGACCCAATTTTGTTCCTTTTTAAGGCTGAGTAATATTCCATTGTGTATATATACCACATCTTCTTTATCCATTCGTCTTTCAATGGGCATTTAGGTTGCTTCCATGACCTGGCTGTTGTAAATAGTGCTGCAATGAACATTGGGGTGCATGTGTCTTTTTGAATTATGGTTTTCTCAGGGTATATGCCCAGTAGTGGGATTGCTGGGTCGTATGGTAATTCTATTTTTACTTTTTTAAGGAACCTCCATACTGTTCTCCATAGTGGCTGTATCAGTTTACATTCCCACCAACAGTGCAAG
>NC_041227.1:128572205-128597595 GCF_002837175.3 Physeter macrocephalus
TTTTTTTTGCGGTACGCGGGCCTCTCACTGTTGTGGCCTCTCCCGTTGCGGAGCACAGGCTCCGGATGCGCAGGCTCAGCGGCCACGGCTCACGGGCTCAGCCGCTCCGCGGCATGTGGGATCCTCCCGGACCGGGGCACGAACCCGCGTCCCCTGCATCGGCAGGCGGACTCTCCACCACTGCGCCACCAGGGAAGCCCGAGAGTATTGTTTTTATACTTCAGGGAGCTAGAACCTAACCAAGCAGGATTGACTATCATTAGTTTGAGGCTTCTGTTTGCTCTGACACTTTTTGTTTTCCTTATTGCCGTGAACCTGATCAATCCATTTGAAGCTGTGACTAGCCCACTGTACTGTGTCTTTAAGTAGCTCATGACTGTCTCCAACTCGCTATAAAATGAGGGGTTGGTTGGTGGTCTCTTATGTTGTTTCCAGCTTTGACTTTTATGGTCTCTAACTTCAAGATACCTCATCGAGTCTGCAGAATTAGACATAGGTGTGTTCTAGCACCAGATGAGCCATCTGGAAAGTGGTACAAGGACAAGATGGAGAGTTCTTACACTATCCTTTACATCTTCTCAAACCCAGCCAGGGATCACAGTGGCAACACACCATGGAAACCATGTCGATGTTTTTGGTTATTCTTCCATGGGATGTCCCTTAAGAAGAAGATAACTGCCCACACTATCAGGCCGTCAGACTAAGATATAGATACCTTGATTATAGACACTACTCAGATCTCCTAGTTAGGATCAAAGATGCAGAGAACCTGATGGCTTTTGAACATATGGCCAGTAGGCTTCTCGGGAAGGCCACTCCCAAGCCTGGGAAATGTCATTTGATTGTTTAAGCTTCTGCACAGACCAAGAAAGAACATCCATTTCTGTTACCCCTGGGTTTAAAGTCATGCTGAAAGTTCAACGAGGGGCTTTGGCATATAACATAGAATAGAATGGGATTGTACTTACCTACCCTCCTTTCATTGAGGATGAAGATTTCTGTCCACTTAGTGCAGGGGTTCTCATCTGGGGACAATTTTAATCTGGGGACATTTGCAATATTCATAGGTATGTTTGCTTGTCAAAGAGGGTGAGGGGTGCTACTGGCACCTAGTGAAGAGAGGCCAGGGGTGCTACTAAACATCCCACAACACAGAATTATCTGGTCCCAAATGTGCTATAATTGAGGACTTCTGGTTCATTGATTCCAGGTGCCAGAGCAGCAGGCTGGTGGTGGTGGATGGGCTACAGTTCTCCTGTTGTTTGATGGGAAGACTCCAATTAAATCATTTTTACCACATTCAGTTTTGCTTAAGGCTGACAAGACTGGCTGTCTGTGGAGTGAAGGGAAACCCCTCCGTGATCAAAAGTGGCTTCAAATAGCCAGGAGATGGAAGCAACCTAAGTGTCCATCATCGGATGAATGGATAAGGAAGACGTGGCACATATGTACAATGGAATATTACTCAGCCACAAAAAGAAGCGAAATTGAGTTATTTGTAGTGAGGTGGATGGACCTAGAGTCTGTCATACAGAGTGAAGTAAGTCAGAAAAAGACAAATACTGTATGCTAACACATATATATGGAATCTAAGAAAAAAGAAATGTCATGAAGAACCTAGGGGTAAGACGGGAATAAAGACACAGACCTACTAGAGAATGGCCTTCAGGATATGGGGAGGGGGAAGGGTAAGCTGGGACGAAGTGAGAGTGGCATGGACATATATACACTACCAAACGTAAAATCGATAGCTAGTGGGAAGCAGCCGCATAGCACAGGGAGATCAGCTCGGTGCTTTGTGACCACCGAGAGGGGTGGGATAGGGAGGGTGGGAGGGAGGGAGACGCAAGGGGGAAGAGATACGGGAACATGTGTGTATGTATGGCTGATTCACTTTGTTATAAAGCAGAAACTAGCACACCATTGTAAAGCAATTATACTCCAATAAAGATGTTAAAAAAAAATTGGCTTCAAAATATGTCTGCCCCCCCTTTTCTGGTGAGTCTTCTGTCCATGCACGAGTGGGAGGTAGGAAGGAGGCCACTGAGAGGCTCCCCAAGAATACGATAGGAAACAATGGATATGATATGATAACTGGATGAGGAAACTCTGGAAATGAGGGCTCCACTAATGACCGTTTCATCCATGCCTCTGCTCTGAAGCACCAACCCAGGGACCATCCAAGGCGAGACTATGAATTATGCAATTTTCAACATTGCTGTTCAGTCTGTCTACGCTTCCCTCCGTCATCTGCACTATTTTTGGTGCCTTCTTTGCGTTTTTTAATGTTTAAAAAAAAATTTTTTTATTGAAGTGTAGTTGATTTACAATATTGTGTAAGTTTCAGGTGTACAGCACAGCTATTCAGTTATACACACACACACACACACACACACACACATATTCTTATTCAGATTCTTTTCCCTTATAGGTTATTACATAATATTGAGTATAGTTCCCTATGCTGTACGGTAGGTCCTTGTTGGTTATCTATTTTATACAAAGTAGTGTGTATATGTTAATCCCAGCCTCCTAATTTATCCCTCCCCATGCCTTCTTTTCTTCTGGACCCATCTTCCTCTACTCTGAGCAGTATTCTGGCTAATTTGGATCCCTACATCTACGGGAGAACACAGTCTAATTGGTTATCTCATGCACGACTGTCAGCAACTCATCCTGCTCTCACTAGCAACTCTGTTAGCCTTTGGAAATGGAGTTCTTGAAGAAAAAATACAGCTTAGCCCACTTTCCAGTAGTGGAGCCCTAGGTGTGATAATACCCAAAGGAAGAAAACATTTTTGATTACGGGCCTCTTATACCTCTCTTCAAATTGCGTTGTATAGGCAGTTACCTACGCTTAAGAGCGACTTTATCGATGCTAGCATTCTGAGCAAGATATTCTATAATCTTCCTTGGAAACACACCTGAATATTTAACAGGCTGGAGTCCGCGAGATAACATCACCACATTTGCCTAACTCTAAACTCTTGAATGTAATGGAAAAATATCTCATTTGGACTGACCGGGAATATCTATGGTTTAGAGCTGCTAAACTGCACACCAGTTGAGTCTCCTGGAATTAAATATGATTTGCCTTCCTGGGTGCCTTCTTAGCACTCTTCCAGCCCTCTCTGATGTAGAGTTACAGGCTATAGATGAGGTGGACTGCTTTCTGGCTTTGAGCTCAGCAGAGGGAAGGAAGGCAGCACCTTCCTGATTAGGGAATGGAAAGTCTAACGAAGTTCAAGAGCCTGTCTCCCCCGCCTCCCAGAATTCCCTAAGAAAAAGACTAGGACTGGGGTTCTCGATGATGAATCAAAGTCCGTTTTCATCTCTCCAGACCTCCCCCCATCTTTTATGGCGTTGTTTTAGAGAAAGAAAACCACCCTTCAAAAGCTCTGCTCTAGGGCTTCCCTGGTGGCACAGTGGTTAAGAATCCGCCTGCCAATGCAGGGGGCACAGGTTTTTTGATTCCTGATTTGGGAAGATCCCACATGCCGCGGAGCAACGAAGCCCGTGCGCCACAACTACTGAGCCTGCGCTCTAGAGCCCGCGAGCCACAACTACTGAAGCCCGTGCACCTAGAGCCCGTGCTCCACAACCAGAGAAGCCACCGCAGTGAGAAGCCCGCGCACCGCAACGAAGAGTAGCCCCCGCTGGCCGCAACTAGAGAAAGCCCGCGCGCAGCAACGAAGACCCAACGCAGCCAAACATAAATAATAAATAAATAAATTTTAAAAAAAGCTCTGCTCTATCAGTTTCCCCTACCTACCGTCTGTTCTTAGATTTTTATAACACTCTTTAGCTTAGGATTGTGATGTTAGGACTGTCATCGATTAATAAAACATATGGTGATCTACAACTTACCATTCTGATTTTTTTAAAACACGGGAATAACATACATGGTTCTAATCATTTTCTAAGACAGCCCAAACTATTCTCAACATCAGTAAAGAATGTTAGCAGGTCACGCTATTTTCAGGCTAGAAATACATTGAGTATATATTTGCTGGTGTTGGGGTCACACACCTTGCTTGTTGTGAGAACATGTGAAGTATTTTCTGAGACTTATAGCAGCAGAGCAGTTACGGATGTATTTTAGATGTTTTCCACTTGTCTGTAATTTGTCCTTGTTAGACAAATATAGCCACTTGAATTCCTTTGCTGACAGTATTTTAGCAGAGGACTAATATGTGTTCAGAGATCTGCATGAAAAGCATACGATAAATAAGCTATTTCCATGAAATATTTTGACTCTCTGATAATTAAAGTAATTATGCTCATTGTAAAAACTGGGGGAAACACTGGAAATGTGAAGAAGAAAAGAAATACAACTGATGATCCCATCACCCATTTGTAACACTATTGGCTTTCAGATATCCACGTGGATACGTGGATATGTAACTATATCATATACACACACACATATAAACAAGGAAAATAGAAGTGCTTTGGTAATTCTATTGCATATACAGTTCTGTATACTTCTGTTAACATTATGCTCTGAGCATTGTCTCCTGTCAGTACAGAATTTTTTATAAACAGTTTTAAGGGTCTGGTGGTAAAGCATTACGTGGCCACAGCATAATGTTACTCTCAGCAGTTATACAAGAGAGGCTGTTTTCAATTTTTCACGATTATAAACAAGGCTACAATGAGTATCGTTGTCCCAATCCTGTAGATTTTGTGAGGATGAAATGAGAGGATTCATGTAAAGTTTCTAATATAATAGTGATAAACATTCAAACTGTTGTCCTCTCCAACTCTCTCGTTTCACCTACTTTTCTCCTGCTGTCGTTAGTGCATTTTCCTCCTGAGAATAAGACCTTAGAATTGTGGCTATTTAGTTAAAGCAAATACACGTCTTTTAAGATCTCAGTATGGGTCACTAGGTTACTTTCCAGAGAGTTCGTACCGATTTTTCTTCTACCTTGAGAGCTGTTATTTGAATCAGATTTTGGTTGGTTTGTGCAGCTTCTTATCCTCTGTTGCAGTCTTAGCTCATTTGAAAAAGAATGGATACATGTCTATAACTGAATCACTTAGCTGTACACCTGAAACTAACACAACATTGTTAATCAACTATACTCCAGTATAAGATAAAAAGTTAAAGTATTAGAGGGCGGGGGGAGGGTGTCAGTCGTCTGAGTGCGGAAGCTTGTGAGCTGGCTGCCATGTCAAATCCTTGCCCACTTCTAGCTTTATCCAACCCAAACCACCGGAGGTTCCTGAGCCAATCTTCATGAGACTGGGTGTACATCAGGAGTCCCACCTGCTCTGGGGGTCTAGAATCAGGTTCATCGTGGGTGGTGTCACCCAAACACCTTCCTGTCCCCCAAACCCATTTTATGTCACCATATTTATTGGACCTTTGCTCCCCCAATTCCTGGCTTAACACTTTACTTTCCTCCTTGCAATGGAAACCCTGTCCTAAACGTTAGCCCACTTCTCTGGGGCCTGGAGACCCTGTCTGGTCCCTGCTGATCTCTTACCCCTGGGGAAATGCAGTCTGTTTGCAACTGGATGGGCCACATGGAAACACACTTCTGTCATTCTGTCACATCAACTTAGAAACTTTTGTTCCTCTGTCCCACCCACAAGAACCAATGTCCTTGAGTCTGTACTGTATTCCAGATCGAGGTCGAATTTTCTATTCCTCTTTGGAGTTTGGGTCACCTCCCTTCCCAAAGCCTTGGCCCTGGGGCTGATTTGCTCCCATCACCTTGAGCCCAGTTCCCAGCATCCTTCTCGCACCCTCAGCCAGTGCTGCTGAGTTCTCACTCTGCTTATGGCCAAGCCAGCTCCCAAAACAACAGCCTCTGGTGCACTTCTGACTATTTCATGGCTACAAGGAAGAGCAGCAGCTGGTGGGAAACACGCAAAACAGACCTGGCTCCTGTGGGAGTCATGGAGTTAAGCGTTCTCACCCCTTTAAGCCACCTTTCACATTTGATTGATTGCTTTCTATTGGTTGTTTGCCTGATCTGATCAGAGAGTTTGGGCAGCACTTTCTGTTGACACTTTATTGCACTTTGGGTAAAGTTTAAACATGACTTATCACAACTCTGACACATCTGGAAGGCCATGTTTTGCCCCCCTCCTGTTTTCTACCTCTTTTGGTTATGAGAACACAGGGTATAAAGGCCATTTTTTAAAAATTATATACATAAGAAGCAAGCTCATTGCTTTGGATCTCTTTGGAGAAGGGCCTTAGACATTCCAGGTTATAAGCACGGCTACACAATCCTTCTTTTTTGCTCTAGAGTTTAAAACTTTCATCTTTATTTCATTTCCCACAGGTGAAAAGCATCCATTTCCTAGAGAAGCACCTGTGGGAGAGCGAAGTCCCAGGACCAAGACTTCTGTATGTCTCTTTCCAGTGAAGTGGCTGAAGGTCTGGAGCTGAAGTTGCAAATTCCATAGTGTCCTTGATTCTCAAGTCTAAATTGATAAATTTCCTAAAGGCCCTCTGGTTCAACCTTCTCCTTCCTATGGAAATCTCTTCTACAGCATCCTTGTATGGGAATCATAGGTCTCTGTACCCATCTAGCATAGCTTATTTGGGGGCTTATTCTTATAATTAAAACATCTCTCTCTCACCAAATGGGAAATTACCTCCAATTTTTATTTATTCCCTACTTGTTCAGTACCTATTATGTGCCAGGCACGCTGCTAGGCTCATGGGAGGTCAAGCTGGGTAAATCCCAGGATTTGTCTTTAAGGGGTTCCGAGTGGAGCGATGGACATGGTTGCAGAGCACAATATGCACAAAGTTCCTGGGGGGACACAGGTGGAAGAGTACTTAGTTCTGCTAGGGAAGGTGGGAGGAGACTTTGCAGGTGATGTGACCTCAGAAATGAGCCTTGAGAGATTGGGTCAGATTTCATTAACCTGAAAAAGTGGCAGAAGAGTCCACTGGGGAGGAAGGAAAACATAATCGCCCTTCCCCAAACTAGAATCATCCATTGCAGAGCACACCTGAAACAGAGCAGGGGTGCGAAGGAATGGATAACTCTGGAAAGGTGGGCTGGAGTGAGGTTGACGTGGACCTTGAGTGCTGTGCCGAGAGGTCGGGACTTTAGGCTGCCGAGGAGAGGAGCTGTAAGAGTGAGGAATGTACCGGCAGTGACAGGATGACCACCCAGAGAACCTGGAATCTGGGGCCGAGGCAGTGTGGAATTCAAGAAATATGTGGAGGCCCAGGGAACTGTAGTCAATATCTTGTAATAATCTACATTGGAAAAGAACCTGAAAAAGAATACATATATTATAATATATATATAAAAAGAATATAATATACAATACATAACTGAATCGCTTTGCTCTACACCTGAAACAAACACAACATTGTGAATCAACTCTACTTCAATTAAAAAAAGGAATATGCAGAAGCAGGATCACAGAACATAGCAACCGTTGCATCTGGAAGGTGACGGAGAACATGGTCCCCGACCCCGCAGCACCCAGAGCATCGTGCTCCTGCTTCTCCAGGAGCCTCCTCTTCTAAGGCACTCACTTAGTTTACCACATGCCACGTGTGTTCCAGAATCTTCAACATCCTCATCACCTCCCTTAAAACACAGTGGTTTGCTGGGGTCCCTCTTAATTGTGGTCCCCAGAGTCAAAAACATGCAACAGAAGATACATAACTGTGGCGGTGGGGGGTGGGATATAGTCTCTTTTCACGTGAACAGGAAATTTCTTCTCCTCTCAATTCCACATCTTGTCCTTCCCCGCCTCCTGATGAGGGAGAACACTCCTCCCTAAGTCTCTGCTTGTCCATCAGCACAATCTATGAGACAGAGCACGTGACCACGTAAAGGGAAAGTGAATAAAAGTCATTTCTGAACATTCATTTGTCTGCTCAGTAAGAATCTGTGATACTTGTAACGTGCCAGGCTTCATATGCATTGTAATTAAACACTATGTACCAGACCCATCGCTGGGTCCAGGGGGTGTAATGATGGCTAAAGTCCACGATTTGCCTTTAACCAGTTCAGTCTATCTAAATATATAAAAAGATGTCTAAAACAAGTGTTCTACTAACAAATAACTTATAGTCTAAAAGGCAAAGAATGACGGCCATCCTTTCATTTGCGTGGTAATAATAATATGTGACATGCATTGAATGCTTTCTCTGTGCAGGTATCCTTCTTTTTTTGTTTTTTAAACATCTTTATTGGAGTATAATTGCTTTACAATGGTGTGTTAGTTTCTGCTCTATAACAAAGTGAATCAGCTATACATATACTTTGGTAGTGTGTATATGTCCATGCCACTCTCTCACTTCGTCCCAGCTTACCCTTCCCCCTCCCCGTGTCCTCAGGTCCATTCTCTACGTCTGCGTCTTTATTCCTGTCCTGCCCCTAGGTTCTTCAGAATTTTTTTTTTTTTAGACTCTATATATATGTGTTAGCATACGGTATTTGTTTAGGGTATCCTTCTAATTGCTTGGTATGAATTAACTTACTTGGTCCTCATAATAACACTGTGAGGTAGGTGGTAACTCTTACTACCATTCCCATTTAGCAGAGCAGGAAACTGAAGCCCAGTTGCTCAAGGTCATACAACAAAGAATAAGAGGGAGTCAGCATTCAAACACAACAATTTTGCCTACTGGGTCTGCACTCTTTACCTGTATGTTGTAATATCTTGCAAATAACTAACATAAAAGGTAGAAAGAGAGAAGTGCGATGAGAGAGAAATTTCAGACTCTTGAGCCTGGCAAAGGTGGCCAGTTTTGATCCCTTTGTGAATGATTCATCCCTGGTGTGCGTTTCTCTCGGGCACGTTTCCGGGTATGGGGGAGGGAGGGAGGGCATAACTGCCTTACCTCATGCATCTATCTGCTGCCACCTGTAATTTACAGTGGGAGGGCTCACACTCAATTGGACCTTGGTGTTAAAGTAATCATGTTCTGTGCGTTTGCTTTTAGCAGGTGACAATAAAAAATCAATGGATTATAATTATAGGACCTTGAAGTTTAGCGTTGCCCCAGACTGTAATGAAAATTCATTTATGGTGTGACAACCACAGATTGGCAATTTATCTCTCCCCACATAGCAGGCGGTTTATTATGTTGCTGGTTTGCTACCTCTTACAGAAGGGACCAGATCATGTGCCAGGTTGCCCCAGTGAGTAATAGCCTGGTTTTATTATAAGGGATAAATTAATCTCATTGACTTCTTGCATTGGCTTAATGAGGTTAGATCGGCAAAAGCCGAGCTTGGGAAACAGTTGTTGGTCAACAGCCTCCGGGTGCTGACAGAGGGCCCTCGAAGGGCTGAATCTGGAGTGAAAACCCAGCAGTTTGCCTGCAGGTGGGTGGGAAGAATCTGAGGTTTGGTTTGGGGATTGGCTTTCAAGTGGGCAAGAGTTCTAAAATACAGCTGAACCCGCAGAGAGCTTTTGCACATTAGTAGATAAGTGACTAAATAAATGAAACACAACAAAGACACAATTTAAAAAGGAGTCTTTCTTTTTTTAAGCTGGTTGTTCTCGTCATTTGCCCGTGCAGCGATGGCTTTAAATTCCAGCAGGGAGGGGTGGGGAGCGATGCATAGAAGGGGGGTGGATTAGAGAACACCACAGTGACCTTCCAGAAGAATGCATCCTGCTTCTCTATGGCTACATGGGTTGGGGTGTGGGGAGTTGCTTTGGCACAATGTGTAGTGACTCCCTGTCTTCCAAGTTCCGAGATGTTGCAAGAGCCTGCCTTCACTGCTTGAGCTAGGGTCATGGCAGGGGAAAGGCATTAAAGTTTCCCTCCGCCCTTGTACCCTGGTTTAGCTCTAGGTGAGTGAGAAGAGTCCTCTGAATATCTCCCAGGCATTTGCCAACAGGGACAGACCAGACGGACCGTCCTCTCCGTTGGGTGAACCCTCCTGCCTAAATGAGCCATGAAGCTATTTCATTTGCCTCCCTGTATGTGTACATTTAATGAGAATACCATGCTCTAGAGATTAAAGTAACCACAGAAGCCACGTCGAGGGCGCTAGAGCAGAGAAAAGTGGAGCCAGAGAGAAGCTTTGGGTGATGTCCACATTTCGCGTTCTCTGTTTCAGAGCCGATCATGTCTTGCCTTTTGGAATGCAGCCATAATCCCTAAGGAAATTATGGATGAGAACTTTAAAGGTTTTCTGCCCCAGCTAATCCATTCCATGTTTAATTTTATGTTTCTAACTTTGTCCTTTTCATTGAAAAACGGTGACTTACCAGAAAAAAAACAAAAAAACAACAACAAAGGTTTCAGTTCTCATTTCATAAGACAGAAATTTCTTGACATCTAAGCAGAAGGGGGACCATTGAGACATAAGAAAGCACTTTATAACAGGCACCATGATGGTGATTCAGTCAGGGCTGGCTGCATTGTATCAGTCAGGGCTGTTAGGATGTGGTAACAAACAACCCTCAGATATTTTTTAACCTCGCAGTGTAAAATAAAAACACTGATACAGAGACCCACAGGAAACAAATATTTATCATATTATTATAAAGCTAACATCCTTCTAACCAGCACTCAAGTTAGGAAATGGAGCTTAGACAGGCACCCCAGAAATCCCTTCCCACATCCTGTTCCTTCTCCCCCTCCAAAACTAGCCACCTTCCTTGCTTTCATAGTAATAATCCCCAAACCTTAATGGATTAGAACAATTAACGTTTATTTCTTATTCATACTACGTATCTATCACCAGAAGCTGCTCCCTTGTCTTTGTACCCTTATTGTGGGACCCAGGCTGACAGAACTTTCTGGAACATTGCCAGGGAGGGTGGCAGAGGATACAATGCATTCTGGGGAGGTGCACATGGGCTCAGCCCGGAAGTGATCCACATTATCTGTTTTCACAACTCATTGGCCAGGGCTGGTCATGAGGCCCCATGTGATCTCAGAGCTCAGGAAATGTAATCCCACCTGGTGCCCAGAAGGGGGAGCTGAGGAGGGATTAGGAATATTCGGCAAATAGCACTCAAGTTGACAGCAGTTCTGGATTTGGACTCTGGTTCATTTGCTAGTTCTACCAGTGGCTAGACATGTGGCTTTGGACAAACAACTTTTTCAACACTCGGTTACCTTAAAATGAGGGACATTCGTAAGGTTCTTGTGAGAATGAAATGAAGTAATGCTTTAAAGCCTTAGGACAGTGCCTGGCAATCATACTCTTAACTCAAGGCTTATTATGAAACCTGTTTAAACCTCCCCTATTCAGTTATGATGCTCAAGATGGAAAGAGCTTCCCTTCAACCACTGTCTCAGATGGGGTTGGGGAAAGGATCGGATGACCTTAGTGGCTTGAGTTTCTCTAACCCCATGTGTAAACACGAAGGAACAGAGCTGTGGACCACCTTTGGAAGCACTTTGGAGTCTGTCTGTCTTCCACTCCACGACCTATTAGTTTGCAGCGGGGGATGGAGGAAGAGAAGGAAAGACGAGACACCCCCGTTGCTAGATACATACGTCTGGGGTTTCTATTTTGTTGTTATTGCTCCAGGATGTTGATCTTTTCCCCTTTTTTGGATGACAAGAAAGTGATTCATGTTCAGGGGAGGGGTCCAATCCCCTCTTTCACTGACAGCGAAACTGTCAAAAAGCCCATGCCTATAAACACTAACCTGGCAAAGGAGACCAAACCTCCATATGGAAAATCAAAGTAAGGGATCTGGCAGGGAGTTGCAAAGATGGTTTGAATCAGAGGCAGAGACAGCCCATGATATTGGGGTGGGGGCTTGGGGGGCTGTCTGCACCCTCGTGCCAAGATGGCTGGGAACCTGGGCCAGTGAGTTTCCATTCGCTGGGGAAGGCAGGCCCTGTCTGCACTGGAAGCCAGATCATGGCAGGTCTCTGGTTTAAATTCGGCTCATGGGAGGGTCCTCTGAGCTAATTGGGAAGGAGCCGGGCTGTGTTTTCTTTCCTGCTTAATAACAAGGGGGATTGCTTACAGCTCTGGACTTTATTAGGGGGGAAATTTGACATTGTTTTGTTGGACAGAGGCTCCGTCCAGGGAGCTAATCTCTCACACCTGTTTGGCCTTGTTAAGGATCCAAGGGGCCCCGGCCTGCTGGCTATTGATTACTGCAGAGACTGATACAAGGGGAAGAAAGTATGGGCCGAGAGAGGATGGGGATTTTCCTCCTCAGTCCCAATTCCAAAAATCTAGTGCTAAAGAGGATACAAATGCCAGCGACAGAGTTAATCCATAGGATCTTTGCACCTGGATTAGATCCACCCAGCAGGACTGATTCCCTAGATACTTACGAAGCATCTCCAATCTGCAAGGCCCTGTCCTGTACCAGCAGCAAGCCAGACAGGCAGAGCTCCTGCCCTTGGGAATTTAAATCCTGGTCATCCCAAGGGAAGATCAGCACATCTCTCATGATTCTAGGAAGCCGGGGTGCTGGTGGAGAGGGAAGGGGGTACCTCTAAGAACCACTGCTGACTCCTTGCCCATGATTTTTCTTTCACTGGAGTAACTCTTAACAGTATAGAGGCTATTTCATAAGCCCGGGGAACCTTGCCCTTTATCCTCTGGGGGAAACTGCATCCTTGTCAGTGGTCTTGAAGTAATGGTCAATGGAACCTTCAGGAACTCTTCAGAGGATACATGTGGGCATAGATCCCTGCAGGAGAATGGAAAGTCCCTCATCCTATGGGATGAGCAGAGAGCAAACCCAGGGCCTTCTGGTTGCCAGTCACACACCTTCCCCTTTTTCCGTACAAGGGCGCTGGCAAAGGAGGAGGCTATTAATGCCCGTTGAACAGCTGAGGGCATAAGAAACAGATGCTGACCCTCATGGATATAGAAGAGGGAGACATCTGCACAGCGATCAACAGCCCCATCTCTTGGGTTTGAATCTCAGCAGGGCCAGCTGCATAGCACATGGGGCCAACTGAGAAATGAAAACGCAAGGCCTTGGCCAGGGGAAGGGAAGCCACAGGCCCACAGCCCAGACCCACTGTGGACACGCGACCTCCTTTCCGGGACACGATTAGACTCTGGATCGGGGGAGTCCAAGAAGACCCCCTCCTTCCCCCCAGATGGGAACGGCTCAGCTTTCCTTGTGTACCAGCCTCTGCCTCTCTGAGCGCTTTTGTGCCATACGGGTGCTCTTCCTTGTCTGCAGGACCCAGGCGCGCCCCACGTGGTGGGCACTGGTCAGGGGCAGGGCTGGCAACGGGGAGGACAAGGAGGTCGTGGAGCATCAGAGGTGGGAAGCAGGTGGCCGAGAACCCATCCCAGGAGGCCAACGGGCAGCAGGAGGCTAGACCACACGTGAGCAGAGGCCCCAAGCCTCCAGGAAACGCTCCATCCGACTTGACTTACAAAACACAGATTCAAAGATAAAATTATTAAGAATTTTAAGACAGCATCTGCAGAGCATTAAACCCCAAGCAGGGGCCCTTGGAGTCCCCCTGGGTGACTGCACAGGTTGCATGCCCGGGAAGCCAGCCCTGATCTCAGCTCCACGGCTTATAAGCAGTGAAAGCTTGAGAATGTTAGCTGCTCAAAGCCTGAATGTCTCCATCTACAAAGCTGTGACGACGAGAGCACTTGTCTCAAAGGGATGCTGTAAAACATTTAAAATGGTGATACATTTGAAGTGTTCAGAGCAGTGCCTGGCAGTTAACAAGCACTCTTAGCCATTATCATGATTATAGATTCACCTGCTTTGCTCTTCTACAGTATGATGTGTGATTGGAGTTTTTACTTTTTTCTACCTAGTTCTACTGAGAGGCCCTCACTTTTTCATTTTGGCCTTTTGTTGCCAGTGGCAGGAGATTTCAAGGTATCTAGCTAAGCTTCAGGAGACCTACAGGGAAGAGCATGGAATCCTCTGCCCCCGCCAATACACATACACACAGCACTCACACGTACAGAGACACACAGAGACACACATACACAGACACACAGAGAGGCACACACAAACAGACACAAACACTGCCCTCATTAATTGTTAATGTGGATTTTTTTTTAAAAGCTCTTCAAGGAGACTAGGGTTCTTTTTTGATGCTTTAAGGGTCCCCGTGAGCAGACAGCTGTTATAACCATAAATAGCCATCCCCCTCCCACTATCCCCACAGAAAGGTGCCTTTTGGTCTGAATTATACTTTGCTATTTCAGATAGGATTTTGCTTGAGGAAATAAAAGAAAGTTTCTGTGATTCTAAAAAACAGAATGTGTGAAAACCAGGGCTCTAATGAATGGAGCTGTAGGACCTGGACTCTGCAGCTATCTGTCTGCTGAGCTGGAGTCTCTGGCCAGGTGGCTGCCTACCTGGAGAGCAGGGGCTGTATGTGGGCCTAGAGATCCAAACCTGGACTCTGGCATCTAGGTTCCTGGCCCAAGGAAATACAGTTAGGAAGTGCGGTTGAGCTGACAGCAGGATTTTCAGATTCCCAGGTGCCTTCTTTTCCCACTGCACTGCCTCCTCATTTAAACTCACGTTCAAGAGTGATGTAGCTTTGTAGAAGAGCTAATCCAAAGTGGGTATTTTGATCTTCCCTTGACAAACACTAGGCTGGGCATCAGAAGACCTGTGTTTTAGTCTCATCTTAGCCACCCACAGTCATGTGACGGTAGGCGAACTACATAAGCCTTTGAAGCCTTGATACGCTCATCTGTTAGGTGAGAATACTCTCTGTCTCGGTTTTTTTCACAAAGCCCTTATGAGAGGCCCCCATGATGTAGGTTGTGCAAAAGTCCTTTTGGAAACTATAAACCACTACTCAGAGGTATGAAAATATTAAGAGTGGGCTCTTGCCTGTCCTTTGATGAGCTTTGTTCTTGGTGGCCTCAATGAAAGAGTAGGGCAGGTAGAAATAGCTCGTACTGTGTCATTTTTCTAGCAATAGTTTTCTTTTACTGTTTTGTGATCCGCCTCCATTAAACCAAAGTTAAGTGACATATATATGCAAAGGTGCACACATATTCATATACTTCTATTTAATTATCATCCTTTAAGTCATTAAAATTACCCCCCTTCCTTACATGTAGTTATGCTATTGGATAGTCACATGCTGATAACTATTTAACCACCAGCTCTCTGAAGAAAATGTATTCATGTTTATACACACATACGCTGATTATAAATCTTACTGATATAAAGGTGTAGCATATGATTTGCAAATAATTATAAAATATGCAATACCCTTCATCGTCAATTCCATATAGCTAATCGACTCTTGAAAAACATTTCACTGACATTTGCAGTTGACGAAGGAGTATAATTCCAACATGAGCACTGGTTGATATTTTCATTTTTGTTAAGGAATAAGATGAAAGAAGGAAGACGTTCGTTGGAACCTCACTTCCTTGTCGATGATGTGATTTCTTCACGGGATCAGAGAATGATTTTTGAATCCTGGAAGAATGTTTCCCTGATGCATATTTGCTGGTCACTCACAAGGGAACAACTAAAGATGTGACATACTTTCACGTTTAATCTGCATTATTAACGTTTTCTTCATCACTCAAGTCTAGACAATTGTAAAACCATAAATCGAACCCTGTTTCGTAGCATTTTTAGATTTTCATGGTGTTCAAGTTCCCACTATGGCTAACTCAGCTAAAAAAGTGACATCATTGAACACAGAGTTGGGGAGAGATATGCAGTCATCAGCCAGCAGACAGTATTTCCACTATATGGACACAAGAGATAGAAACAACGTCAAGGGCGTGGTCAATAGTGAAACATTACAAAATAGTAAGGAAGTGATATGCTTATTTACCTTTCAGTGAGATATAATTTATTTAATTGTAAGTTCGTAGAATTTAACTTTTAATAGTGGCTGTGTTTAACAACCGACTTGCCAAAGTCTTGTAGATTTAACAATCGGCACCCGTGAGCGGGTACAAGCTGGCTCCCGCACGTGACCGCATGTTTGTTTTTCTCTTCCTTGTGAATCTGGAATTTTTCAGCATTCAGAAAGAGTTATTGAGTGCTTATATGTGCTAGATGCCGGGGATTCAGTGCCACAGTCCCTGTTCTCCTGGAGTTAACAGTCTTCTTGAAAATGCAAATAAATAGAGCCGTGATTTAGAGCCATTTTCTAAGTATGTGTTTTAAAAAAACTTTTAATTAAATTTTTACGTTACATTGGGGTATAATTGACTTACAATGTTGTGTTTGCTTCAGGTGTACAGCATAGTGGTTCAGTTATACATAGACATGTATCCATTCTTTTTCAGATTCCTTCCCCATATAGGTTATTATAGAATATTGAGGAGAGTTCCCTGTGCTATACAGTAGGTCCTGGTTGATTATCTATTTTATATATAGTAGTGTGTATATGTCAGTCCCAAACTCGTAATTTATCCCTCCATGCCTTTCCCCTTTGGTAACCATAAGTTTGTTTTCTATGTCTGTGAGCCTGTTTCTGTTTTGTAAGTAAGTTCATTTGTATCATCTTTTCTAGATTCCACATATAAGTGATATCATATGATATTTGTCTTTTACTTACTTCACTTAGCATGATCATCTCTAAGTCCATCCACGTTGCTGCAAATGGCATTATTTCATTCTTTTTTATGGCTGACTAATGTTTTTGAATTACGAGCTAGAAAAATCGTGTTTGACGTTCAAGGGCATATTTGTCCCACTATCTCCCAGTTACGTTCCAGGCCTGGCTTTTTCTCTTTGCTCTCCAGACCTCTGGCTAAAAATTCAGCCTCTCAACGAAGAACTTTGGGTGAGGCCGCGGAGCTAAGGACAGTGAGGCGTTGTCTCCAAGTTGGCCTTTGAAGTCTGACTATCATGGGCCGGGAACCCGCTCCATTTAGAGGAGGGGTCCTCTAAACTCCTTGTGATTTGTTTAGATTTCACTTACCCCCTTCCTTTACCCTCAGAACGTATTCCTGAGACTTCCACCCTCTTCCACGGGCAAGTGCAAATTCCGGATCCCGAGCAGAAATGGATCCAGAAACACATGAATAAAAATTATAAAGTGCCCACTTACCCTTTGTTAAGAATAATATAGCTTCGTCAGTTTGTAGCTTCCCTTCAAATCAGGGACTTTCCAAGCCGTGGTGACACCTTTGCTTATGTGAGGTGGTACAGGGCTCTGGACATTTAACTCAGGGATGGATGCTCGTATGTGTGTATATACACTCACATGCACACACACATACACACACGCAAAGAGAGAAAAGCTCTCATCACATATTGAGAAGAGACTGTTCACCCAAAAGCGCCAGCAGTGAGTTCTCTGTCATCATTTGTAATAGCTCCTGAAATGACTTGGAAAACTTTAATTATGTGAGGGCTTTATTTTCAACTCCTGTTATCTTTTGAACTCCCGGAGGGAGGGGGAGTGGGTTACCCCGCAGCCCGGGCTTTTTCTAAAGAGCCTTTGTCTCTCTGCCCAGGTATTAAGTTGGCGGTGCAACCATCCTAGGTATATTTGGTTCACTTTTCCCCCTCCACTGCCCACCCCTGCAAGCACCGTCCTCGGGCTGAATGTGTGCCTGTGTTCTCCGGGTCCACCGTCCCCGGTCCTGCACTGGGGACTGAAAGAGAATGGGCCGCAGGAATGCACCCAGAACAGAGCCAAATTGTTCAAGCTGCGTGAAGAAGAAAGAAAAAACGGACGGGGACGGGGGCGGTGGCGGCTGGGAGAAGAAGAAAAGCTTTTCTTGTCGGTTCAATTTCGGTGGAGATATTTGGAGGATAACACAGCCATTTTGTCGGGCGGGGGGACACCAGGGGAGCACAAAAAACCAAAAAAACAAGACCGAGAGAGCCGAGTTTTATCGGCACAGTGGCCCATACAGCAAGGTGACATTTGAGAGAACAATTGCTAGGTTGTTGGGCCGCGTTTGCTGCTATGAATGAAGCTTAAGAAACGCTGTCTTTGGGTTGCTGCGAACAGTCATCTTCACCATTCCTGCTCCCTCTCTCTCTCTCTCCCTCTCTCTCTCTCTCTCTCTCTCTCTCTCTCTCTCTCTCAGTTCCCTTATGAAATAAGGGCACACAGGTAATAAACAAAGCACTATAAAAGACCAGATCGAGGTATTCCGTGGGCTCATTCAATGTCGGGAGCAGGCAATCTGCACACCACCGCCGGGGCTTTCAGCTCAAAACCGAGGAGAGGCGGGATTAGGCGGGACCCCTGGCTCTCTTTCTACAACCTGGCTGAATTTATCGGGGCCGTGTCCTTGGTCAGCTCACCCACACCTGAGGACGGAGGGACAGAGGAAAGCATGGCAGAGTAGATCCCCTTGGATTTTGCTCATCTGGATTTTGGATTTTGACCTGACTTTGTCAATCCTCATATGCCAGATCCAGGTGAGTAAGCTGCCTGGATTAAAAAGCTCTCTGTCAGTCGAATCTGACTTATTTTCCCTCCACTTGGACAGACGAGTTGATGGTGATTCTTATTTCCCTCCTTTTGCCATGGTTTAGGTACTGGTGGTGACTGCAGTCTCCCCAGCTGAGTCCCGTCTGGCTGCCTGCTGCAGGAGAAGCAGGCCAAACTCTGCAAAGGAATTGCGTTGATGTGTACGAATGAGCAGGGTGGGGTCCTTTGATTTGGGGGGATAATCAGCAAGGGGTGTGTGGACAGAGCTATAAAGGATCCTCCTCCTGACAAGCAAGCTTTCTTGCCCTGAGTCCTGGCTGGGCCTCTACCTCCTACTTTCACCTCCTCTGTAATTCTCCTCTGCTTTCAATTTGCAAGATTCCCCAGAAGTGAACATGGGAACACTTGGCCTTGTCTGGTTTCAGAGGTATGTAGCTCAGGCACCGGTGAGCAATGGGCACTAGCTGTGGATCTAGTTTCCTCCCATGAGCCGGTACCCAGGGAGTGCCCTTGTCTGGAAAGTTCATCCACATGCAGGTGCTGGTGAGCTGGGCCCCTATAGGCCGGACCTCTGGCTTGACAGTAACTCTGTGCCTCATTGGAGCCTAGTTATTCTTTGCTCTGCCATTTGCTCGCCTTTGCCTGGATCACAATCACCCTCACAGGGAACATAATCTAGTAATAAAACAGAACGAAATGATATCAGTTTTTCAGAGAGGAGTATAAAGTTTGGATGGGTTTGTGGCTGTGTTTGTGTGTGGACAGGCCCAACTGAATGTGATGGGCACGTTTCAAATATTTGCTTAACAAAGCCTCGAAAATGCCCGCCTTGCTTAGGGACAGTGTAACAGCATCAGGTGTTCAGTTCCAGGCAACCTAAGGAGAAAATTGTTTTAGCAGCTGTGTCTTCGCATCTGTCTTGTCATTAGTGAATAGTACCGAAGAGTGGTTCAGTGTAGACATTCTATAAGATTAGGCTCTTTTATGTTTATCCATTTAGCTTCAGGATTTTAGGTACTTTCCAAATGACCCGTTTAGTATTCTTAATTCTTTTTAACCTCCATTTTGTGAAACTGATTCATCTGGGATCTCAGCTGTATTCCAATTATTACAAAAGAGGGCTTTCTGGAGTTTAACTAAGACCTTAGACTTCCCATATGGGAAAGACCGTGTGTGTGTGTGTGTGTGTGTGTGTGTGTGTGTGTGTGTGTGTGTGTGTGTGTGTGTGTGTGTGTGTGTGTGTGTGTATGGGTGTGTATCAGAACACACACTATCAAAGTTATATACAAACAGTGATATACTGCTTGTTCTGTTCAGGTGTGTGCATATGCATATAAAATAATCACACTGGAGAATACTGAGTCATTGTGACTTGGTAATTTAGATGCAGGCTCTAGATCTTTCAGCGGAGGCTCTTCTGATAGCCTGCTGCATGAGAAATGAGGCTGAATGCTGCAAAGACATGGTATAAATTCGTAGGAACGGGGTTATGCTTAATACTTTATAAATGTATTTCATAGATATGTGCAGGTCTTCTCAACAATGAACCATAGATGCTTGAAATCTTTCCCAATTTGCCATTGCATAGCAACTGTCCTCTTCTTTGCTCAACCTTGAGGCTTTCTTTCCCAGGACTGTGTTTTCCAAATGGTACTGATTTCTCTGGGAATAACAGGATTTTTAACATGGCTGCTCTAAGAGAAACCTGCCTAATGTAGTAGGGAATCACTAACTGTTTGAAGAATAAAGGAACGATTGAATCGTCCCTGAACTGCAGGTAAGGGTCACCTCTCTATTTATTTACACACATATGTACTCTCTTGGGTAGAATATTCACAGAGTTATTGGACTAGCACTATTGGACTCACTTGGCAAATTCTTTTAATGTCTCATTTCATTTATCAGTAACTTAAATTCAGTTAATCAGTTAATTGGTATTAGGTAAATATATCACCACTCTTTCCATCCTCCAACTTTCCTTCTTTGTAGGTCTCCCATCGTCACCTGTACAATCAATATATTGGGTAGGCTAACATTAAAGACCTCATTTTCTCAGAGATTACGGTTTGAAGTATGCCTGCAGTACAAGTACGTGTGTACCAAGTTTTGGAACAATTTAATTTCCTTTCCAAGACATACCCATAACTCCTGATGGGAGGCTACAACAGCCAGCAGGGTGGTAGCACAGGAGTCAATGATTGTTATTCCCATAAGATGGAAGGGGGAGGGGACTTCCCTGGCGGTCCAGTGGTTAAGACTCTGCGCTTCCAGCGCAGGGGGCTCGGGTTCATCCCTGGTCGGGGAACTAAGATCCCACATGCCCTCTGGCCGGAAAAAAAAAAAAAAGGTGCAAGGGGAGAAAGCACATCATTGAACATTAGCTACAAACTGTAATCTACAGCAGCATTCTAATAAGCATTTTGCCCAAACGACATTGGGCAAAGCAGTTGTCAGTGATGTCTGGCCTCGGACATCTGCCTCTTACAGACTTACGGGGAAGGGGGACCCAGGGCTCAGACACATGCGTTATTCACTGCTTTTTTCCGCTGCTTATTAGCCTTGTGGGTGAGGGTGGCATTAAGCACTGGCCCAGTCATGGCAAAACGCAGGAGAACACATAGTCTTGTGTTTGGGGCTTTAAGGGGCTCTGAGACGCCCTGGCGCTCGGGAGGATTCGAGAGCAGATTGGCTTATAGCCACCACTGTTGGCTAATAGTCGCACTAATCTTTTCGAGGGAAGTTTTGTGTGCGTGCATGTACCCCCTTTCCTCAATCCCCAAGTCAGAGAACAATAGAGGAATTGTGTTTCTGCACTATTCCATGAGATAGGTCAGGGGGCAGGGTGCATAAGGTCTGCAATGGATGACCCACCAGGCATTAGCCCCGAGCCATCACGAAGGCACCCGAGACCTGGGCGATATGGCTTTGGCCGAATTATAGGGAAACATTTCACCGGCTGAGCCGTTTGGAAAGCAGCTGTTTTGGGGATAGCAGATCCCGTGCCCTTTGGGGAGACCTCAGAAGCAAGTGTAAGGTTTGCTGGAGGAGAGGAGAGGAGGTGTGTGCACGTGTGTACGTGTGTGTGTGTGCGTGTGTGTGTGTGTGTGTAAGGGGGGGACAAGCATGTTTATCCTTAATGTCAAGTTGTCAGTTCTATGAGGAGTTAAAATAATCTACAAGGTTAATCTTTGATGTGGACATGCCCTCTGATGTAGAAACTGCTACTTAAATGTTCAATCATGATGAGAATACTTAGAAAGCAAGTGCTTAGTAACTACTCCTGCCTAGAAGTTCAGAACAAGAGGCCGAGGGTCCTAAGATCCAAGGGGCAAGTAAACTTCCCAGGACGTCTGTCACAGTGTGTGCTAATTTCCTACACCCTCCCCGAAACGGGGCACAAGATCATGTCAACCATCCTGCGTTCACCATTTGCTTTTCATGAATTTCCACGGGCTGGCTGTTCACGTGTTGGCATTGCGGAGCAGGGTCCTTGCTTACGTATCAGCTGGGATAAGCACAGAGTATTTTACTTCTCCTCTGCCTCTCGGCCGTGGGTTTCCCTCGTGCCCACTTTGGGGGTGCCACTCACCTCTCTCCATCTGTTCCTTGTTTAGTAGCGAGGCGGCTGGTGGGGCTGGTGGGGGGAGGATGCCGCGCGTGTCGTTTGGCAGGGGTTACACACTGCTGGCGTCAAAGGGCAGTGAGAATGAGAGGAGGTGAGGATGTTTCCACGGGGCGGGGGGCGGTGGCAGGGCTAGGTAACCTAGCTGCCCTGGCGGTGGATGCCCTTGGCGAGCTGCTGATCTGAATTAGACTGAGAGCCACCCAGGGACACAGTTTCTCCCCTCTCAGACGCCGGGAGCTCTCCAGCCTGCGTTTTCCGGCTCCCCACGAACGTTTCCAAATTAAAAAAAAAAAAAAAAAAAAAAGTGTGGAAAAATACAGTAAAAGTGACAGCACCTTCCAGTTTCCAACAGTTCTGTTTTGACTTCGCAATCAGCCAAACTGGAGCCCCTGAGTCGCTGGCTTAATATGTCACCTTGAGTTGTTAACCGTTTTCCTGCCTCTCTTGGTGGGTGTCCTTCTGGCTCCTGGCCCCCCGCTGGCCGGCTCAGTGACCTGTTAATCCTGTGTCCTTCCTTTCTCTCGGGCTTGTGGCTCTGCCCAAAGGGCTCGTTTTTTCTTCCTGGAGTCAAGTTTGAATTCACTTCATTGTCACCTTCCTGTTGGTTTTTGCCAAGTAGTAGCTGAAACAGAAGAGTGATGGGTCAGAGCAGGAAGGACTGCCCCCAGAGTCAGCTCTCTTATGGTCCGGAGTGCCCTTCAGAAGTCCAACAGTTCAGTACATTTTTCTTGCTTATGGGTCAGAGCAGAGAAAGGCGCGTTTTAGAACTGGGATGATATAGGATCTCGTCTATTGGGGAGCAGAAGGAGAGCTGATCTCATGTGTGTTTCATGTCAGCCAAGTTAGTCTTTGTGGCATCCAGTCATCCTCTCCGGCCATCTTCTCTATTTCCCACCATCCCTTTGGTACCAGGTACCTTCATCTTTTCCCATGGGTGCTCAGAATCTTCTTAGGCAATTACCCGAGGCTTTACCGAAGGCTTTCTTTCCCCTCAACACTTGCATATACCCGATACCAATGTCCTTGAAGACCTGTAATTTGGGGCCATCCAACTTATTAATATGAGAAATTAATTCAAATTAATTAATTCCTTGGGGGATGATGTGATGGGTTATGAAATCTGATTTGATGGGTTGCTAAAAAATAGTGTATCTCAAAACTAACGTGTCTTTTAGAAACAACTTGGATTAAAAATTCCGTTTTTTTTGTAAAATGCAAATTTTATTATTTTTTAAATGGTAATAAATTTGCATGATTCATAATTCAAAATATAAAAGTGCATGTAGTGAAACCTTCCCCTCCAATAACTCAGATCCTTCTTTGGAGGCAGCTGAAATGATCAGTTTATGGCCGGTTCTTCCACAAATGTTTTATGTGTGTGTGACCCATTGTATAATCTCTCCCCCCCTTTTAATTTTTATGCGTTTTATTTTAGAAAATTTCAAGCTGCAAAGCTATTACAGAGTTCCTATATATGCCATCACGCAGTTTCCCCTTGTTAACATCTTATATTCCTGTGGTACATTTGTCACAGCTAAGGAACCAACATCGGTACATTATCAATAACTAAAACCGTAGTTAATCAGATTTTACTAGTTTCATCCTACTGTCCCTTCTCTGCCCTGGGATCTCACCCAGGGTACCACCTTGCCTTTAAGTGTCGTGTCTCCTCAGCTTCCTCTAGTCTGTGATAGTTTCTCAGACTTATCTTCTTTTGATGACCTTGACAGTTTTGAAGAGGGCTGGTCAAAGATTTTGTAGAACATTCCTCAATTTGAGTTGGGCTAATATTTTTCTCGTGGTTTGCCAGGGTTATGGGTTTTGGGGAGGACCACCAAAGAGATGAAGTGCTCTTCTCCTCATCATATCAAAGGTTCATAGTATCCACATGACTTACCACCGATGGTATGAACCTGATGGCCTGGCTGAGGTAGTGTTTGCTAAGTCTCAACCCTGTAGTCTCAACTCTTTCTCCCTTCTATACTATGACTTGTTGGAATAACGGCATTAAATTCAACCCATACTCACTGGGGAGGGGGTTACATTCTACCTCCTTGAAGCCCCTTTAATTTTTAACAATGTGGCACCATATTTTACAGGCTTTCCTGTGTCTTGTCTTTTTTAAAAACAATACATTTTAGAGATTCTTCTATATCAGTATTGGAAGTTTCCACATTATTAATTTGCATTTATTCTATGAATATATTAATAGCATAACAGATTTAACTAGTCCCCTTGTGATGGGCATTTAGGTTGCTTCAATATTTTGATCTCATGAACAATGCCAGAGTAAATAACCTGGCTCATGTTCAAGTATTCCTGCAGGATAAACTCCTGAAAGTTGAATTTACTACTTAAAGAGAACGTGATTTGTAATTTCTCAAGCTATTGCCAAATTGCCTTCCAAAGACAGTGAACCAACTTATTATACTCCCCTAGGAATGTATAATCAAAATGATTCAGTGCATGGAATTTCAGGTTGGTGGAGGAAATGTTTTTAAATTGGTGGACCATTCAATGTTTTTGCAAATCTTCTTAAATCATAGTGCAATAGGAAAAAACGTTAAGAAATCCAATTATTTCGGCGCAATCTGGTTTGTGGGTTAATTTAATGAGTCTAGAGCGCAGCCTACCTGGTGGAGACTTCATCTATCCCCCATCTAGTTCCTTAATTAGGCTCCCCTTCATGCTGATTTTCTGGCATGTCCTCGAAACCTTCCTATCTTTGCACAGAACGTTATTTACTCTTGCAAGATTCCTGCCTTCTTCCCAAACTCTCTATGTACCCATTGAAAGCTCACATCTTGGTCAGGCCCATGTGGCCCATTCTCTGTCACTGTAGCACAAATGAACTCCATCTGCCTCATATTTATTTGCACCTGTACGTGGTTATGCTCAGCCTCTTATGTCATTGCCTTATTGAAGAATGATTTTGCCTTCCAGGTGTACTGTGAATATTCTGGGGTAGGGAACTAGTGTCTTTATTGCATCATTCCCCAAAGGCTTCTGAATCCAACATGAAGTGAGTCCGTATTGTTAGTAGAATTACTGATGGACCCTCTGGTCCTTCATCTGTTTCCATCAGCTGGTACAGGAAAGAGCCACGTGGGAGGAAACCATTGCTGGGAGGGTGTCTGCCTATCCCTGGCCTCTTGGTGTCCGTACTCTTTCCTCAGAATAACGTGAGAGGGACAAATATTTTCTTTGTGGCTAAATGATAATCTCCCAGAGGTGGTGAGAAATAGCTATAAAGGTTACTAGTGAGATTTAAAATTATCTGGAAATGTTGCAAATCACCAAAGACTAACTCTAGGTCCCAAAAGTCTTCGTGGTTGGGCTTCCCTGGTGGCGCAGTGGTTGAGAGTCCCCCTGCCGATGCAGGGGACACGGGTTCGTGCCCCGGTCCGGGAAGATCCCACATGCCGCGGAGCGGCTGGGCCCGTGAGCCATGGCCGCTGGGCCTGTGCGTCCGG
>NC_041227.1:128597615-128603321 GCF_002837175.3 Physeter macrocephalus
CTGGGAGGATCCCGCGTGCCGCGGAGCGGCTGGGCCCGTGAGCCATGGCCGCTGGGCCTGCGCGTCCGGAGCCTGTGCTTTGCAACGGGAGAGGCCCCAGCAGGGAGAGGCCCGCGTACCGCAAAAAAAAAAAAAAAAAAAAAGTCTTCGTGGGTGGCGGGGACTGTGGCCTCTCTGATGTGTCGGCCCCGGGATGCCGTGAATTTATTTACTGCAACCAAATTGGCTGCCAACTGGGAAGATTCTCCCACTTAGCCTTCCTCAGGCTCCTTTTGGTGCAAATCCAAGTTGAGGCAGAAACACTCTGCTCTCACGTCAGTTTTGCCTAAGTCTCTAAAACCCAGGCTTCGTAAGATCAGAGCATTGAGAAGATCGGAGTCCTGCATTTTGGAGCAGCCTTTTTTATTTGTCTACTGAAACATCCTCCACGGCACTTCTGCTTTAACTCCCTTACACATTTCCACTGACACGGTTTTTATTCCATTTGGCTCTCATCCATTCAATCTATTTAAGTTGTGAGATTTTAGAATTGGAAGGAAGCTTGGAACCCCAAGGAAAAGACACTCAAAAAGATGAAGCTCTCTCAAGGTCACAAAGCTGGTGGAAGAAGCCCAGTGGTCAGCTCAGGGAGGTCTCTAACAGCCATGAGCTTGTTTCTTTCTATCACACCCCCTTATTTATAAAGTATCCAATAATAATAATAGTGATAATAATAGCTAACATTTATTGAGTACTTTCCATGAGCCTAGGATAGAGTAAATGCTTTACCTGTACTGTTTCCTTATAACAACTCTCTGAGGCAGGCAGCTAACATTTTTTCCCATTTAGCAAGATGAGAAAATCCAGGGAACAGTGGTTAAGTTACTTGCCCAAGATCACGTGACTCATAATAGGTGAAGGCAGGATAGTCAGATTGCAAAGTGTGTGCTCTTATCCCCGTGGTTATGCCTTCTGTATTGCATTCTGTGGCAAAGTAGCACGTGGAATGGGCAACATTGGGTTTTGCAGAGAGAACCTGGCAGAAACAGTCTCTGCCCTTGAGGGTTTTCATTCTGGTTGAGGGGGCAAGACCTGGATGGTAATAGGGTCGCTGATAAAACACAGAACACACAGTTACATCTGAGTTCCAGGTAAACACCAATTTTGGGGGTATAATTACGTCTCAAATGTTGCTTGAGACACATTTATACCAAAAATTACTCTGTTTATCTAAAACTCAAATTTAGTTAAATTCCCGATAAAAAAATAATTAAAAAAATATAAGTGTATGCAAACATTTCAGGGGACATACTTATCCTAAACAACGTAACTGTTGGGCTTCCCTGTGGTGCAGTGGTTGGGGGTCCGCCTGCCGATGCAGGGGACGTGGGTTCGCGCCCCGATCCGGAAGGGTCCCACGTGCCGCGGGGTGGCTGGGCCCGTGAGCCGTGGCCACTGGGCCTGTGCGTCCGGAGCCTGTGCTCCGCGGCGGGAGAGGCCGCAGCGGTGAGAGGCCTGCGTACCACACACACACACACACACACACACACACACACACACACACAAATGTAACTGTGGTTGATCTGAAATTCAAAGTCAGCTTGGTATCTTGCATTTTTTATTTGCTAAATCTGGCAACTTAACATGTAGAGCACTTAGAAAATATTATGCTGATGCAGCATATACTAGACACGCTTCCTTCTCCTCACCCCAGATTACCTTCTCCCTGTCTTCCTGCTCTCTATGTACATCTCTTCCCGGTGGGCCCCCTCCGCACTGCATACGCTCCATCAGGAATACACAGCCTTACGACCCAGCAGCAAGTTCTAGAGCTCTGGCCCAGGGTCTCCAATGGTCAGTATGGGGACGTTTTCCTTTCTGCCTGGGGTGCCCAGCCCCGGGGAGCGTCCTACAACTCCCCAAGCTTCCACTCTCCTCCAAGAACGCTCCTGGCTCTGCCCTAGGGCTCTGTTGAAGCCTCCGCCCCACCGCAGAGGTACCTTTCACTCAGGTCCCCACCCAGCCCAGGGGCGCGCACTGCTTTGCATCGATCAGGTCACTTCGTGTTCGTTAATATTCACCGAAGTCGTGGGGTGGGAGTCGGAGTGGGCGTGGGCCGAGGCGATGCGGCAGCAAAGCCTACGTCTCTGTCCGCTGACACAGGCTTTCACAGGGACCGGGGCGAGATGGTGGGGCAGGCGGGCGGGCGTGCTGAACACGCTAGTTAGCACTCGCCGCCTGTGTACCCGCCGGGATGGGGGCGTTCCGCCGGCTATTTTAAGGCCAGACTGGTGAATGTTGGGCTCCCCTTCGTTTACCTAGGCTCTCAGTATTTTCCCTGGCACGCTCCAAGGTGGTCACAGAATGTGGGAAACCAGGCAAGGGAAAAAATGAATGCTCTGTGATGACGCCCCTGGTAGCTGCTGCTAAGTTCCACGGGAAAGACGCGCCGGGGGAGTGGGGGGCGCGCTATCTGTGTCTATGGGCGTCTCCGAAAGCTTTCCACCGTCCTGGCACACACTCAGCTCTGGAGATGGTGGAAAAGGAAAACTGGCTGCATGCTCGGTCCGAGGGCCGCCTGGCAGCCCCGACTCCACCCACTCTGTAGAGTGCCTGTGCCCGCAGTGAATGCCCCTTTATCGTCGGCAAGCGATACTGAACTTTTCAAAAATACTGTGTAGGTCCTTGTGCCCCAGATGCCGGTGGCATGCAGGCTCTGCTTCCTTTCAAGGGTGTTGGCTTAAAAACCCACCCAGAAACCTGAGAAAAACTTCTCCACTTGGCATCTCGGGAGGCTGACACCAACTGCCTTCTGTTTCTTGGCCCACTGGCCACAAGCTACCTGGCGGACAGTTGTTATGAGGAAAGGAAGCAACTTCAGGCCCGGGAACTATGCCGTGGGCAAGTCACAGTTATTTAAAAGTCCTGCAGGGAGCAACCCTGCCCCCGTCACTTAGGCGCACATGGCAAAGATCTAGCTCATCACCTTCCACGGGCTGGAGGCCGGCTTTGCGAGAATGTGCCCCTTGTCCTTCTGCAGGCTTGGCCCCCTCTTGGTTAGCGCTGTTTCATTAGAGCCAATAGTGGAGGGTGCGTCTGAGCGTAGGCCTGAAGCTGGGTGTCTTGTCGGGTCAAGCATTTGTAAATGCTTTCTGTACACCAGATACGTGACCCATCACACTGAGTACATTATGTCATTTGACCATTACAGCAACACCATGTGCTAGGTATCACCGGACCTGCTTTACAGATGCCAGGTTAAGTGCCAGCTTGACCGTAGCCACCAGACAAGATCAGCCTGGACTACCTCCCGTGCTGTGTCTTTCTTTACGCTGAATCTCACGAATAGAAGAACTTTTCTCTTGAGTACTTGGCTATCCAACTGCAGCTTTGTTTCACTCTTTCCGGAAAAATTGATCACACCCGAAGTCGAGAGGTCCACCGGAAGATTTTTCAGAGTCATTTATCGCATATTTGTGACTGAGCTCTGTTCAGATACAAGTGATGTATTCTTACTGCTCTGGCATCAAGTAGAGTAACAGATGCCCCACTCCAAAGCTGGTGTCTTTCTGTCCTACCTGGATGGGCTCTGTTGACTGGAGGACCGCTTGTGTCTTTACCTGGTCAGAAGACAGACTGTTAAGTGTGGTCTCCGGTTGATTCGCACTGGACTTCAAGACGTCACAAGCAACTTACATGAGACGAGTAAGAGTGCATCCAGAAGGTCCACGAAACAACATTTCACATGAACTCTTGTTCCTGTAACGTCCACATACAAGTGCTAAGGGTTGCTTTCCAACTTCCTAGTTAGGTGTGAGTGCTGCAAAAGCGCTCAAAGCCCTTGGTATTTGCCTAAGTCTGGACAAAGTCATAATTCCAGTTTCAGCTGATCACTGGGTCCGCGTCAGGATCCCAGGTCCTGGCATTCCTTCTATCGATCAGCACACTCTGCCCTCGGTAGACACTGCCACTTCTAACTGTGGTGGCTGCTGGCTTGTCTTCATTTTGAAAGTACTGATAGCATCTATAAGTGAAAAAATCCACAGGCCACATTCATTATTAATACAAGTTATGATTTTTTTTTTTTTTTTTGCGGTACGCGGGCCTCTCACCGCTGTGGTCTCTCCCGTTGCGGAGCACAGCCTCCGGATGCGCGGGCTCAGCGGCCGTGGCTCACGGGCCCAGCCGCTCCGCGGCACGTGGGATCTTCCCGGACCGGGGCACGAACCCACGTCCCCTGCATCGGCAGGTGGACCCTCAACCACTGCGCCACCAGGGAAGCCCCAAGTTATGATTTTTAATTAAGTTCTTAACAACCCAGAAGGCCATAGCCTCCTCATAATAGGCAGACCTTCCCCCCGCCTGGAGGACAGGAGTTAATAAAAACACAAACATCTAGAAAAAAAATCACACTCCAGTTCTTACTCCAGAAGACATCGACCCAGCACTGTGGAAAGTAAGGAAGGGGGACAGTGTTTACAGAGCCGGTCTTGGTCCTGGTCCCCTGATCCTCAAACCTGCCCACCATTCTTCATCAGATGGTTTTCCCTCCCTCTAGGAACATTTAGTCTAGCCTTATACATATGTGGGGGACAAGTTGGCTGTTATTTACTTTAACCGATTACCTTTTCTCCGAATTCTTTTGCTTATGCTCTCTGTATTATGCTGCAAATGACATTCATTCCATAACATTTCTCAAGTAACTACTACAGGCAAAACTCTATGCTTGGGGCTTTGAAGGACACGGATGAGGTCAAGTATAAACAAGGGAGACGCAATGACCATGCCTCGAACTAGCCAATAACTGCAAGACAACGAACAGACTGCACAAGCCTGATACCGCCAAGGTCTCCTAAGCATGAGCACTTTGCCCAAGTATGCAGATCACCTAAATCTCGTGGCAATGAAGCTTACAGATGCAATCACTCATCCATTCTTAGGTTCATTCAACATATATTTTTTGAAGGTCTGAAATGTCCAAACCTTTGAGTTAAATACCAAGAGGAAAACAGAATGGAAAATAGACATTTCTTACCCTCAAGGAAATCATAATTAGGCCATTAGAAGAGATTATAAGTAGCTCCTGTTTATATTTTTATTGAAATACATAAATATGGAGTCTGTTATTTCTTAGGAAATATGTGATTTGTGATATGCAAATTTAAACAGACATCACTTGTTTCTAGCCATCCTTAGATTTTAAAATTATAAAAATTTAAAATAAGAGGGAAGAAAGCTTGGCTCTAAAGTGAATTTTTAAAAAAGATTTATTATTTATTTATTTTTTTGGCTGCCTCAGGTCTTAGCTGCGGCACATGGGATCTTCGTTGAGGCATGTGGGATCTTCTGTTGCGACACGCGGGCTCTTCATTGTGGTGATCAGGCTTCCCTCTAGTTGTGGTGTGCGGGCTCCAGGGCGCGTGGGCTCTTTACCACTGGACCACCAGGGAAGTCCCTAAAGTGAATTTTTTTAAAGCATTTCTTTGTGTGGACAAGGTAGGTACAGGAGGAGAGGCTGTCACGGAGGATAATTCATCAGGGAAACCCTCATAGGTGGTTTGATTTCGAGACTGCATTTGAAGAACTTCAAGGTCACAGAGAGACAGGCCTCCAGGAAGTGGAAATGTCCAGGTTTGTGCAGAATGTACAGGGTGTGGGCTTCCCTGGTGGCGCAGTGGTTGAGAGTCCGCCTGCCGATGCAGGGGATGCGGGTTCGTGCCCCGGTCC